>NC_134080.1:8409175-8725503 GCF_000715075.1 Nicotiana tabacum
AACAAAGTATATTGATGTAACACAACAATGAGTATATTTTTGTTTATGTAAATTATTTACTTATTTTGAATTATGTGAAATAGCTATAACTCTTTATTCTAATTCATGTGCAAAAAAGAAACTTTAAAATATTTAATTCAATCTACTATTTATCATGATTTAGTGATTTGAATTGATGTTCTTGTGAAAAAATTTTTAAAACAAGCATTATTAAGTAAAACAAAATTAGCTAGTACAAATTTATTTATTTTCATAAATCGGATAAGAGATGATAGTTGCACTGCCGAATCTTCACAAACTGGTCCATGGAATAAAAAGAAAAAAAATAGGAGTAAAGTTTAAGCGAGCACTTGAAAAGACCCAATTGTGCCCCCATATTCATTCTTTCTCCTCTTTTATTTCAACACTAGTGAAATTGTCCTCGCTTCGTGCGGTCAGTAAAACTTAAATATACGTAGTGTTTCTATTCTAATACCCAAATATAAGAAATGTGTTAAGATTCATTTAAAATTTAAATAAATTAAATTTTATTTTCTAATTATCTACAATTAGTTCTATAATTTTTCTTAATTTTTCACTGCGTAAGAGTTTTTGGTCTTCTAGAGATACTTGAAATGTATATCTTTAAAGGTGGTACTATTTTTAATTTTTCTTAAAAGATGGGTAAAGAAAGAGAAAATTATTTAAAAAAAAAAAATACGATCAATTTAAGTATTGTATGTGTAACAAAATTTAAGTCACGATATTTTTGGCATTTACTATATATGTATTACGACAACACACATTGAATAATGATCAGTTTATGTGTTGTATGTGTAACAAAATTTAAATCGTGATATTTTTGACATTTAATGTGTATGTATATAAATTATAAATATATATCTTCTTTTCTATACAAGTAAAAAGGACGACAACACATAATGAAAGAAAAAAAAAGTAAAACCTAATCCATATACCCAATTATATCAAACACAAAAAGAACTACAATATTGCTGAGGCTTGAAGTGAACCGACCACAGTAAAAATAGCACGATATAGCCAATTTTCGGATTGGTCATTCAAAAATAGCCAGCGTTTACGAAATCAATGAAAAATAGCCACTATTTTGCTGGAACAGAGACCGGTCCAGCATAATATACTGGAGTTCGGTGTACCTGTGTATGAACTCCAGCATATTATGCTGGACCGGTATACTTTGCTGACTCCAGTATAATATATTGGAGACTGGAGCACCGGTACTCCAAACTCCAGTAAATTATACTGGACAATTATACTTGCTGGAACTCTAGTATATTATGCTGGAGTTCTAGTGTACTTATGCTGGAACTCCATTATATTATGCTGGAGTTCCAGCATACTTATCCTGGAACTCCAGTATAATATGCTGGAGTATACTGGCATATTTTCCGAATTTTGAACAGTGTTTTCGCTCAGATTTATCTTTACATGAAAAGTGGCTAAATTTCTATTACTTTTGAAACTGGGCTATTTTTGAACGACTAGTTATAAATATGGCTATTTTTGAATTTCTTCCCCCGACCACAAGCATTAGAAGTTCAAGAAGTAGAAAATAACCTCTCGCTTACTCTTTCCATTACAGGAAAACTATATTTCAGTGTAGCTTCCGTCTTCCCTTATAATAATACATAATCAATATTTGAGTTCCCGATACCGAATGATAAAACTAAAAAAATATGTAAACAAAAATAACCTCACAGATTATATATCGCATAAAGAAAAAGACACTCCCCCCTGAAAAGCAACAGCATAACTTAGTTCTTAAAAATAACCTCATATATTATTGGCTTCATATTATTAGTCATATACGGTATGAAAAAAAGAATTAAGCAGCCAGTTCCCACATGCAGAAAATACAAAAGTATTGTTATTTTATTCACTTTTCTTTCTTTATTTTTTTTAGAAAAAATGTATGGCATAATTTAAAAGTTAATGAACAAACTTACTAGACATCTGATGAGGTTTTCACTCTCTTTTCGAGAACATTATTCATCAAGCTAACAATCCCATCATCGCTAGCCACCAGAATATGGGATTGATGTTAAAAACGTTGAAGGACCTTAATACCTTATAAATGTCGGATGTGAATCTTTAGCATTCATTATTGTTCCTCATAAATGCTGAATATGAAAGGGTGGAAGTTAAGTAATAGACTATTTTTGTAACATCTATATTATATTAAAAGGAGAGTAGTATGCATTGTGGTTAAGCCAAGTGGCAAGCTAAAATGAAGTCACTTGGCAATTTTAAGACAACATAAAATATTTGGATTATAAATGGAAAATATTTAATGAAAGTAGTAGTTCAAGATTTTCTGTAAATTGAATTTTATTCTTTAATTAATCAAAGCCAATTATTTTAACATTTAAACAAAAAATGTTCTCTTTTTGAGAATCTGTCCAAGTACACAAAGGGGGGTGCAACTTTCATTAAGCAAATAAATATATTATAGCTATAGGTATCTTTACTTAAATTTATGTATAATTCAGTTATGGTACATATCCTTTTTAGAGAAAGAACCAATTAAAATTTCATTTTGTATCTTACACAATAATTTTAAGTTGAAATAATAATTCTATATTTAGTACAAGCTTTGTATCTGACCTTATTTGCAAACAATATACATTAAAATAGGTATCATATACATTACTATAAGTATTTTTAATTAAATTTTGTGTATAATTTATTCTTTTTTAAACTAAAAATGTTCTCTTTTTGAGAATATGTTGGACGTACACAAAGAGGGATGCAATTTTCATTAAGCAAACAAATATATTATAGCTATAGGTATCTTTACTTAAATTTGTGTATAATTCAATTATGGTAGGTATCCTTTTTTGAGAAAGAATCAATTAAAATTTCTTTTTTGTATCTTACACATTAATTATAAGTTGAAATAATAATTTTAAATTTAGTACAAGCTTTGTATCTGACCTTATTTGTGAACAATATGTACATTAATATAGGTATCATATACATTATTATTGGTATCTTTAATTAAATTTTGTGTATAATTCAATTATGGTAGGTATTCTTTTTTTAAAAAAATAATTAAATGAACATTTTTTATTTATGAGTTTTGGTTTCTTTAATTAAATATTGTGTATAATTCAATTATAGTAGGTATTCTTTTTGAGAAAGAATCAATTAAAATTTCGTTTTGTATCTTATACATTAATTTTAAGTTGAAATAATAATTCTATATTTAGTACAAGCTTTGTATCTGACCTTATTTGCGAATAATATACATTATTATAGGTATTTTTAATTAAATTTTGTGTATAATTCAGTTATGGTATGTATTCTTTTTTAAGAAAGAAATAATTAAATAAATATTTTGAATATTACATTTATATTATATTAAAGGAAATAGTATTAAAAAAACGAACAGGAGGACAAAGGAATAAGACAAGAAAAAATAAAGTTTGGTGGTTAACAAATTTTAAATAACCACAAAAAAAAACGTTGAAAATTAAAAAATGCCAAAAGCTAAAAACTGAAAGATTCGTATCATTTTTTCAGAACTCACACATACAAATTGATTTACCGATGCCCTTTTAAATATTAGGATTTCATATACATAAAAATTGATTTACTATGATAGCCTTTCCTTACAAAATCTTTATTTAAGCAATTTTTCTTTAGGGTTGGCTTCTCTATATTGTTTAGGGTTTAGCTTTCACACAAACTTCTGCAAAGTATGGCTCCAAACTATAACTATATCAGCGAAATTTCAATGTCCAAAATGAGTTGGAATTTGAAGGTTCGTGTTGTTAGATTATGGCACATTCCAAACCGAGAGAAACCCGAAAATTCTAATTCAATTGAATTAATTCAAGATGAAAAGGTGCATACTCTTTTACATGTTGTTATTTTTTTTTGAGTTGTGATGTATTTTTTCAACTTATGCACTTTACTAACTTAAATTTCTTTCCGCATTTTTTATTTTGGGGAGATCGAATTCATGCAACTATTTGGAAGAGATGTTATGCGTATTTTCAAAATAAAAATACATGAAATGGGATTGTACTTTATGAAAAACTTTGTGGTTGGACCAAACAATCTGAAATAAAGACCAGCAAGCATATATTGAAACTGAAAATTATAGGGGTTTCATCAATTTTTGATATTGGGAACAAATTGAGTTCTCAGTTGGTATTCTATTATTTATATCCATATGAAATATATTATTATTGTTTAAGTTCTCACCTCAGCATAATCAACCCTTCCACCGTCTTTATCTATGGTTTGAATAACTGAATTTATCAGCTCTCCGCAGTTGACCTGTCCTTTTTCTACCTCAGCTTTGACTTTAGATAGTGTTAGGCTAATAGAAAAAGCTTTTGGAATGGTAGAAAGAGTAAAAAAGTTTCAATTACCACAAATGTCAGACAATAATAAAGAGAGAGCCTTAGCAGGAAATTAGTTTTTGCATATGCATTGCCGCATACATTTTGATTCTGAATAAGCTAATGTTTGACATAATATATTGCCTCAATATAGAGGACAACTTTTGGAAAATGCACTGCAATATATCATGAGCATTTGCTACAAAAAGTTCTCTTAAGCACTTGCTTCATATCAAACAAATTGTATAGTATCATTATTTTTCGTGGACCATTCATATCAAACAAGTTGTATAGTATATATCAGTATTTTTTATTGAACATTTATTAGGAGATTGAATGAAAGTTTTACTGGAGTCTTAAAATATTTTTAATGTTTGGTTGTAAAGATGGTATTAACACTAACATATTAAAAACTTTATGGTGTAGATCGTATTTTTAATTATTCGCGCATCGTGCGGGTACTAATACTAGTAATAGTTAGTAAGCATTAAGTTTATGAAACGGTGGAATCGTAACCGTCATTTTTGGAATACAACTGTTGGTAAATATTTCCTTTTTCATGTGGGTAAACACATTAATAGTTTAAAGAGTAAAATAAAATTGGACAATCATGGAGAGTCAAGTCATTATTGAGCTAATTTACTTATATAAAAATGAGAGAAAAAGCCAAAAAAAAAAGAGAAAAAAGATAAATAGGATCCTTGGCCAAAAAGAGGTGTAAGTCACCTTTTCTATTCCCTCTTCTATATATAGAGAGAGACTTTTCCGTAGGCATATGTTCAAATTTTTATCTCATTTAAGTTGTGATTTTTTATTTATTTACTACCTTTATGATTCCTTTCTTCACACACACACACACACACACACACATATATATATATATATATATATATATGGCTTTAACCATTACTGAATATGTCATATAATATTCTCAACAACTTTTCTCTATTCTCTTTAACTAATTGTTGCCACACTAATTCTACCTTAAACAAATAATTTAATCTCATCGAACTAAAATTAAGTGCATTATTATTTAGGGAAAATTTCATATTAAAACAACTGGGTTGCCTCCTTTTCAACTTTATAGCTCATATTTCAATTTACAATTGAGTAGCCCAAAAATTAGAGGCCCATATCCGAAAAAAGGGGTGTTATTTCCGTTTTTGGGGAGTAAGAAGCGGGATTTTCTTTGTTTCAGCTGGATTTTCTCTGATTCTTTCCAATCTTCTTCCCCAAATACTAAAAAAACGAGATCTTGCGATCAATGCAGCTCCAAAAACCCTAGAATTTCTACTTCATCTCGAATTAACAACAAATCAAACACGAAAAGTGAAATTTTTTTTGCTGCAAATCAGCGCAATTTTCATATTTGCTGCAATTTTGATTTTAATTTTTTGTTCGATGGAGATTTTTCCAGTTTACGTTCTTCATAGTGGTGAATGGAAAGAAAACAAGTTTATCAATTTCGTCAGCGATTGTGTAATAATCAAGTCAACATTCAGCAACAACAATTTAGTTGCAGCTATTTCGGAACAGATTAGGATTGATCGTGAGTTAAACACAATAGAGATTAACTTTCTCCCAAATGTTGGTTTGCCACCGATCCTGATTTACAACGATACAGGTGTTAAGGTGTATATTGAATTAAAAAAGAAAAATTTGAATTTCACTGAATATCCCTTGTTTGTTACAGTGAAAGAGATTTATGATAATCGTTTGGTTGCTACAAGTTCTAGTTGTGTGGTTGCTACAAGTTCCAGCTGTTTGGTTGCTACAAGTTCAAATTCTAGAGATGTATCCACAATTTATAGCACTAAGATTATTGATATCGAATTTATTGAAAATACGAAATTTAGTGAAAACACGGGTATAATAAATGATATATTGAACGAATTTGTTGAGGAAGATCAAGTTTGTAAGGATAAAGAGATAGTTGTCAGTATGATGAAGAACTTGGCTGTACGCGAGAGGTTCCAATTCAAGGTGAAGAGATCAAGCGCAATAAGGTATGTAAATAATTGTATATTCTGTTATATATATGTATAAATATGTATAAAGTAGTATATATTTGTATATAGGTATTAAAATTAGTATATATGTAGTTATATTTTTGTATACAAGTGTATTTAGAAGTTGATGATCTTTAATCCTAGGTATCACCTTATGTGTATGGATGACAATTGTGCTTGGAGTTTCAAATCTTCTGTCGTTTTCAAGGCAAACATATTCAAAGTGAGAAGTTACAATAGTAATCACACATGCGACTATGGTGAAATATACTTAACACAACGTCAAGCTACTTTGGATGTAATTGCTAGTATAGTCAAGGACAAGTATGTTAATCCAAAAAAAGTTTACACCTCAAATGATATAATATAGGACATACAAAAGCAACACGGGATTGAAGTGAGCTACATGAAAGCATGGAGAGCTAAAGAGATAGCAATGGCAATGATAAGAGGGAGTCCGAGTGATTCATATAAGGAGTTGCCGAAGTATTTTTATATGTTGGAGCAAACAAATCCAGGAACAGTTACAAAGTTGCACAAATCAGAAGATGGATGCTTTCTTTATGCACAAATCAGAAGATGGATGCTTAGGGCTGGGAGCATTGCAGACCGATAATGGTTGTAGATGGAAGTTTCCTTAAAGCAGCATATAAGGGTACCATATTGACTGCTTGCACACAGGATGGAGCTGGTGAGTTGACTGCATCTACCTTGTTTCTGCAGTTTGTATAATGTTGTAGTTTCATGTATAAAAGTGTATAGGATTTCACAACTGCTGTTTTTATAAAATTTGCAGTTGGTATAAAGTTGTATAATTGTGTATAACTGTCTATAAGATTTGTATAATTATCTGAATCCTAATATCTATTTTGTATAAACAGGAAAAATCCTTCCACTTGCATATGCAATTGTAGATTCGGAGAATAACAAATCTTGGGAGTGGTTCTTTGTCCAGATAAAGGGTACTTTTGGAGTTAGGGAAGGGATGTGTATAGTTTCAGATAGAAATGAAAGCATCTTCAATTGCACAAAAGCTGTGTACCCAGAAGTACCACATTGTATTTGCATGTTTCACTTGTGGCAGAATGTAAAGCACACATTCAAGAAACATCACAAACAATTGAAGGATATCTTTTTTGCTTTGGCTAGAGCTTACACTATAGAAATGTTTGAGTACCATATGACAGAGATGTGCAAAATTGATCCGAGGGTGCAGCCTTACTTGTTCGAAATTGGCTACAAAAGGTGGTCTAGGGCATATTCCAAAGTGAAAAGGTCGATGGTAATGACTTCCAATATTGCAAAGTCAATTAATGCAGCAAACAAGGATGCTAGAGAGTTACCAGTAATGCGATTGCTGGAGTACATGATAAATTTGCCACAACAGTGGAACAACAAAAACAGAAAAAGTGCAATGGAGACATCTACAGAGCTTGGCGAAAAGTACAACAAACTCCTTCGGGAAAATCTGATTGCATCGGAGCAAATGACGGTAAAATGAATCAAATATAAGGATGCTTGGCACTGCTGACTTGCATTTTACTGCTTGTATAAGGTTGTATAATTCTGTATAATAATGTATAATGTTCTTTAACTTTTAAAAAAAAAACTTTTGCAGGTGAGGCCTTCTACGGAAGTTATATACTGTGTTTGAAGGGGTAAGGCGAAACATAGTGTGCTTTGAAGAGGGAACATGCAGTTGCAGAAAATTTCAAATGGAAGAACTTCCATGTCCGCATGCTTGGGCGGTTTTGAAGAACCTGCAGCTGAAACCTGGCCAGTATTGCTCTTTTTACTACAAGAAGGATAAACTCCTTAGAACTTATGAATTTCCAGTGAATCTGATGCCAGATGAGAGTTTATGGGTAATCCCAACAGAGATGATGGAAGATGTGGTCCTACCACCTAAAGGGAGAAGGAATGCAGGAAGGCCAAGAAAGGAAAGACTCAAACCTGCTTCAGAAAAAGAGTCTAAGAGGGCATTTTCATGTTCTATGTGTGGAGAAGGTGGTCACAATAGAAAAATATATAGGAATCGACCAAAATAAATAGTTGAAAACATAACACTTACTATTACATTTGTTATCATGTTGAGTAGTTAAGTTTCACAAACAATAGAATTACAAATGTTGAGTAGTTAAGTTTCACAGGCAATTGAGATGTTTCATTATACATGTTTTGATTATCCAATAATTGTGTCTTGCTATTTTTAATGACACTAAATATATTGATAGATTGTAGAAATACAAAACAGAACTGCTGACAATCATTGGTATTATATGTATACACATGTATAAATGAGAGTATAAGTTTGTATAACTATGTATATTATTGTATACATATGTATAAACTCTGCTACATTAACAAAACTTTAACCACAATGAAAATACATACTTTGTTAAAGGACAAAAGCAACTGAAATATTCATTAAAATATAATTCATTCACAAGCCACAATGTGTAATGACTACCACAAATTACACAAAAATAAAAACATCTATAATATCCTTTAAGGTTATCTCACAAGTAACATAATAGTACTTAGACAAACCTAGGCAACAACTCCTGATACATAGAAAAACTACAGTAAAATGGAAAAAATAGAACTACTTTTTCGGTCGTCCCCTCGTCCTCTTCCTGAAAAGTCTCCCTGTGATTTCATCACCACTAATTGCACCAGACTATTATTTTTTCCTTCCATAATCCCACAACAGAGATCCCCACCTGGTGCGAAGTGTCTCAATGTCAAAATTATCTTTTCGAATTTTCTTACCAATGATAAAATACTTAGCAAAACCAGCAACAAAAGCACCACAATCACTGTAATTAAAAAGAAATAAATCAGATTAAAAAAGGTACACTAATAGTAAAATAGTAAAACAATTGAGATTAACCTACCATTTGATCTGTTGGGGCACATTATTAACCAAATTAATCTGCAAATCATCAGAATGGGATCTATCGGTATATGCACCATTGTTCCAATTAATGTCCTTCTTCTCGACATAAAAATCAGAACTCTTCAAGAAGTAAGGTATCAAAATTGCATAAGGTAATGCAGCATCCAAAGCAAGTCTATCATTAATAGCTCCACGGTTAGAGTCATAGATGTGGATTCACTTATCTATGAACGTAAACAATCCCAAAACCCAATGGCCCAATTTTGCTCTTTCGCGCTTCACATAGATAGGGAATAAGACATGGTCAACAATGTGCCACTGTACATTTGCATCACAATAATATCCTCTATGTACTCTTCTATCTCATGCCCTTCAGGAATCATTGAAGGATCTTAATTCACTTTGAAATCTTTATACATGGAGTTAATTTTGTTACCAAAGGCAAAGTCGGTTGTAGTAAACCGCATGGCAACACTCGGCCCATATTTACCCCTCTTCATCAAATAATAAAAGAGGACATCCAAGTACTGAGACAAGAAATAAAACAAAACAACCATCACTGCCAGATTTTTTAAATATAGAAATTTATATACTATTATACAGAGGTATATATATTTATACAAGGTTATACAATCTTATATTGTGATTATACAAAGCTATGTATACACGATGGGGGTCTCAAACAATAAAGATATGCAACAAATAAAAAAAGGCATTAGAACAGAAATTGATTAAATACCGTGTCAATCAAAGGTCAACCACAATATGCAAGTGAGTGGAACTAATCATTCGTGTTCACATGACACGAGCCAAAAGTAAAAGCTTCCGCAAGCTTATTTACTTCATTGGGATATATATTTTTGGCACTTCAAATCACAAAAAATAAAAAGTAATCAGAACTACATTCATTGACAAGTATAAAATCAGAACATGAAAGATTAAAGAAAGTGAAGATACCTTCGCCTCGTATCTATCTCATTATTAACAAACGCGCAAAACTCTTTAGCCAATGGCGACAATGGATCAAAATCAACAATTTTGATCGTGAAAGGATGCTTGATATCAAAAATGAGCTTGTGCGCCGATCCTTATGCCCCCGAATAAAAAACTGGCAAATATGGAGATTTGGCTTATTTTCCTGGTATTTTCTGTCGAACTGACTGTTCAGGAGAAATGTAATCATCTTCTACGTCTATGATGGATTGTTTGTGAAGCACAATTTGGGACATTTGTAGTGCAGCTAAATCTTCATCGTCAATGTTATCCCAAAATGTGTCACCCTTGACATCACCTGTTGTCCCTTAGACAGAGAAAACACATAATAAAAAACTTCAAAAAATTGAAGAAAAGAAAAATCAGACAAAAAAGATAAAATGCAGAACAAATACCATGATCAACACCATCAGTAACTCCCTCGTCAGCTAGCACATTATCTTGATTCACTTGATTGACAAAGTTAGGAACAACATCATATTGATAGACATCAAAATCGCCGAGACCAGATGTATTATCATCAGACACGCGCTGAGGAATCTAATAAAAACAATAGAAAGAGAAGGCATGTTGAGTGATGATTCAGAGAAGGCATAACTGTTGAGTGATTTGGTTTTATCAGTAAACAATTACCTTAGAATCAGTAACATCCTCCCTCGTTTGCTTGATTTCCTTCATATTCAGAAAACTGAACATTTTTTCAAAGGAAGAAGCTACATAATTGCTGAGTGTCGTCACTCTATAAGTCAACTACAACAAAAAAAACAAAAAAGCAAATCAACAACCATATTTATAACCAAAAAACCATGTATATACAAAAAGTACTAATAAACTACAGAAAAGCTAAATGTCCAGTACCTTTCCAACAGCACTCCTCAACTTCTCAACTTCAGCATTCAACAGATCAATGCGCACCAACGGATCATAACTCGGGTTAGGCTGTCGATCCATATTTTGAGGAAAAGGTCATTTAGACTGTTGCTTCGTATTCTGAGGATAAGGTCGTTTAGACTGTTGCTCCATATTCTGAGGACAAGGTGGAGATGCAACGACAGAATCATCAGTGTGAAAGGCAGGTACCACAAACACCTCCCCTGATACAATATCATAGGCATTAACTTCAAAAAACGTGTCAATGTTCCGAGTTGACATCTCTTCACGAGTAGGGGAAATGTTCCTATAGTTCAACTACAAGAAGAAAAACTAGATTACAATAGTAGAAAAAGGAAATTGTGACATATTCATAAATATACATACAGAAAAACTGAAATCATATATGAAGAAGTATTATGGTACAAAATGTTTACCTTGTCGATACTACACATGATCACCCCGCCAGTCAAATCCGCATATGTTGGAGTTTCAGTCACTTTCCAATTAAGAATACGTGGCACATTTGTGCCAACGCGAACAGCTAGATGCTTGTCAACCATAGAGCAACACTCAAAAAACCATATTTGTAATGCAAGTGGCAAACCTCCAAGCCTATACATTGTCAAATAGTCACACTGTCTGTCCCTCATTGTCTTTAAAATATCTTCAAATGACTTAATTCCCTAAGCATACGTCTGATATTGACCACTTTCAATAATATCAAAATCATCTTTGTTGATACCATGATTATTGGCATCTGAGAATCTGAAATGATGGACAAACACCATCAAGGCCATCTTGAACGCATCTTCATCCGACTTCCAGTCCTTTTTCTTGAAGCGATCAAGAAGTTGCCCCCTCGTTATAGCCTTTTTTCCATCTCCTGGAAAGTACTCTTTTAGCAACCTATTAACATCTGGTTTATCACAGAAAGTGGTGTCGTCTTCTACACACTTCAAACCAGTGATAACATCCAACTCTCCAATGCCAAAACGCAGCAAAAACCCATTAATTTTCACCCACAACTCTCTTTCCCATCCTGGGATGACTTCCCTCAATAATATACAATGAGTAAGTTGATTTTGAATTTTAAATTGAGGGAGGTCCAAGAATTACCCAAAACAACTAGCACGGAACATTTGAAGCTGCATGTCAGTCAAACATTGCTTCAAAATGCTCACAATATTAGTTTCAGTATGGGAACTAATCCTGTTGTGGAAATGATCAACTAGTTGTATATAGAAGTCCCCAACCTTGCATATGAAAAAATAACAAGAAATAGATCAGGAACAAAAACTATACTAAAACATTTTATAAAAATGTATAAATCAGTGTAGCAGTACTTGTATAAAGATGTATAAACAGTTGTATAACTTTGTATAAAATTGTATAAGCATGTATAAATTAATAGCAACACAGGGGATACCATCAACGTAACTTTTCTCTCATTCAATTTGCAGCGAATAACAAACCTTTGTTCTTTCGATATGCAATCAAGACCACTCTCACAATCGGCCTTGATCTTTCTCCTTTTTGGTTTAACATTGGGGCCTATATCATCTTCATTAACCAAATCAACTTTCAGCTTTTTATTTTTATTTTTCAGGTCTCCCACATTTCTTACTCCTTATTCTAACGATGTTAATCGGACTAGGAGTATTACTTGTTTGCGAACGAGTCATTCGACTGCTCTCTTGTTGCAACTTTTTTGTAAGAGCAGGAGACTCAAAATCATCATCATCGGGAGCCTGGACATACGTATTCGCTTCAGAAGCAGGGGTTGAGGGTAAGTCCCTCGATGATTTAACTGGAGTAGGAGAATTCCTCGTTTGCGAACGAGTCATTTGACTGCTCTCTTGTTGCGAATTTTTAGGAGGAGCAAGAGACTCAAAATCATCATCTGGTGCCTGGACATTTACATTAGCTTCAGAATCAGGGCTTGAGGGCAACTCCCTCAATCTTTTCGCATAATCGAACTTAACGCCTTTTCCAGCAACCTTCATTTTGCTTTTAGAAGCAAGTATTTTTGAACGCATTTTCTATAATAAACCAAACAAACAAAGCTTTAACAAAAGTGAAGACAACTGAAGGAAAACACAAAAATCAAACTGTAACAAAACTCAAAAGTGAACCAGAAATAAAGGCCATGAACACAGAACAGAGGCCAATTTTCCCAAATTGTAACAAAACTCAACAAAAAAAAATCTACCCTAAAAGGCAAAATAACAAACCATGCAAACTGAAACATCAAGTTCCTAGAACGAAGATAGAAGGAACACAAAATCAAACGAAAAACATAACAACATTGTAAGAAAATAGGCATAATCAGAAAAGAAAAAAATTAAAAATAAAACAAAAATTGTGGTAAAGCATAAAATGAAACGAAAATTACCTGAAAATAAGATTGAAAGCTCGAAAAAGTACTTGAACCTAACAATGGAGGTCGGTTATCGTCGTCTCTGAGAAAAGCGTGAGGAAGAGAGAGAAAGAGAAACAGAGAAATTGAAATTTAAAATATTAAAACCGTTGTTTTAAGTTGTGGCTACCGGGTGAAAAGTAAATTTCATAACATATACAATATGGGCTAAGCTAGATAAATGCTTCAAATATGGGCTATTTTCGAATGTTTTTTATTTTCTTATTTTAGAACTCAAGCACATTATTATTTATGTGTTTCTTTAAAATTTTATACTTATTAGTATAGGATACACGCGCAACGCGCATACCCTAAGATTAGTACTATATTAAAAGTACGAAGGCCCTTAGTGAAATGTCATTCGTCATTTTTACCCCTTAGAAATTGATTTCACACTAGATAAAATAGTCATTTAATTATTTTTCTTAATATATTTAAATAGGCCCATTTGAACTTTCAAGAAGATTCTCCAACTCTTTTGTTCTCACAATATCCGACCACCTTCGAACTGCTGACATTTCTCTTCTACTAAGGCGCAGGATCAGTTTTTGGGACGAAAGAATTTAAGATTTTCTGGTACGGTTTCTGTAATTTCATCAATCTTTTAGTCATGGGTTTTCCCCGTTTTATCTAAAATTCAACATTTTCTTTATTTTTCACACCTTTTTTCCATGATTTGCAGGATTTTGGTGAAAGGGTAATAAAAATTGAACCGATGATTCGAACGGAAACTTTAGTTCCTGCTCTAACCAAATTCAAAACCATATTTCCAGCTGGAGGAAAATTGGGTAATTTTTCAATGTTATGCTTTCTTTATGTACGAGCACTAATTATAAAATTACGTACATAACAAATACTCACTCCACTTTATTTAGATTTTTTTCTAGATACAAGTTTATATGTTAATTTGACTTATATTATATTAGTGGTTGTAGAGAATATGTCTAACTAATATGTTCGTACGTTCCAATTTATGTGACACTATTTTCCTATTAGTCCATTCCAGGAAATGACATATTTCTATATTTGGATATAATTTAATCATTTAACTTTAAACTAATTTTATGTACCCAAATATTGTGGCAGTTTAAGATTACAAGTTTCAAAAGTCTTCATTTCTTTATTAAACCTGTTGCAGAATCAAACTGCGTCACATAAGTTGGAACAGAGTGAGTATGACAAGTCAGTTTGGTAGAAAAATTGGCGCGGAAATGTTTAAAATATGACATTTAAATGAATTTGAATTCTTGAATCTTTGGAAAATTGTATAAAATAATATTATCACTGGAATTGTGACGAGTATTTTGGGAACATTCCAAATTAAAAAGAGTGTCATATTAATTTGGATAAAGATAGAATTGTTATTACAAATGTACAAGAAAATCGTAGTTAAAGATATTGGTGTTTGACTACTTGATTTACTGTTGTATTCGTTTTGATAAACTGAATAATGGCGACATTGATACAGTTGGAACAATGATCCCTAAGAAGCAAGCAAATGATGATGCCGGAGAAGCCCAAATGAAGGCGGAGAACATTGAACCCCTTGTTGCTTTTAGCAGGCCACCTCCAATCCCTCCTTTCCTTGGACCTCTAGTTGCTCTTTCATTGCTTGAATCATGGTCGAGACGAGATAGCAAGGATGATTAACAGCTGACATGGTTAATGCCATATGCTTTCTTCTGCCTATAGAAGTAAGAAACTTTTGAAGGTTTTAGAGTCTTGTTAAATGTGAAGTCTATCTTTGTCTACTATCTTTATGTAGGAAAAATAAGTCGTTGAAATGTTGTCCAGCTTCTTGAATTGGCAAGCTGTGCATATCTTCTACTTGTGGAACATCTCTATAATGTAAAGGAATAACTTGTAGATAAGTGTAAGAATGGTGACTGTGATACTCCATAACTTGCGGTACCAAGCAATAATCGGACCTATGCTTGGCTTGAGAACCATATTGTAGATAGTTGGTACCACTTGGGGATTCATCAAGAACAACCCTGCGTAGGAAAAAAATTTTGCCCCGTTCAGAATATTTTCGTTCTCTTGTTAGTGAAAGTATAAAGAATATTAAAGAAATCAACATACATGCTGCCTCAGGGAAAGTATCAAATACTGAAATGACATTCTGGAACACGTCCTGCTTTTTGTCGAGAACATGAACACCATGTGTGTTAATGAAATAGGAACTGAACAAAGACTTCATATTGATGAATTAGATTGTATAATTTGCGCTTTTTCTGAAATATAGAAGATTGGTGATGTTCATACCAAAGCGAAGCTTCCTGGTTTGATTGGTGATTCAATGATTACTTGAGCTTTCCTGTATAAATTGCCATTTCTGAACGTTTAGTACTTGTGCGGAGGACAAAGTAATAGTCTTAAAAGTTAACATGGCTTCAGAAAAGTTTGAAATTTACTTTATAATTAGTTGTTCACCATCTCTTGATAACTCGTAGCAGCTGCAGCCTCTAGTGAAAGGAACTTGTTTCTTCTTCCACTCTGCATTTACCAAAAAATAGTTTCTCAAGTTTCAATTTATATGCATTTTCGCTAAACGTGAGAAATAAGTGATTTTGGCCTTACCTAAGTGCCAGTTTACCACAGTTGTAAGATGAACTCCCTCATATATTTGTTCAATGCAGAACTTTGTGTTCTTACCCATGCATGTGGTTAGTTTCTCCAGAAATTTCATAGCCTCCTGCATATATTTGCAAATAGGAGCTTCAAGAATCAGACAAAGTTACTATAGTTTCATGTTTCTGAGAGAAAGATTGAGGTTACCTTTCTCCCTTTGAATGGTCGAGTGTAGGAGAAATCATCAAAGAAACAATCTTCAGATATGAGTAGTGCTAGTTGGTTCAGGTCATTGTTGTTGATACTAGAGTAGAATTTCTTGATTGTGTCGGATGGAGAACACGGACTTGTGTCATTATCAGGATGTGACATTGAAAAAGGATTTGACATTGAAAATGTAACCAAACAGTTAGATTTTCTCTTGATGCCTCGTATATCAAGTTTTCGTTGTGATAGTATTTTAACTGGTTCATGGTTAGTCTTTAACAGAGGAATGCTCCGGCTACGGCTAAACTCTGGTTTGGACCATAAAATATGTTGGAGAAGTTGGCCTGAAAATGCCATTTTTAATTGATATAGCAGCACTATAGAAACTATAATAATCTATTTATGAACCCATGATTGAGAAAGTGTAAAGACTTTGGTTTATGCCTTGGCATTGAGGAAAGGAACTGTTGGGGTGTACCTATTCCTTCCCTAAAATTGTTGCCTTGATGTTCTCTGCCTTGCTCTGTACTTAAGGTACCTACTTTGTATAGACCCTAATTTAGCAGTTTTCAAGATGGTCTCGTAACAATGTACGTACAAGATAACATGAGGTTTCTTTATTTCTTGGTTTTTATTTTCTGCTTATTTTCTTATCCTCTTCTTTATTATTTTATTTTTTCCTTTTAAAGTATGTTATTTTAATCTTTTTCATAAACTGGATGACTAAAGAACCAAAAAAGACGGTGGTGTCGTATGAGTTGTTTCTGAGGAGGATGTTACGCAAATGGATAGGCAAAAGCTTTAAAAAAAGAGGGGGGTTTTCACTTTTAGCCTGCTCCAGAAATTATTTACATTCGGTAGTCAAAAAAGTGTATAGTATTTGTATATAATATGTATGTGTGTGTGTTAATTATTTTGAGAGCGCCTATATAGTGTCATTTTTTCCAAAAAAATAAGAGAAGGCCAGATTCCGTTACATGATTTAATCTTTATATTTGAACTTCGCTTACTAGGTGAAAATGGACACTGGAAATTTGTCAGAAGATGGGGAAGAATAGATGTCTAAATATAAGAAATCAACGAAAATGACGCTATGCAAAATTCTCTATAAACCCTGAGGTCACTCGACCATCGACTCTGACTTATCAATCTCCTGCAAGATTAGGAAGAAAAGATGTCTAAATACAAGAAATCAATGAAATTAATACTACACAAAACTCTCTAAAAGCCTTGAGGTCACTCGACATTGACAAGTCAACCTCCTGTCATTGCTATCTCGCGCATAAAGGATTATTCATGCTTTTCATATGTCACACATTTTTTTGAGCCATGATCATCCTTAGCTCCTCAAGACTAGGATTTGCAGGCGGAATTTGAACGTCGAGTGGCGGCCATGGTGAATATGGCCGCCAGCGTATGCAACGCCATGGCTGCTATCCTTGTTTTAACTTGCCCTCTCTTAGGAAGTGGTCTTTGCCCATTGATCTTTTTGTCAAACAACAGAGGAGTTGCTGCTACATGATTTACTCTAGGCGCCATATGAACAAGATTTTATTCTACAAGCGGTTTAGTAGCTTTCTTTGAAAAGAAACAAGTGAAGATTATTAGTGTTTTGATTATCCAATTGCATGAATTAGGAGTATATATATAAAGCACAAACATTGCTTACTCATTCAAGAAACAGCGCCCTTTTTCTTTGTAGCTACGTTAATAGGGTAGCTAATGACAAAAGGACAATTTGTTAGCAACCTTTTGTAGTAGGTTCATCACACTAGGTAAGTCAGTAGGGAGGCATGACAGCTAAATTTTTCTTGACCATAAAGATTCCCTATGAGGATTCTCTAGTGTTTATTTTCAAATCATTAGTTGACTATATATGAACTTAACAAATCCGTGCAATTTATTTGTCAACCAATTAGTTGAGTGTGTACAATATTTGGCAACTTATTAATCATTTTTTAAATACATGAGTATATTGTTAGCTAATGGAGATGACGACTAAATTGTATTCATCATACTTGCTTCTTAGGCTCTGTGTTTTTTTTTTCTGTGACCCTATCGGCCTATCCTATAAAGTGAAACGACAAAAAAGCTGGTTTTATGCTCATTAAAATAAATTTTTTACCCGTTGCAATATTTTATGTCTTGAGTTCTTGTTTAATATTCTCGGATATAGTTCGAGTATTTTCCTGATGATCGTTAACCTGCTATTCATGCTTATACGGATAGACCATGTTCTACGAAGCTGAGTGAACAATGTTTATTTCTTTTGAACTTGTAGGATTGTGTGAACAAGTAGCTATAATTAAAGTATTTATGTACCTCGGTAAGAAGCAAAAAGATATTAAAATTGGGCAGCTGTGGACTCTTTTTAACCATGCAATTCTGTAAAACATGAGGTTGGTTTCTGGTTCTAGCCTTCCAGGGTTGGTAAAGTTGATAAGGATACTTCAATCACAATCATAAATAGAAATTAGGAAATGCCAACAACTGTAAAAGATAGTCTTTTCCACTAATACTATAAAGAATTGCTTGCCACTTGGTATTGCATTTTGGGGAATGATAATGGTGAAGCACAAAATCAAGTGCACTGAGTCTAGTCGTTCCACTAATATACTGTGAAGAATTACCACTTGTATTGCATTTGGGTGAAAATTGGATAATGGTCAAGTGTGTTTAGTGTATAGTGATTCTTGAAGTATTTATTCGGGATTATGGAGCGTAAAATTCTTCATTACAGTAGATTACTTTGTTCCTCTCGGGCCCGTAGTTTTTTTCCCTTATTCAGAAGGGTTTTCTATATTAAATATGTGTTTTTGTTGTTCTTTCTATTCTTGTTGATTATCGTATCTCAGTACTATATTATTGTTTTGTTGTTATTATCGTGAATATTATTTTGGTAGTACAATAATTATTGGGTGAACCTAGTAAAATTAGCGGTTCAAATTTCACTCCGGACGGGTCTTTTTTTTAACACGGATCATATATATGCGCGCGCGCACGTGTGAAAATCACTAAAAGTTTAAAAGAATATAATTTTGATCCAATGTTTTTAGAAGTGTTATGGGTTCAATGATAAGAGCCTAAAGTTAAACCCGTCATATATGAATTTTAAATTCACCTCTTTACAATAGTATACTCATCGTCTTGAAATCTCGGATCCGTCTCTGTTTTTTTTATGTTAGGCATACCGCATACACTATTACTGATCCTTAATCCACCACAAATTCCCATGTGTTATAAATATATTATATTATGGATGTTCATTTAGTACTCCGTTGTAAATAAGCTTCCTGAAGAAGCTTATCCATATGGGACTCCACCGTAAATATGTTATCTATTTAGTACTATATTGGAAATAAGCTTCCTGAAGAAGCTTATCACTTCGGTACCCGGTTATGGATAAACATTACCCCCAGTAGAAGTTTATCCATATCGGGTATAATAAGCTTATCTTTTCAGTACCCAGTTATGGATAAACATTACCCCCGGTAGAAGATTATCCATACCGGGTATAATAAGCTTATCCATTCAGTACTCCGTTATGGATAAATATTGCTCTCAGTAGAAGATTATCCATATCTGGTACAGCAGCAGCTTACACAGCAGCTTGTAGTAGCAGCTTACACAACAGCTTATAGTAGCTTACACTGCAGCTTGCTTTCTTCTATAAATAGAAGAGATTTCAGTTCATTATGTACATTAGTTTGAGTTCGAATAATATATCAGTTTCTATATATACTTGTCTTTACTTTACAGTCTTTGTTTTATAACACGTTATCAGCACGAAGCTCTACCATCTCGAGCAAATATTTTGAAAGTATCTGAGGTAAGAACTTTCTTTTCCTAAATAATGTCAAATCTTTCTAAACTTGAATTTGTAGCCCTGGATATATCGGGCAAAAGCTACATGTCTTGGGTGCTTGATGCTGAAATTCATCTTGATGCGATGGGTCTGGCAGACACCATCAAGGATAAAAATCAGGCATCAAACCAAGACCGTGCCAAAGCAATGATATTCCTACGCCATCACCTTGATGAGGGCCTGAAAATGGAATAGCTCACCATTAAAGATCCAGTCATACTGTGGAATAATTTGAAAGATAGATATGACCACCTGAAGATGGTCGTTCTTCCACATGCACGTTATGATTGAACTCATCTAAGGCTACAAGATTTTAAATCTATCAGTGAGTATAATTCTGCTATGTTCAGAATTATTTCCCAATTAAAATTATGTGGTGATAATATTACTGATCATGATATGTTGGAGAAAACTTTCACCACTTTTCATGCCTCGAATATGCTCCTGCAACAGCAATATCGAGAGATGGGATTTAAAAAGTATTCTGAACTTATCTCACATCTTCTTATAGCAGAGCAACATAATGGGCTATTAATGAAAAATCATGAAAGTCGACCTATTGGTTCTTGTCCATTCCCTGAAGTGAATGAGACGAACTTCCACCAAGCTAAACGTGGAAGAGGTCGTGGCCCCAGTCGTGGTCATGGTCGTGGTCGGGGAAGAAACCCCAATCATGGTAATAATAATGCACCAAAGAAGCCTCCTCACCACCAGCAGTGGAAAAGGAAGGAACAAAAGCATGAAGCGGTGCAAGCGCCAAATGTAGAAAATGCATGCTATAGATGTGGAGGAAAAGGACACTGGTCACGTACTTGTCGTACGCCAAAGCACCTGGTTGAGCTTTATCAAGTCTCCCTGAAGAAGACAGAGAAAAATGCTGAAGCAAATTTTATTTCTGAAGATAATTTAGACTTCATGCATTTAGATGTAGCTGATTACTTTGCACTCCCAGAAGGAGAAACAAGTCATGTAATCGGTGGTGAATCTGTAGAAATGTAAATATTTTAATTTTTGTTATTTGTAATAGATAGTATGGTTATGTAATTGTTGTACATAAAGAAAAATTATGATTTGATAATGATGTTTACTATAATATATCTTATTTATGTCATTTTAAAGAATATGGATAATATTATTAGATCAACTTAAACTCTAGCAGAGTTTGCAAGAAATATACAACCACCAGAAGTAGTTATATTTCATATATCTCATTGTAATTATATTTTGTTAACCACCAGAAGTGGTATATGTCTATGATCACCAGAAGTGATAATTTAGGCTTTCTATAGTTACAATTGAAGATAAGCTACATAAATATTCTCTATATTAAATGCACGCCCCGATTTGCTCCTGAAGTAGTAAATATTTTAAAAGAGGTTGAGGCATCACAATTTGATGTGATTAATGCGCATTCAGATAATTATGTTCGATTTCCTGAAGGATGAGAACTTTTGATAACATTAATCCATTCCCTGAAGTGAATGTGACAATACTAATAAGTCGAGTAAATATGAACGCGCTCTTGATGTGAATACATTACAATTCACCTCCAGAAGAGTTAATATAATTGAGAGAATATATACTCAATATTTCGTATTTTAAATTTGCTCCTGAAGAAGTAACACAGTTGAAATTGTCTCATGAAGTGGAAAAATATTATGAAGAAGAGTTTTCGTGTGCTTAAACAATTGTTTTACATTGTTTATTTGATTGTGATTTTCTCTCATGACACCAGCAGTGTCCGAGCAATATTTGATAGTACAAAATGTATCAATAACTCCTGAAGAGCTAAATGTTTGCCTAAAGAATATATGACACCAGTAGTGCCAGATAAATATTAGATTGTGGATAATAAATTAAGGCTCTCGAAGAGCTTATATACAAATATGTCATTCATATTATATGATTATGGTCAAAACATATGTTGTAGTAAACCTGAAGTTTACTAATACAAATGGCTATCATATTGAGACTACAAATGATTGGAAGATTGATAATCTTCATGTTTCCACAATCATAGGGGGTAAAATAATATGTATGTGAGAAGTTACCTACCTTATTCTTTAATTTGTACTATATCATGTATCACAGTAAATTAGAAGTTTACTAAAGCAAAAGTTTATGCCATAGTAAACCAGAAGTTTACTAAGAGATAGCACATGACATGATAAACTTGAAGTTTTCATTTGCCATTTTTAAATGAGCTATTTGAGAATTCAGATAAGCATATACTAAAGAACTAGAAGATTCTTCAGGAATTCTCATGTGTTGCTTGTTCTCATAATGAATTGATTATACCAGCTAAAGTTGGGACTAAGACCCCTGATTCTGAAATTATAAAAGGTGAATATGGGTCACCTATCATGTGAACCACTTAAAGGTGCATATATGAGATGGTTACATGTGTAATTATTGTCAACCTGCAGTTTGGCATTTGGAATTGCTTTTCTCGATTAAGAGCATAATTTTCAGATTATGAAATCAAGACAGTTCATCTTGATAATGCTGGTTTATATCCAAGTTGGTTTAGCACTGAATACCTCCTATTAATGTCTAAACCATTGCTTATGAGAACAAAGCTTCATGTGTTGGTCTAAGATTTTCTAAATTGCATATAGCAGCACTTGTATGCATCAGATCAACAATATATGATAAATCCTCCCTTCAATTGGTTTAGGATCAGAAACCAAATATTTTTACTATCTTTTGTTGCGTGGTATATGATTAATTTCTCTACCATAATACACAAAGATATGTTTTCCAAAGATGATTGGGGATATATGTTAGTTTTTCTAACATTTGGGGGATGGAATAAACAGTTGAAAAATATGCTATATGAATCGAATTATCATGATCCTCACTTAGAAGATAATTCAAGTCGAATGTCAGAAGTATTTGCTGATCTAAAATTAAATATCATATTTCAGCTGCAAATGCTCCTATTAAAATTAAAGTCCCTGAAGGATAGAGTTTACTGTACGCATGAAGCGTGGTAGACCAATCGGTTCCAAAGGTAACAATCCTTGAAAAATAGTAGGAGCTAATGATCAAAATGATCATAATGAGGAGGAAATATGCTCTAGAAGAGCCCACGACATAACATTTCATGAAACTCCCGGAAAAGTTCAGGTACCTGAAAATAAAGAAAGTGATGAGATCTCCACAAGTTATGTCGCTTCGGAACTGACACAAAATGATCGTCGACGATACATTTAATACAATATAGTGCACAATATTGTAAACGATTGTGAGGATCGGACTAGCAGTCCAGACACTTGAAGATGTCGTACCATTTAGATACAAGTCTTAACCTATATGACTTATTTGGCTAAATCTATATGAAGATCCTTGAAGGATTGAAAATGCCCGAAGCATATAATTCAAAGTCTTGAGAAATGTACTCGATCAAATTATAAAGATCTTTGTATGGTTTAAAGCAATCTGGGCGCATGTAGTATAATCGCCTTAGTGAATATTTGCTGAAAGAAGGTTACATAAATGATGTTATTTGTCCATGTATTTTTATAAAGAAAATGGCATCAGAATTTGTTATACTTGCTGTTTATGTTGATGACATAAATCTTGTTGGAACTCCAGAAGAGCTCCAAAAGACAATTGAATATCTTAAGAAAGAATTTGAGATGAAAGATCTTGGAAAGACAAAACTTTGTCTTGGTCTGCAAATTAAACATTTAGCAGACGAGATCTTTATCCATCAATCTGCCTATACAGAAAGGGTCTTAAAACGTTTTTACATGGACAAAGCGCACCCATTGAGTACACCAATGGTTGTTCGATCACTTGAAGTGAATAAGGATTTGTTCCGACCTCCAGAAGAGGACGAGGAACTCCTTGGTCCCGAAGTACCCTATCTTAGTGCAATTGGTGCACTAATGTATCTTGCTAATGCTACAAGGTCTGACATAGCATTTTCTGTTAATTTACTAGTAAGATATAGTTCTTCTCCTACACGGAGACATTGGAACGGGATTAAGCATATATTGCGATATTTAAAGGGAACTCTTGATATGGGTTTGTTTTATGCTAACAAAGATAGTGCAGACCTTGTTGGTTATGCAGATGCAGGTTATTTATCTGATCCTCATAAAGCTCGATCTCAAACCGGCTACGTATTTACATATGGAGGTACTATCATATCATGGCGCTCCACAAAGCAATCTATTGTTGCTACTTCTTCAAATCACGCTGAGATAATAGCTATTCATGAAGCAAGTAGGGAATGCGTATGGTTGAGATCAATAATTCATTTTATTCGAGAAAAATGTGGTTTGGAATGTGAGAAAAGACCCACAATTTTATACGAAGACAATGTTGCATGCATAGCCCAATTGAAGGGAGGATTTATAAAAGGAGATAGAACGAAGCACATTTCACCAAAATTATTCTACACACACGATCTTCAGAAAAGTGGTGATATTGATGTGCAACAAATCCGTTCAAGTGATAATCCAGCAGATTTATTCACTAAATCTTTGCCAACTTCAACTTTTGAGAAGATGGTATACAAGATTGGAATGCGGAGACTCAAATATTTGAAACAAGGTTTTCATCAGGGGGGTAAAATACGCGATGCACTCTTTTTCCCTTACTAAGGTTTTTTCCCATGGGGTTTTCCTTATAAGATTTTTAATGAGGCACCTAACAATGCGTATTACTAAATATGTATACTCTTTTTCCTTCACTAGAATTTTTTTCCCACGTGGTTTTTCTTAGTGAGGTTTTAATGAGACACATTATCTTTTAATGAACGTCCAAGGGGGAGTGTTATAAATATATTATATTATGGATGTTCATTTAGTACTCCGTTGTAAATAAGCTTCCTGAAGAAGCTTATCCATATGGGACTCCACCGTAAATATGTTATCTATTTAGTACTATATTGGAAATAAGCTTCCTGAAGAAGCTTATCACTTCGGTACCCGGTTATGGATAAACATTACCCCCATTAGAAGTTTATCCATATCGGGTATAATAAGCTTATCTTTTCAGTACCCAGTTATGGATAAACATTATCCCCGGTAGAAGATTATCCATACCGGGTATAATACGCTTATCCATTCAGTACTCCGTTATGGATAAATATAGTAGCTTACACTGCAGCTTGTAGTAGCAGCTTACACAGCAGCTTGTAATAGCAGCTTACAGAGCAGCTTCCTTTCTTCTATAAATAGAAGAGATTTCAGTTCATTATGTACATCAGTTTGAGTTCGAATAATATATCAGTTTCTCTATATACTTGTCTTTACTTTACGGTCTTTGTTTTATAACAATTGGTAAATTGTTTTGAATTTTTTTTCTGTGACTATAATATTTTACAATTCTCTGTTGGCAACAGGGGACAAGCTTTTTGACCATGTGCAACAGAATCAAGTCATGACTAGGCTGTTTCAATTTCAATTATAACACTTAAAAAATGAAGAATTGTTTCTTAAGATAACCAAATTTTTGTATATCCATTGAATTGCCAAGCTGTCAATAGAGTATATTGAAAATCAAAACCAGCAAAAAATCTTAGACGATAGATTTCTATTTCAATTGTCCGCCGCATGCTTTCTGTCTAATGTAGCAAATAAAAACCAGACAACCCAGAATGTATACTAATAACAGCCTCGTACATCTGTCAAATCCATACGAGTTCTTCTCAGTCAGGCTTATACTATTATACGTATAAAAAAAATTGTCAGCTATTACGTCAATGAATAAATAAATAATTTAACAATTTCTAGATGCCACCAGTTGGGGAGAAAGGAATCTTGATAGTCAGACAATCCTTCTGGCATGCTACCCAACCCCCTGCCTATAGTCCAAAACTATATTTGCTGGTTCAATTGAATTCAATATTTTTAACACGAAATATAAATATACAAGAAATTGCTAAAATTATATTAAAATGTTATATCCAAAACTTATAATTTTAAAATATAAAGGCTTGAATCCATCAAGTTTAAATTCTGAATTCGCCGCCAATTTAAAATCATTTGAAGATTAAGGGCGGATCCAGAATTTCAAATTTATGAATTCCTATAGCGATCTCAAGTTAATATACGATTATAGAAATGGATTTCACATTCAAATGCTTTTAGCTATGTGATGTCCATGACGGAGGACCGGCTGATGAGAGCGGGTAAGCAGGACTGGCAGGCTTCTAGTCTGGTAAGCTTCTGAAGAAATAGTGTATATGTCACCTTAGACGAATCTCACATCGGTTCACATGATACACGCGCTTTTGGGGCTCGAGGTGGTGTAGCCCAAGAGGACAAATCAGTGCAGACCTAGACTCAAAGCAAACAATATGTGCTATGGGTTTGGATCGTAACGAAATATTTATTAGATTTCTTAATATATATACAGAGTTTGAACGAAGATACTGGATTCACGTGAACAAGTAACCGACACTATGGATGACAAATAAACCTCTCCCAGACAAAACTTTCTCTTTCCTGGTCTGGATTAAGTTACTACACTACTATATAAGGATCCCAACTGGCTCAAACAAAAGCAAACCATCTCATAACAATCTTATCCCAATTCAGAACTAAATTATTTGAGCTTGAAATCATGAATCACAAGATTGATAGAGATTCTGAAGCAGCAATTGAAGGTTTTAGGGGTACAAAGGCTTTACCAAGAAGAGGTCAAATAAAATCAAGAATTGCAGCAAATGCTTTTCATTCCATCATTTCTGTGCTGTCAAAAGCCTCTTCACATCATCATCATCACCATTCTATCAGGAAAAGCTAAGAAATAGAAATCTTGAAAATATCTAAACAAATGGTAGTATTTGTTTCATTTCTTATTTTCCTTTTCTGTGCCCTGTAACTTATTAGAGAGATGAAATAATTTTCTGTTAGGAATGTTGATATATTATGTAGAAAGATCTCTTTGATCCCAAAAAAAAAAGAATCTTGATTTCTGAAAATTAACAGTTGCACACGCCTTCTTTGTGTGTTCTCAGTTCTCATATTGGATGATATAAATATTTAATATACGATAAATATTCTGGCTTTAGATATATTAACAACAAAAGAAAAAGACCTGCTGACCACAAAGTAAGCTGAAACTATAAATTACGTATTCCAAAATAATCAGGTAATTTTTGAAAACAATTGGGTGAGATTGAGAAGGCAATAGTGAAATTTATGTTCAGCTGCCAATGCCAGAGACACCTTCAATCAAAGTAGTGTCATCGGACGCGTAATTTAGTGCTATACATATTTGAAATACGTCTTCAATCAAGTGGTATCATTCGATCAGACTAAGCGGTCGTTTGGTAGGAGGTATTAGAAAAAATAATGCAAGCATTAGTTCTATGCATTACTAATACCTTGTTTGGTATATTTTTTTAACCTGTGTATAACTAATACTTGTATTAATTATTAATCATACTTGGTATTATCTTATGTATAAGTAATGCATAGAAAATCATGACATTAGTAATACCAAGGACATTAATGCTTGCATTAGTATGGTTAAAGACAAGATTGTCTTTAAAAGTCCTTTAAAGCTAGATAATATGGAGGGCATTTTCGTAAACAACTATTTTTCTTTAAAATTATGTAATGCATTTATAATTTTAATACATCACACCAAACAATAGATAAGAAATAATATATGCATAACTAATGTTTGCATTACTAACCCATGCATTACTAATACACCTTATTCCGCATTATTCTTATATACCCTACCAAACGATAATGTAATACAAAAACCAACCACGGTTACAAAAATATCTGCGTACGTCTAACTACTATAATGATTATCATTATTGGGCTCAAAATTACATCAAGAAAACTAGCTAGAGTACATTTTTTATTGCAATATCATGCATCTAACAAGCCCACTTCAACATACATCCAGCAACTAAGAAGTCCAGCATACCAGCTCCTGAAAAGTCATTTTATCAAACAAGCATTATATAACATGGGAATTCAAGCAAATTTTTGAGTCACCTTTGCCACTACATTAGAAACTTCCCTCATATCATGGAATTCAATAATTTTTTAAACACATTTATTTCGACAAAAGAGACTCAATTAGATGTCATTCAAACCATATAGCTCCCCCCTTGATTGCAGCACAAACCTTAAAGAGGAATTTTCAGAAATCACTATTGTTTAGTGGCTATTAACTTCCTATAGCTACCATATACTTAATTGTTAGCTAGACTAAGACGCAAGCTGATTACTAACCTTAGTTAGTTAGTAAACTTATCTATAGTTAGGTTGTTGAATAAGTGGTTAGGAAGTTAAGAGTTAGTTAAATTACTATGTATATACAGTGTACAGATAATGGAAAAGAGATAAGTTGCATTCTTAGTTTTTTTCCTCAAATCCGCTCTTTCATTCTCTCTCGATCTACTATCTCATTCTCTCCTCGATGGCTATGGCTGCTAACATGGTATCAGAGCCACCGGCGTATGTCCTCATCGCAGCTCTAGTCTGCTTCGGTCATCTCAGAAACCTCAATTCAACAATGTCTAGTTGAATTGTCATAGTGTTCGTCTGAGCTAGAAGGAGCTAGGGTTTGTGAATTGGGAGAGAATTTTGCAAAATTTGTTCCCAATTCAGTTGATCTACGAGTACTCTGCTACAAGAAAATGGCAATTGGAGATTAGTTGAGTCCCTCGAGTAGTGTACCTGTTCCTCCTAACACTGGAAACGGTGATTTGGGCACAGGCACCACGAGTTCTCCAATAATCGATCACAATTACCCTTTGTTCTTACAACCAACCGATACTCCAGGAAGCACATTGATTTCACTTCAGCTGACTGGATTGGACAATTATGCTCTATGGAGTCGTGCTATGAGAATTGGCTTTTTAGGTAAGAGCAAATTAGGTTTGTTGATGGTCGATTTCCTAAAACTAGGTTTGAACCTGAGTTGCATGATCAATGGGAAAAAGTTAATGTTGTTGTTCTATCATGGATCATGAATGCAGTTAGACCTGGTTTATTGAGTAGTGTTCTGTATGCTTCTGATGCTCATAAAGTTTAGGAGGATCTCAAGGAGATATTTGATAAAGTCAATGGCTTTAGAGTCTTATATCTTCCTAGAGAAATCCATAGTCTTACTCTAGGAACCATGTCAATTGCTGATTATTTCTCAAAATTGAAAGATCTGTGGGATAAATTTGATGCACTCATGCCTTGTCCTGGTTGCCTTTGCCCTGAATCTAAGAAATATTCTCAGCATTTTGAAGCTAATAGGGTACTGCAGTTTCTGGTAGGTTTGAATGAAACATACGCCCAAGCCAGAAGCCAAATTATGATGATGTCTCTTGTACCTAGCATCAACAAAGCCTATGCACTACTTATTGATCAAGAGAGTTAGAGAAGTCTTGCAACCTATCAACAATCTATGCTAATTACTGAAGGGATAGAAAGCACAACATTGTATAGCAACAGAGGAAATGGAACCTCAGGAGGTAGTTACAAGTTTAAGAAGAATCAGATTCAATGTGAAGACTGTCATTGCAAGGGACACTCCAAAGAAAATTCTACAACCTCATAGGATATCCACCTGATTTCAAGTCCAAGAAGAAAGGTTCTACAACTCCTAGTTTGTATACTAATGGTGCCTCAGGTATAGACTTTGTTGTAGGAGAAAATACTCACAGGCACTCTCAACTACAACAGTGTGCACTACCTCAATCCAATGCTGCATATCAACAGAACAAAGGAGGAAATTCCTATGTGTATCCATAACAATCAATTGTCTATCCACAGCAGCAGGCTCCCAGCTTTGGACCTCCTCCTCAGCCTCATTCAGCTCTTGCTTTGTTTACTAAGGAACAGTACCAGCAAATTCTTCAGTTGTTGTCAAAAGGAAATGAGGAAGCTCCGGGATCATCCAGTAGGTTGGTTGCAACAGGTACTCTGATTGCCCTAATGACCAACTTTGTCAATATAAACTGGATCATAGACATTGGTGCCTCAAATTATATGACTTCTAGAATTGACATGATTAATTCACACAGTACCGTTAACAAAGAAAATAAAAATATAGTTCACTTACCAAATGGAGAAGTGGTGTCTGTTACTCATAAAGGGAAGGCTATTGTTCTTAAGGATTAGACTATATCTAATGTCATGTACATACCAGACTTTAAGTACAACTTATTTTCTGTATCACAACTCACAAAGGAGCTTCATCGCCTGGTTGCCTTCTTCCCTGACTTCTGTATTTTTCAGGATCTCTACAGTAGTCAGGTGAAGGGGATTGGTAGGGAGAATCATGGAATGTATATGTTTCATGGAGAAAGTCTTCAAAACTCCTCAATTCTATTTGAAGGAAGGTGTCTCAGCACAGTTGGTTCTTTTTCTAGTTCTGAGTCTAAATGTAGCTCTAGTACTATTTCAAATTCTATTTTCCTCCTATCTAGTAGTCTGTGGCACAAGATGTTAGGACATGCTCCTATAAATATAATAAAGAGGCTAAATCTAATGAGTGATGTGAAAGATTGCTCAACTGAATATTGTTATGTATGCCCTTTAGCTAAGCAATCAAAACTGTCATTTCCTCTAAATAATTCAACTACCAAGTCTTTGTTTGAATTAGTACATTTTGATATTTGGGGACCCTATAGGGTGCCAACCTATGATGTAAAAAGATTCTTTGACACTCTAGTTGATGACTATTCTAGATATACCTGGATATCCCTTATCAACTCTAAATTTGAAGTTGTGGTAGTGCTGAGAGATTTTCTGGCAAAAGTAGAGAATCTGTTCTCTACTAATGTAAAGCATATGATAACTGACAATGGAAATGAGTTCTTCAGCAATGAATTTACATCCTTGTTAACTACTCTTGGCATCATGCATCAAAGTTCCTGTGTATACACTCTACAACAAAATGAAGTGGTGGAATTCTGGAGATGGCAAGGTCTCTCAGATTTCAAGCCTCTATCCCTCTAAGATTCTGGAGAGAATGTGTAACTACAACTGTTTATCTCATCAATCGACTTCCATCCAAGGTAACTGGGTACAAGACACCTTTTGAGATGCTTTATTTGCATCCTCCCTCTTTAAATCACTTAAGAGTCTTTGGTTGTTTGTGCTATGCATCCAGTCCTAAAGTGAATGACAAATTTTCATCCAGAGCAATTCTTTCTGTTCTCATGGGATATTCGTCCACTCAAAAAAGGGTATATTCTATATGATCTTTCCTCGAAAACATTCCTAGTCAACAGGAATGCTACATTTCAGGAAGACATATATCATTTCAAGCATATAAAGCAAATCATTAATCTTGTGTTTCTTGTGTTGGAGTTTATTCCTGATGCTATTGACAACTTAGTTCATCCTCTCACAGTTCCTCCAAGTGTGAGACAGTCCCCACCAAAAACTTCAGTAGATGTCAATGAAGATGATCACTGTCATGTTCGAAATACAACTGAAGTTCCAACTACAAGTGAAAATACTGTAGTTGATCCTCTGAGTTCACATAAACTTAGAAAATTTTCTAGAAGTAACAGACCACCTATATGGCTACAGTACTATGTGGTTCACTCAAAAGGATCCAAATGTGCCTATCCAATCTCAGCTCATGTATCCTACTCACACGTATCTCCATCTTACAGTCAAGTCTTATCAGCTTACTCTATATGCACTGAACCTCAAACATTCTTAGAGGCAGACAGAAATCCTCAGTGGGTTGAAACTATGAAATTGGAGATAGCAACTTTAGAGTATAACCACACCTGGAGTGTTATGGATCTGCCTCCTGGAAAGAAACTTATTGGTTGCAGGTGGATATTCAAGATCACGCATAAGGCATCTGGGGAGATAGAGAGATTCAAGGCAACATTAGTAGCCAAAGGCTATAGTCAAAGGGAAGGCTTAGACTACAGTAAAACCTTCTCACCAGTAGCTAAGATGGTCACAGTTAGGTCCATTATTGTACTTGCAGCTTCAAAACAATGATTCATATATCAGATTGGATGTGCATAATGTCTTCCTCAATGGTGATCTCCTAGAGGAAGTCTATATGGTAATTCCTAAAGGGTTTACTAGACAGAGGGAGAATCAGAAGGTCTGCAAACTACACAAATCTCTATATGGTCTCAAGCAGGCTCCTAGGCAGCGAAATATGAAACTGACTGAAGCACTAGTGTCAGTGGGATTTGAACAAAGTCACTATGATTATTCTGTATTCACCAAAAAGACTGCAGGTGATGTAGTCATAGTCTTGGTATATGTGGATGACTTATTGATCACTAGTAATAATCCAAGTATGATTAGTGACACTAGGTGTAAATTATAGTAGATGTTCAAAATGAAAGACCTGGGGGAATTAAAGTTTTTCATTTGCATTGAATGTGCAAGGTCAAAAAAGGACATCTTCATGAGCCAAAGAAAGTATGATCTTGAGCTAATTGCTGAGGCAGAACTAGGTGGAGCTAAACCAGCTAATACTCTACTAGAGTTGAACCAGAAACTTACATCAGTGATGTATTACGAATGTATCAATCATAAGGAATCATTTGAGGATAAACTACTTGAAGACCCTAGCAGGTACCAAAGACTGGTTGGAAGGTTGTTGTATCTAACTATGACTAGTCCCGGTATTGCCTTTGCAGATCAGGTATTAAGTCAATACATGCACTCTCCTAAAGTATCTCATATGGAAGCAGCTTTAAGGGTAGTGAGGTATATCAAAGAAGCTCCTGGTTTGGGATTGATCATGCCTACAGGACATACTGAGCAGCTCAGTGCCTACTGTGACTCTGATTGGGGAGCATGCATAGAAACAAGAAGATCAATCACTGGATACTTAGTCAAGCTTGGAAGGTCCTTGATATCTTGGAAGTCCAAGAAGCAGAACATTGTCTCAAGAAGTTCTGCAGAGTCTGAGTTTAGAACCATGGCTGCATGTGCAACAGAAATTACATGGCTGGTAGGCTTGTTTAAGGAACTTGGAGTCAACATCCAGGTGCCAGTGAAGATGATATCAGACAGCAAAGCTTCAACACAAATAGCAGCTAATCTTATATTCCATGAGAGAACAAACCACATTGACATAGACTGTCATTTTGTTAGAGAAAAAATCAACCAAGGACTAATACAAACTGAGCATATTCACACTGAAGATCAATTAGAAGATCTGTTTACCAAGAGTTTAGGGAAGGCTCAACATCATCACTTACTGAACCAGCTTGGGGTAGAGAACTTGTTCAGATTATCAGCTTGAGGGAGAGTGTTAGCTAGACTAAGATACAAGCTGATTACTAACCTTAGTTAGTTAGTAAACTTAACTATAGTTAGGTTGTTGAATAAGTAGTTATCAAGTTAAGAGTTAGTTAATTTACCATATATATACAGTGTACAGATAATGGAAAAGAGATAACTTGCATTCTCAGATTTTTTTCCTCAAATTTGCTCTTCATTCTCTCTCAATCTACTATCTCATCATCTCTCCTCAATGGCTATGGCCGCTAACAATAATTACTTCCTATAGCAACTATTCAGTTATTACGGCAATATATTCGTCGTATTCGCGCTACTGTATTCATGAATAGTAGCAAAAAACCTTAAAATGGTGAGAACTCATCTCAGCATGGCCCAAAAGCCCAATATTAAATAGTTTGAAGAAACCTTTTAAGCACTGCTTTGGTTTCATTAGCCCACTTATCATGATCTTATGTAAACGGAGACATATATGATTGAATTAGTTACACATGTTAATAAGAAATGTAGAAACGTAGAGGTCCCATACTACATATTCGAACACGTATACACATACATAATGTGATAATTGTTTTGTCTCACCAAATTGCAATAGACAACGGTTTTTTAGCAAAAGAAAAGGTATGAAGTTTGTGAAGGCATTCTATCATTTATCTTCGTCTTCGTCTTCAATTAGCCATAAAATATATTAAACTCCTAAATTATTTCAAGGAGTTAATTTCACTGAAGGTGTTGTGAATCAGGCTCATTCAATAACGGCCTATGGGCTAGAAGTAGTGCATGAGACTGAGTCCGTAGGAATTATTGGGCTGAGTAAAATTTGAGGAAAAAACATAATTAGGCAATAATTTAAATTTTTTTACACAGCCTTAGCAGATTATCTAATTTACAATTTTGATTATCATGTATTTGCATTTCAATAACGGCCTATGAGCTAGAAGTAGTAAATGAGACCGTAGGAATTATTGGGCTGAGTAAAATTTGAGGAAAAAACATAACTAGGCAATAATTTAAATTTTTTACACAGCCTTAGCAGATTATCTAATTTACAATTTTGACTATCATGTATTTGCATTTCAGTCACTCTATCTATTAAACCGGCATCTCATCACCAGAGGCGGATCCAGAATTTTAAATAATTCTGAAGAAATGTTTAACCGTATAAAATCTCTTTTATTTTATGGATGAGGGATCCAGGTCCATTTAAAAAATAGTTAAAAAGGACTAGCAGTTAGAGAGAATGGATTATGCGTATTGTGAAGAAAAATATATGTTCCTCTCAACCCCTTTCTCTAAGTCTTAGCTTCTCATCTCCCCTTCTTTATTTCTAATCCTTAGCTACTTTCACATTCCAGTATTTCTCATTACAATTCAGTAGTTAGCATTGAATTGTTATCCGAATCTGTAATTGAGTTCTAGTTCATATTAATATAATAAGAAGTTTGTCTATTCATTACAGAAGGTCATGCCACTAATGCTCACAACAATTACTTATTTATTTTTTGTTATTTAAAAGTCACTAAACTTTATCGTAAAAGTCATTCTGCCTCAGACCCTAGAGAATTCCTACAAAATTTAATTAGTAAATCTAAAATTTGATGACCTTTAGTTTAACTTGGTCATGACCTTTTCTTGATGAATTTTCTACAAGCAGAATAGAAGTTGACCACAAAAAAAAGAAGGGCGATGGATAACTGACTTTAACTAGTGAGGCTAAATATAATTGGGGATGAATTTATCGGTCGACAAACGACTTAACTTCATTAAAATTGTATCGATATACTCTTTCAAAAAACCCATTGAATCTAAATAAGGTTTAGCACTTAGATTTTATCTCGATAGTATCATGTCGAATTACTGTTTGTCCAGCACATTTCTGGACAGAGCTATTGCTTTTTTTATTTATTTTAATTGAATTAAGGTAGTCAGAAATTCATGTGTTTTTCCCACGATTTAGACGAAGATGCCAGGAGAAAAAAAGGTTTAAAGTTCCAAGAAAAACTCGACTTCAAAAAATAATTTGGTCTCTTGTGCGTGACATACTGATCTTTTTTTATAATTATATTGAAACATATTCATGCTATAAGCTGTAGATCTTGACACGTATCAAATTCCTACTTCCAAAAGAGGGTTGATAAACAGAGACGGACTAGGATTTTAATTCCGTGAGTTTAATTTTTAAAATTTTTAATATTGAACCCGTTATATATTTAAAGTGATGGGTTTACATCTATTATTTTTATAATTTTAATGAATTTTTATATATAAATTTCTACGCCGCATCAAAAGTTACGGGTTCAATTAAACCCGTAACTCTCTCACTGCATCCACCTCTGCTGATAAACCTTGTGAAAAATAATGGAAACAATATTATAAAAGAGAGAGAGAGGAGTTGGTCAATCCATTTTTAAATTACCTTGTCCCACCGTAATATTCAGATCTCGCTTGTAAAATTATACTAAATTTATTATTGTTACTTGTCCTACATCAACATTTGATATAAATATATTGATTTATATATTGGTGGAAGGTAATAAATACTGCTCTCGTGTAATTAGTTAAAGTACGCATAATACAGCTATCATGATTATAAAAGAAACTAGGAAATCTGCCGCGCTTTGCGCGATTTCAGAAATAGCAACCCATTTCGAAAGGATTTTATTTATAAATTTATTAAGAATTAAAGATAGAATTTTTCAGCTGTATGACTAAAAAAACTAATTTTATATATTGATGAAAAAAATCACAAGATAAATGTTCTTGTAAAGTTAGAGATTAGAAAACTACATTTTTTATTATCAAATATTCTTAAAAATGAAAAAAGAAACTTTTAAGGGGAAAATCATATTTTTTGTGGAGAGAGATTAATACATGATTCCCTTAGTCTTATATATTTCATAATACATGATCTAAGGACTTGATGTGTTTAAATTTTATTAGATATTAGAACTTTTGTTTGATGAACTTGTCTTCTATTCAAATAAATAAAGGAAAATAAAACGAAAAGCAACGAAACTAAGTACCCGTTTGGACATAAAATTTGATGGAAGATTTTTTCAAAAAATTTCCCTTTTTTTTCGAAATCAACGTTTGTTTTATAAAATTTCCAAATTTCACTTGAACATGCATTTTGGAAGTTTTCGAAAATTTGAAAAACTGCAAAAAACTGTTTTTCAAAATTTTCGCTCAAATCACTCACAAAACTTCAAAAACAACCCAAATTGAAATTTATATCCAAACACAATTCTAAATTTCAAATACCATTTTCACCATTTTTTTGAATTTTACAATTCTTATGTCCAAATGGCTATTAAAAAGTCGGGAAAAACAACATATTACGTACAATGCCTGCTTGTAACACATTTAATTTCCTTCACAATCTTCCCAGAAGCAACTAATTAGTAGTAAATCCAAGAATTTTTCTCACATCACTTTTCAGTCACTTCCAATTTAACCAAAAGAACATAACGGCACATTTACCTCTTACTTCCATCTCCACCACATTCAAGCTAAGTTTCTGCTTACACTTTTTAATAAAATACATGAGATGGGCCTTCACGGCTTTTTTCAGTTGAAATTAAAAAAAAAATTAGATTTTTTTTTTGTAAAAGATAAATCTCTTATGTGTAAAAGATAGATCTCTAATGTGTAAAAACACCCCATAAGTTAAAAAAAAAAAAAGATTGGATCATAAAACTAAAAAGAGACTTTTTCCTTCATATACCATATATGAAACCTTATTACTAAAAATGTGCATAGTTTCATATTTATCCGTCATGTTCACAGTTTTTCTACAATTATTATACCATTCATTAAATATTAATTATTAGGAGCTGATTCCTTCCTAATTAGGCGCGCTACAAATCAGGAATAGAATATTCTAATTGATTTAGCGACCTCTGGATCAAATTTGAAACGCAAATCCTATATCTTCAATTTAAAATCAAATTACATAGACTCTTTTCTGCAAAAGCTCCGTACTTCGATATTTTTCCTTAAGCCACAAATCAAAAAAAAAAATCGTCAACAAATTCGAATCAAATTGTAGATATCAGTTTTGCAAAAGCTTAGTTCGTCGACATTCTCTCTACATCTCTTTCTATTTCTCAATCGCAAATTTCAGTAATACAAAGCAAATGAAAAGAGAGCGGCAATTCCACAATTGACAACCATTAAAAAGCTCGAAAGCTTTGAATTCAAATTTGGGTATTCAAAAATCATTATTTGTTTGGATTGGGTGTTGTTGAAAATAATCGGGAATATGGTTTGGAGTTTATATCTCAATTTTGAGGGGTTTTGGTGAACATTAAACTTGGTTTTGACTGAATTTCAGATTGTAACTCGACGAAGAAGAAGAAGAAGAAGAAGAAGAAGAAGAAGAAGAAGAAGAAGAAGAAGAAGAAGAAGAAGAAGAAGAAGAAGAAGAAGAAGAAGAAGAAGAAGAAGAAGAAGAAGAAGAAGAAGAAGAAGAAGAAGAAGAAGAAGAAGAAGAAGAAGAAGAAGAAGAAGAAGAAGAAGAAGAAGACATATTGCAGAAATTGTAGATAAATTATAGATAAATTGTAGATTATTTGTGTTCTGATTGTAGATGCTTTATTTTCTGTTTTCACAAATAAAAAACGGCTAAAACTTCTACAAATCTTCTGAAAAAACGCAATTATGACAAAAATTCCAAGTATGCTACAATTGAATGAGAATTGGGATATAAAAATTCAATGTACCCAGTTTGTAGATATTTTGTAGATAAATTATAGATTATTTGTATTTTAATTTTGTAGAAGCTTTGTTATCTGTTTTCACATATCAAAAACGACTAAAACCTCTACAAATCTTCTGCAAAAAACACAATTGTGTCGAAAATCCCAATTAAACTACAATCGAATGGGAATTGGGATATAAAAATTCAATGTACCCAGTTTGTAGATATTTTGTAGATAAATTGTATATTATTTGTATCTGATTGTAGATGCATTGTTTTCTGTTTTCACAAATCAAAAACGACTAAAACTTCTACAAATCTTCTGCAAAAAACGCAATTATGTCGAAAATCTTAATTAAGCTACAATTGAATAGGAATTGGGATATTAAAATTCAATATACCCAGTTTGTAGATAATTTGTAGATAAATTGTAGATTATTTGTATTCTCGATGTAGAGTAATAGAAAATTCAAATCAGGTGCTGATTGAAGTTAAAACACGAGCTTCTTTGTCTTTATTTTTTTGGGAAATAAAGTATTGGTAATTGATTGCAGTTCACAAGATTTTTCACCGGGAACTTGAATCTCATTAATCAATCAATTAAACCAGCTCAAGATCTTTGGTAGGACTATACGAAGAAATTAACTTATTGATATCCAGTGTTTGACGCAATTCAGTGATTTAACCTTTAAAACGTACTTCCTTTCCTTCAAGTGATTTTTAAAGATATGAAATACTCATTAAAACTAGTCAATTGATAATATTCTTGAATCTAATTAATCAATCAATTAGACCAGCTCAAGTTTTTTGGTAGGACTATATGAAAAAATTAACTTATTGATATCCAGTATTTGATGCAATTCGGTGATTTAACCTTAAAAATGTACTTCCTTTCCTTCAAGTGATTTTTAAAGGTAATTGACTGCAGTAACCAAGAACTTGAATGATTGTAGCTCCTAATTGCAATGTAAGATTTAAGTGTTTCTACATCAATATGCTGCAAATCTATATTTCCATAATCATAAATTTTTATGTTTAATAACAGTACATAAATGTGGGTGAGGGTTTGGGAGAGAGAAACGTGGGAGGGGCGGGATATACGGTACCCTAAATTAAGGAGGGATATATGCTGCATTAACTGTACCCTTAAAATACACTATGGTATAGAATTGGTAATTTGGTATACTAAGTGTAATTAAGTCAAACCTTAAATATTGGGGGTAATAAGGTTTCCTATGTGGCATAGGAATGTAAAAATTCCAACTAAAAATAACTTTGTAATGGCCCACAAAATTATTTGACTACAGTTATAATACAATTATATATATTCCAAAATAGAAGGAATGGGAAGTATTAATTATTACATAAAAAGAAATAGAAAATAATTGATATAAAAATTTATAATACAATGAAAACATGCTCTCACTCCAAGAAAATTCATACCATTAGAAATCAAATTGGAAATTCACTTCTAAGATCCCAAAGAAGAATGAAACAATAAAGAACAACATCAATTAAAAATCATAATTACCTGTCAAACGCAACGCATCAATGAATTACCAAAAAGCAAAAACATGATAAATAAAATGACATCCACCATATAAGAGAAATAAAATAGATCAAACAACACTTGGGAACATTTATTGTCAGGCAAAAATAAAACATCAATGGATTACCAAAAAATAAAAAATTATGATAAATGGATTTACATCCATTGTAGTATTATTCTACGCCTACAATTACAAACAGATAAATAACCTGCATGAAAAAGAAGATTCCAAAAGAACGACAAAAAGAATGAAAAAATAAGTTGGTGGTGAGCAATTGATTAAATTTGTATTACTTTCATCTAAAGACTATTTAGTTTATATGATACTAAATAATGTTCCTGTATTAGTAAAAATTAGACTGCCATGTGGGTCTATTAAATGGCGACATGTGTCAGTAAAGTTTGAAGAAAAGTGAAGAATGACATGTAAAGATGATATGAGAAATACCTCCGGGACCGACCATACTCATACCGTGTATGTTAGCCCGGAACTGATCATCATGAAATAACCCAGATCAGGCGCGGGAGAATATCTCATAATTACAAATGAGGAAGGAATAAATTAATCCCGGATTATATGGGATTTACCATCATTACACCATCAGTTACAACTCAATTATTAATAAATGCAATAAATGATCGTAACAGCCAGAACAAGGCAATCATGCACGGGATTGACTCAATAGGCACAAGATTGACTCATTAATTACGGAATTAACTCATCAGTTACGGAATTCCAGCATTTACACAATTGTTACAAGTCTTCCAAAAGTAATGGATGGATTGAGTAAATGTTCATAATGGACTCATAATTCAAGGAGACTAGTTACTTAGATTTAGCCCTATAAATAGACATACTTTTACCACCACCAGGGGAATCTAATTTTCTTCTCAACAATTTTATACATTGTAATTCATAGCATCTTGCTCCCAAGTTAGCCATAGTTCGGCCCTTCAAGCTCTGTTTAGCTCATTATCATATCAAGGATCATTCAATAAGAATTCTTTCTTCTCTGCTTTATTTTTATTATATTATCTGTCATTGAATTTATTTCACTTCTCTATCACGTTGTATTAACGAAATTTTATATCTTTTGGATTGAATCAGTTGCTTGTGGCCCGTCATATAAAATTATTGCTTTGACCTTGAAAACTATTTTTTGGGTTAAACAGTTTGGTTCTATTACCGGGAACTCAAGCAAATTTGCTATTCATTAGTAACATTTTTTGTTAATATTCGCTTGTTTTCAGTTTAAACCTTCATCATGGCCGAAATTTACCAATCAACACAGTTGAGGACAACCAAGTTGGAGATGGCGTACCATGCAGAATAAAAAGGAAAGAATAGTCATGATAATGATATGTAAGTAACAAGCAGAGAAAAATAGAGAATGTACATCGATATATTGGTACCGCAACTATCTGTACCAGAACTGATTATAACGGATATGTACGAAACAGTTCCGGAACACGAGGTTCAGATACATTAGATAATTTTAATTTGCAAAATTTAGTTCTAAACCTTACAGAAAAAGATCAAGGAACAAAACGAGCGGATAGAACACCTCTGGGAATTCCTATCTATCCTGCGAGAATGATATGCATAACCTTTGCAGCACCGGAATTTAAACAAACGAAGACACGATAAGTCGAATCGACACTAATAAGTGTCCAAAAACAGGTTCGAAAACCAAACCAGGGTGATTCTGGATATGACTGAAAGAGTCAGAAGAATAACGTCGGACCTTCCCGGAACTAAGGAGTAAAATTTACATTCGATATAATACAAAACTTCGAATAGAGGAAGACACGTTCATTCAATTGAAAGTCAAAAACAGGTCCGGAGATCAAGTGGATGTGATTCTTGGGTGATCTGAATCTAAACGCAAAAATCTAAAAATAGGTCCGAGCAAAAGAGATACGAGATTTTCTTCACGGGCTGGAAAAGATCCGAATCTACCCGAACAGGTAAGGAATTACCTTGCTAAATTGTAAAATTTCATAGGAGAAGAATGAAGTTTAGGAGGAACATGGGTAAAACACCCACGAGATTGCTTACAAAGATACCACACCTAACAACTGAAAAAGAAGAGATAGCTGCGGGATGGAATAGACCACGAGGAAGGAAGGTTCATTAATAACCTTGGAAAATTATACAAATATTTTCGAAATCAATTATTGAATCAAAGGCATCAGAAGCCACGAGGTCAAATGCTGAAGAACTAGAAATTATCATTGACTTCCCAAATAGGAAGGATTGCGTTGGTCGAGACTCGACACCGAATTTAAAGGTAAGTTGATTAAACTTTTACATGCTAACAAAATTGCTTTGCTTGCCTCCATGCTAACATAACAGGTGTACCATCGGAGGTAAAGGTTTATATGCTCAATATTGAGCCGCGGTATAATCCGGTCAAGCAAAAGAAGAAACTAGAGTCAAATAATAAAAGATAAAGTTACAGAACTTCCAAAGATCGGTTTAGTCCGAAAAGTCGAATCATCCGATCATGCTATCTAACAACAACGCATCATTACTTTCAAAATTCTGAGGAGAAAGATGATTGCTGGTACACCAAATTGTCTCGAATGTCTCGGTAAATGCAATTTTAATTCAAGAAGATAAAGGTACATATTCTCCTATCTATTATAAAATGCTCTTAGATATGGAAACTACATATCTATATTTTGATAAGTTGGCATTAATTGTAGTTGCCCTAAATCTAAAGCTTTATTTTCAATGTCATTCAATTCCCGTAGTCACTATATTTTCATTACGCAATATTTTGCATAAACATGAACTGTCAGGAAGGCTAACTAAATGAGTAGTCGAACTAAGTGAATATTATATTGTTTATCAGCCACGTACGACTATAAAATCACAAATTTAGCAGATTTCATGATTAATCTTAGCTCGAACATATTACCCGAACATGTTATTTCTGGGATAATTCTCGGGATCTGGACCTTGTACACAATTAGGTCCACAAGTACTAAACTTTTCGAGTTAGGGACAATGCTTAATGCCTATCAGGGAAAGTAGTTAGATAATTCATAAAAGTTATTTTATTACTAACAACAAAGCCGAGTATGAAGCATATGCTACAGGGCTTAAATTAGCTTGGGGACTCAGAGCAAAAATATTGATTTAACGATTGATCAAATCCAAGAAAACTATACACCCCAAGAAAATCGAGCCGAATGTGTTAGTCTCAGATCTACTGCTGATATCACTGACTTAGAAAGCAACTCCGGGCACTTATTGAGAAACATCGTTTCCGGATCAAATAGTCTCGGGATCGAGCCATCTCTTATTTAGGCGACTCCTGATCTATCATCAATTAGAATGAAAATGAGGTAAGCCTGACTAATTTAATTTGGAATTGGCAAAATAAATTCATTTATTACTTGCAGAATGAGACTTTACCCAAAGATAAGCATGTTCTCGCTAACTCTGAGTGTGTCTCATCCCGTACTACCTGCCTTGTTGGAGGAGAATTATATTTGAGAATATTCAAGGCTCCAAAAGCTAAAATGCCACATGGACCAAACAAACAAAATATATGATGCGAGAAATTTATAAAGAAAGTAGTGAAAATTACTCCGATAATAAGGCTTCAAATCAAAAACTCATCAAAGTCAGTATGAATAGCTCAAATCAAGATATGGCATGATCCTCGGCAACATTTTGGAACCTCCCTAGTTCCCGGCCAGAGTACAAAGTATTTGATAAAAAGAGCTTCGGTACTGTCCTTATGTTGGAACTGGACCATCTAAAAGTCCATCAATATCGAAATTAACTATCATACTGAGGACTATTAAACCGCGGATTATCAAATTATGATCCCAATGTTTGAGTTCTCATACCTCAAAACTCAAACACTAGGGAGATTACTCATACTTGAAGATTAGTCAGTTTGACCTGACATTATTTACCATCTCAACTCAGTTAGTTGTATTACTCATATCAAGCATAAACACTTCAAACACATCTAAGTCAAGATAAATGTATGAAAATAAGCCACCAGAATAAAGTTCACTTTGAACAAACACGCAATTTATATTCGGTCCAACAATGACCATTCAAGCTAAATATCTAAGCCTTTCTTAATGGCTAATTGTATTATGACTCGGATCGATTATCCCGTAAATTTCAAATATTATTTCGGACATGTGTCCCTCTCTAGTTGGAAGTATGTTCATATACTCAAATTTAGATTCAAAATTCAATCAGATTAAATGTCTCTTCAGGATAAATCTACTAAGATATATATTTATTTGGGATCAATACTCCCTCAAACTCAATGTCTTACCGGGTCAATACTCCCACAAATTTTAATGGGGTTAATACTCTTGTAAATCCTACCGGGATTAATATTCCCTCAGACTAAAAGTCTACTCGGATCAATCGATCCTATTTTACGCATGAAGTAAAAGGAGACGTCCTCTTCATAGCGCTTAAAGTATATAAAAGAGCCCTCTTTTATATAAAAGTTAGACACCCAAAGGTACAACATTGCACATAGGGGTGTCAATGGATATTCGAAAACCGACTAAACCGACCAAACCGTACCGCACCGAACCGATTTTTAGTTTTTTTTTTAAGAAACCGTAGGTTTTTATATAAATCTGTAACCACATCGATAATTAGGGTAGGTTTTTTATTTTATAAAAATAAACCGAAAAAATACCGAACCGTACCGAATAAATTTTACATGTTGAAAATATATTTATTTAGTAAGTTTAAAAGTAATAATGCATTAAATTTTCTTTGGGCCTTGGAATTATGAAAACTATTACAAGCCAACAAGTAATTAAACTCAAAATACTAATTCTTAAAATCTATTATGCTACTTCTACTTAAACTAAGTTATTTCAAGTATCTTTATTAGCAAGACACAAAGTATTCTAGCGATTATGAGTAACAAACTACAATGTATTGAATATGTTTCCTTTCATATAATTTGGATTTATCTTTTTGAATATTTAATCTTCTATAGATTTTATTCTTGAGTCCCAGCTTGGTATATATTTCAACTCGTGTGATTTATATTTTCTTTGCCTTTGTTTGATTTCTTTTACGCTGTTGTAGAATAGTTGCTGGATCTATACTCTAGCCATCTTTTTTTTTTTAATTCATCACCCTTTAAACAGTAAAAATGTCTAGATAGTTTTGCTAAGTCCAATAAAATAATGTATGTTATTGCATTCTACTTCTACTGGTGAATTTTACATGATATAAAAAAAAATATCGAAAATTAACCGAACCGTACCGATACCGAAGAGAAACCGACATGATTGGGACGGTTTCGAAAAGTCTAATTTTGGTTATACATAATAGAATAACCGAAAAACTGGTATGGTACAAATTTTATAAAATAACCGGCCGAACCGAACCATTGACACCCCTATTCGCACATGTAACGATGCATCCAAATATATATTTTAAGTCTAAAAGACTAAGTATGAGTACTCAAATAATTTTCTAAAGTGCCAAGAAAATTAGTACTCGGATAAATTCTCTAAAATACCAAATGATGATATTAGACCCGAAAGACACGAGGAACACTGTATTAATCCCGGTCTAGGTTACAACCCTTTTGGTAAAAAAAAGGGGGTTAAGCAGTCATCATCTAAATATATACCTCCGAGTCCCGTATGTTTTTCCTTTTCAGGAAATGGACCACGTGGAAGGAATAATCAAGTGCTCGAGATTTCATACTTCAAAGCTCTAACACTTGGGGACTATATATATGGAAGGTAAAAAAGACTAGGAAAATCAAAATTCAAGTCAAGTCTAAGGTCTACCCAACAAATCGAACGTTAAGAGCAAAGTCACGAGCCAAAAACACAAGTCTGACTCGAAAACCTTTGAAAACATATTCGTAAATATAAACGAATGTTTCAAAAAAGGTTAAAGGCAGAATATTAGTTACGGGTAAAAATGCATATCTTTGTACTTACTCAAAAACTGTTGTAACTGAAAACAGTTACGGATAAAAAAGTATTACCCTTGTATTCATTTGAAAATTGTTGTCAATAAAAATAGTTATGGGTAAAAATTCATACCCTTATATTTAAAACTGTTGTAAACAAAAATAGTTATCTCCTTGTACTAATTAAAAAAAAAACTGTTGCAAAAGAAAAACAGTTACGAGTGCAAGCTTATATCGAATCTGTTAAAAGAAAAAATAGTTGCAAAATGAGTTATAGACGATAAACTAACACATGTGAAATGTTATGAAATTTAAATGCAAAAACTTTCTTCAAAACATTGTTAAAGAAAAACATGTGAAAATTCCTATCTCTCTTTTGTATATTTACACTATTATGAAGTTAATACGTCTTCTTCATTAAGTGTCGTTCATAAAAGGGCTCTCTTTTATAATTTGTGCTTATTCAAAAAGGTCACGGAGCATTAAAGCATTTTTAATGCAAAGTTAAAGGGTAAAACGGAGCATTGAAGCATTTTTAATGCAAAGTTAAAGGGTGAAACAAAAATCCAAAATATTAAAATAGGCAGAAAATAAAGTCGAAATATATATATCAAACTTTGCAAACATAAGGCAAAGATTTGTCTTCAAACCCCGAAACAAGACAGGGGTAAACCAACCGATTATTGACGAAAGGAACATAAGCGACGGAGTTATCATCTGAATATCTAAGTTCTGCACTCTTTTTTCCTTCGTCCGGTTTTTGTCCCTATTGGGTTTTTCTGGCAAGGTTTTCAATGAGGCAGAGGCAAGAATGAAAAGGATAAAATCTTCCACTTTCCGGCCACATCATAGTGAGTAACCGGAAAGTGGGGGGACTATCTGTATTAGTAAAAATTAAACTGCCATGTGGGTCTATTAAATGGCGACATGTGTCAGTAAAGTTTGAAGAAAAGTGAAGAATGACATATAAAGATGATATGTGAAACACCCCCGGGACCGAACATACTCATATTGTGCATGTTAGCCCGGAACTGATCATCATGAAATAGCCCAGATCAGGCGTGAGAGAATATCTCATAATTACAAATGAGGAAAGAATAAATTAATCCCGGATTATATGAGATTTACCATCATTACACCATCAGTTACAAATCAATTATTAATAAATGCAATAAATGATTGTAACAGTCAGAACAAGGCAATCAATTACGAGATTGACTAAACATGCACGAGATTGACTCAACATGCACGAGATTGACTCAACAGGCACGGGATTGACTCAACAAGCACGAGATTGACTCATTAATTACGGAATAACTCATGAGTTATGAAATTAACTCATCAGTTACGGAATTCCAGCATTTATAGAACTGTTACAAGTTTTCCAAAAGTAATGGATAGATTGAGTAAATGCTCATAATGGACCCATAATTCAAGGAGACTAGTTACTTAGATTTAACCCTATAAATAGACATACTTTTACCACCATCAAGGGAATCTAATTTTCTTCTCTACAATTTTATACATTGTAATTCATAGCATCTTGCTCCCAAGTTAGCCATAGTTCGGCCCTTCAAGCTCTGTTCAGCTCATTATCCTATCAAGGATCATTCAATAAGAATTCTTTCTTCTCTGCTTTATTTTTATTATATTATCTGTCATTGAATTTATTTCTCACTTCTCTATCACGTTGTATTAACGAAATTTTATATCTTTCGGATTGAATCGGTTGCTTGTGGTCCGTCATATAAAATTATTGCTTTGACCTTGAAAACTATTTTTTGGGTTAAACAGTTCCAAATTTATTCACGGTAAAAATTGAATATGTGTATCTTATATATATGAAATTTTTAAGAAAGATACCTGGAACTATTCCGAGAGCATTCACAGTTTGAAAGTTTTGTTTGGTATAATAACACCTGTAGTTGCAGAATTTCCCGTATTGGCAATACCAATTTGATGCATGTAAAAAAATTTGTTAAACATTCTTCAATAAAAGGTAGCGAAAATATGAAATTTAGAATTACCTGATGGAACATGATGAGTTTTGACTAAGTTTGTTGGGAAGCTGACAAAACCTTGTGTCTAAAGCCTCTAGCATTTTGTTGAGTTGTTACTACCTTCAAACGTTATAATTGTTAGGAAGAAGAGGAAGAGATAAATGCGCAATAAGGAGAATTTAGAGTGAAGCAGTAATTATTGAGTCATTTGATGTTATCAAATAAGGCACATAAAAATAGAAGAAGAAGAAGAAAAATAAGAGGGAAAAAGCAAAAAAAAGAGATAAAGATAAATGTGTTTCTTGACCAAAGAGCTATGCCACATCATTTTGTCTATGCCCAATTTTATATATATATATAGATTTGAAGTAGACAATTTCGGTGGTTTGCGTGAAAAATGAAAAACGAAATAAATAGAGTTTTAAACTTTTCTTTTTAATTGAATCTATATTTGTAATTCCAACAGAAAAATCAATGTTTCTATTGAATCTATATTTGTAATTCCAACAGAAAAATCAATGTTTCTCTCTTATTTATTTCCATCTATTTTCTACTCAAAGAGGAATAATTAAACTTTCACTTTTGTTCCTTTTCCCCTTTCCTTTTACCTGGTTACCACACAAAACAGGACAATACCAGAGTTAATATGGACAACTACGAAAATGAAAACCCAACAGCAACGTTAATTTTGGCTGTCCTTTTATTTTATTTTTTATTTTATTCACTTATCAACAGAAACACTATTCGACTAGATGACACAGTGAACCGACCCATCTGCTGAGCTAATTCTTCAAATTCTATCCATTTTTAATCATTTTTCCTGAAATTAAAATAACAGATTAAAAAAAAAAAAAAAGGTGGTATATTCCTGAAATTAAGACAAGAGGGTTTGCTCTGATGGTAAGCAACCCCCACTTCAAACCGAGAGGTTGTGAGTTCGAGTCTCCCCAAGAGCAAGGTGGGAAGTTCTTGGAGGGAAGGATGCCCGAAAGTCTATTATACTGGGTTGTTGTTGTTTTTGTTATATATTGTTTGGATAGATATAGAAGCAAAACGGTACTGTCATATATAGTTTTAGCTGTTTCGACTTTTTTCTCTCCCATGAGCGATATTGCCAAATAAAAACCTAATCCCAATACCTATACTTGGGTAAGTATTAATTTCATAGTTTTTGTTATTTTTTTTCCCTTTTCGATAAGAGACATTTGAACTTTGCTTCAAGCACATTACACTAGACTAGATAAAGCATTAACGCCTGCCTTTTTTAGAACTGACAATAAAATTCAAATAAATAGAGCACGTTCCTTTTGTAGAAACATTAAATTGAACAAGAATAATTCGTATAAGCACTAGACCTGTCATTAATTTAACCGGCACATGACCCACAAAATTCTAACCGGATCAACCCATTAATTTAAGAGGCCTTGGCCGCGCTATAATATTTTGACTCACTGAACCGGACCGGACTCGAACTGGTAGCTGATCCACGCGTCAACCGACACACACTCTCGCGCGCGCACACACATATATATTATATCATTAGATAAGATTGAATTAAAAGGACCATGGGGTGACATAATAAAAGAAATTAGCGAAATGGATGAGTTTATACACCTGTTAATTTTTTTAAGTAGATTAATTCAATTATGATTATTATCATTAGTATTCTTATTCTTCTTATTATTAATATCATAATTTTTTTATGCCTCATTTAGTTTTAGTTGTCTGCAGGCTTGAGTTTAGACGCTAATTTAAAGGGAATGTGTGATTTCACTTTTATTTATTTTCGTTCGATCACTGTTTCATATGTGTTCCAGTAGGTCTGATCATCGGGGTTGAAGCGTTAGTGTGATTCGATGAATGTGCCATTATTATTAGGTTAATGTATCAAGGTAGCAAGGTAGTTGTTAGAAATAAACACTCGTAGGAAAGCCTTTGGGCACGTTTAAAATACAGTTGTGATTGTGTACATGTTCGTGTGACATAATTACGGTTCCAAAAAAATCAATTAGGAGTATGTGTTAGCGCAACTTCGATCAAATTCTTCTTAATAATAAATTTATTTTAATAGGCCACTAATTAAATTTAGTTTATATAGTCCGAGATGTGCCATCAACCATTTAATCATATATGGCCCTCGCATTAACCTAGATGTAAAATAACAAATGTTCGTAGCTTGCTTTAGGCGCGTTTAATATACTATCACGGTTGTGGACACGTTCGCGTGAAATGACTACGATTCCTAAAAACAAAACCGGAATATGCATTCACGCAACTTTGGCCAAATTTTCTTATAGTAATAATGCGTTATAAATGGTGGACACGTTCGCGTAACATGATTTTTGACGCGCCAAACAAACGGGTACACATACGCATGACCCGTTTCAAGATAACTTTCTTAATTAAAAGAGGAAAAAGTACATAGGTTATAAAATCAGTAATTAAATAATTTAATAAGCCAAGTATGATCAAAGCGACCGTACTAGAACCACGGAACTCGGGAGTGCCTATCACCTTCTCCCGGGTTAACAGAATTCCTTACCGGGATTTTTGTGTTCGCAGACCGTAATTAGAGTCAATTTCCTCGATTCGGGATTTTAAATCGGTGACTTGGGACACCATAAATTATTCCAAGTGATGACTCTGATTCTAATAATTAATCTCGTTTCGATTGTCACTTAAATTGGAAAGAACTCCCTTATACCCCTTCCAGTGGTAGGAAAATGGAGGTGTGACATCAACCAAATATATGTTCAAACCGCTATTTAGTTAATACGGAAAAGGGCTAAATGTATTCATGTACTATCAAAAATTAGTTATAAGTACCCTCCGTTATACTATTCTTCACTATCTACTCATATTGTTATATACTTTAATATTTATGCCCCTTCGTCCAACAGACCCATTTTTAAGGACACGTTGCATGATTTTACATAGCCTAAACCATGTACGTACCCTTTTACCCTACCCTTCAGCCCCGACCTAATAGCCTCCAATTCGCCCACAAAAAGATCTAATCTTGTTTTATTCTCCAAAACTAGGGTTTTGCCTCACCTGTTGCGATTTTCCTCTATTTTCTCTCTTCACCTCTATTTCTTTCAATTAGCTAATTGTTTGCACAGCTTCAAAAAATCCAATGCAAGTTCTCTGCTGCATTTTATTTACTCCTCAAGTCCTTTCACATTCTGAACAGAAATGTCCCTTTTGTTCGAAATGCATCTTAGATTTTTCGATGTCACCCCACTATCCTTTTTTCAACCAAATTGTTTAACCCAAAAAGTATTGAACCTTTTAGTTAAACTAATTAATGATGAGATATAGGATGAATCTTAGTTAAGGATAGTAAATTCTAGATCAAATGTGTTGAGGAATCGATGTAGTGAACGACGTTTAATAGCGTTAAAGATCAAGTTTATATTCAATGAATGCTAATAATATGATAACATAAATATGCAATAAATGTAGAAGATGACAATAATTGTAATAAGAAGGAATCTACTGCCCAATTATTGTGTGATTTGGATGATTCCTTCCCTTGACAACAACGTGGAAATAAGAGAAGTGAAGATGATTATGGAATCTTTGGATCTTGTGGATCAAGATCGAGTAATATGCACTTGAATAATATAATCAATGAACAAGACAACTTTTCGTATATTCTCTTGAGTCTACCTTTTATAATGTCTTTTTCTCATAAAGAGAAGATTCCCCTTTTGTTTTCTACCTCTTCCTATTTATAAGGGATATTTCCAAGAAACCCTAAAAAGTACAATGTGAGGAATATCCAAGGGAATATTCCTAGCTTCCTCTTATAAGCCTATCCTACTGTTACAATTATAACTCCAGTTGCTCGTCCTCGGCAGCAACCCTTCTGAGGACGACCCATCGTCACAATGTCGTGGTCGACTCCGTCCTAGACATGACTTATCTACAATTACCTAGTTGCCAAAATTTGACCAATATAGTTAGTCCCTCTACTTGTTGAGGTCGTGATCTTGCACGCCCTCGAGAAGCGGACTTGATCATCATCCATTTAGGAGGAATTTAGTCGTATTAATTAGGTCGAAGCAATCCAGGTCAAAAAGAGGAGGTGTGGCGAGTAAGGATGTGATTGGTGCGACTGGTGTGGGATGACATCACAACCATGCGCGCCATCATTATTCTTCTTCCCGAGACAGCACCTATGCTTCTATCGTTTTGATTTTGGTGCCATTGTCGGATTGCTGCTTCGATTTTGGTGCCAGCCAGCCTTATAAATAGGTGGAGGTTTTATTTTTCGGAAGGTTTTCATCATCCTTTACTTTGAATGAGTACTGTTCTTCTTTGATCTTCTTTCCCAATTTCTTAACTAAAATTCTGCTTCTTCGATTCTATTCCTCTTTCTTACCCAATCGTTATATTCTTCTTTGGGCTTGGCGGGATACGTTTTATTGTCAAAATATGTCATAAACCCCTCATATTCATGACGAAGTTTCCGATGCCACTCCGTTATCGGTGGCCCCTCTTTCCGGCGGTGAGGAATTTGTGGCTGAAGACGATGACAACTTCCCTATCGCGGAGGAGATAGTTCCTAGAAATCCTTTGGCCAGAAATGATTTTCCAAAAGCGCCTGCTCCTGCTCCCACTCATGTGCTCTTCGAGACTAAACCGTCTCATATAGCCAACCTTCGGTCCAAGTATTGCATCCCTCCCCATGTCGAGATAATTTCGGCCGGTGGTGATATCATGGAGGTTCATCGACCTGGGTATTGCGCCTTCTATGTCTACGCATTCTTGATCGGTTATACTCTTCCCCTTCTTCCTCTAGCGGAGGAATTTTGCCGGTTTTACAACATCTGCATGGAGCAACTCTCTCCGTACTTGTATATAGCTTTCTTGATGCTGACGAAGTACGCGGATTTGGCTGGTTGTAAGGTTAATATTCGCCACCTGCTGCACTTATTTTCACCTAGTTTTTATAGAGGTACTATGATACACCTACGAAATCGTAGGACTAAAGGGCTGGTAGTCGAGATGGATGACAGAACGAATTAGAAGTTGTGGCACAAGTATTTCTTTAACAAGACCGAGCACTTGGTGGTGGACCCGACTAGGTTTCCTGAGCATTAGAATCATAATCGTAAGTGTTTTTATTGTGTGCTCGTCATCTTCTATCGTCCTTTCGTTTTTAGCTCACTCGTGGTTTGTTTTTTAGCTGAAAGACATGTACTCTCTCCTATCTTCGACATTGAAGATTGGGTGGCTTGCGTGTTGCCTCATATGGTAGGGATTCGTGATTGGGCTGCTTTTCACAAGCGTTTTGGACCTAAGGTCTCGTCTGGTAAGTGTTGTTTTTGCTTAAGCTTTCTGTTGTTTACCATTGCCCATTGATGCGACCTTCTTTTGGTGATAGGTCGACGAATTTTTAAGAAGAAGGCTCCAGTGACGGCATTTCGCCAAGCTATTGCATCGGCTGGGATGCAGTTTGCTTTGACCGAATCCGTTCGTGGAGGTCGTACTCAAACTCTGTCGATGAGGGATTCCGCCCCTCAGACTGTTATGCGGGATGAGATCTCTTCCCGACCTATCTATCATCTTGTAGATGAGTCATCTAATGGAAAGGAGTCGCCATTGAGAAAAAGGCGAAGGATGGAGCTCGGGAAGGCTGTCATCAGTGATATTGACCTAGAGAAGCTCATTGTTCCGGAAGCGGCGTCTGCACTTACACCAGACGTAGGGGTCATGTTGACGATGGATACTGTTGCGGAGGGGAGGCCCTCTGGGGCCGAGAGGGTACATGACGATGAGGAGCTTGTAAGGACCGCAGAAGGTGGCGCGTCATCGGCGGTGGAGAGGGATAGAGCGGTACCTGCGGAGGATGAAAACTTTGGCTCGGACATCGATCCTGAAGAGGTACAGGCCTTCTTGGAGAGGAATGCTCGCGAGGAGGTGAGGACGGAGGGTCCTAACCGGTACGTAATCATTCTCGTGGGCTATGAACTTTTGGCTAACTCTGAATGGGTGGTGCCGTAATTTGCCCCCTTGCAGGGCTTCAGAGAACACGACGCTACAGACGAAGAGTGATGCAGAACTATAGCTGAGCATTTCTGGCATGGCTTTGAGAGTAAGTGCTTTTTAATGTTAGGATTTGCTTCGCATGCGTAATCTGCTCATACTGACTTCTTTCTTTTGCATGCTAGACTCTCATCATGGGGATCGAGCATGACCGACGGGAGGAGTTGAGGACGGCCATTTTTAAGAAGGTGTCCTCTAAGTATAAAGAGTACCGTACTAAGCATCGAACGCTAGCCGACGTCTTTAACCAAGATAGCGAGATTCAGCTGTTTCATGACGGGCTTAAATAGAAGGAGAAGGATTTGGTGAGGAAAGTTGAGGAGCTAAAGGAGCGGGATAATGAGCTAATAAAGGTCATCGGTCGGTGCGACGAGCTTGAGGCGGCTCTTAAGGCCAAGGAGGATGAGCTCGAGGTGAGCAAGGGGGTGATGGCTGAGAATGTCGACCTTCAGGCGCGGGTGGCCTCCTTAACTGCCGAGCTTGGGCAGAGGGAAACGGAGGATGTCGATCTAAGGGGTGAGTTGAGCATTAAGGTTGAGGAATTGACTCGTGCCGAGAAAGGCAAAATGGACACCATGTCTGAAACAACAGCCTTAGATGATGCCCTCCGTGTTTGTAGGTCTAAGCGAGATAATGAGGTGGAGATGTCGGCTCTCAAGGTGGCGAGGTTAGAAGAGACGATCCAGGATCTGGAGGCGGAGTTGTCCAGATTGAACAATCAGGTTGTTGCTTCGAAGGCTGAGGTAGTACGACGACAGTCACAACCATCTACATCTCATACTTCTGTCGACCCCGTTGTGCCGCTGGAGTTGTATGAGATGTGGGTTCACGCCGAGGCTCAGCTTGATGTGTATAAGTCCCTGAAGGCTGACGGGAAAGTTTTCGAAGCAGAACTCGAGGGTGTCCGTGTTAAAGCACGTACGACCCGTAAAGCTTGTGGTTACACTACGCCTGGCGGGGATGTTGTTGATGATGATGCGGACATGCTCGCCTCCGATTCTTGGTATGATGATGAGTACGCCGATGGGGATCATGCAGTGTAAAGTTGTTGTACTTATTTTTGTTTTGTCATGCTATTTTTGTGAGGGCGTCTTTGGGCCCTTTGTAAAAAGTATTGTAATATGACAGTTCTAATGGAACAACTCTCTTTTTGCTATGTATCTCTGATTTGTGTTGTTTTTTTTTTTGCTATGTGGGGAGGACCCCGGTTTTTTTGATGATATCAACGTTCGACGCGGTCGAAATTTGAAGATTTCGAGCGCGGTCGAATGTTAAGTAGTTCGAGCGAGGTCGAATGTGAAATAATTCGAGCGGGGTCGCATGTGAAATAATTCGAGCGGAGTCGAATGTGAAATAATTCGAGCGGGGTCGAATGTGAGAGAATTCGAGCGAGGTCGAATATGAGATAATTCACACGTAAAACCCGACGATCACTCACTCACTCCTTACACTGCATAGCAGTTCCAATGCATGAATTGCTCCCTTCGCTCCACAATAAGTAATTTTATTTGTTGGCTGAATTTATTGTGGGAAATGAAAACCCCACAACTCCTTGCGTCAAACTTATGGAAACATGACATATACGCATGTTAGTTACACTTCCTCAATTTTACCATGTATTTTTTTTATTCCAATTTATCATATAACTCCTATAAATTTTTTGAGCTCCCATTTGAATATAAATTTATTATTATTATTATTATTAAATTTAAAATATTGTTTGTTCATGAAATTTGATTAATTTTAGATTTTTTTAAAAGTAAAATGCATGTCCAAACTTTAACTTTTAATAATTATTTTCCAACATAACTTAATTTTTTTTTTAAGTTTCAAAAATTTATATTCAAACCGCTACTTAGTTAATATGCGCACCAAATCAGAGTAAGTAGTAATTAGTTACCCTTCATGTGAAAAAAAAAAGAAAGAAAGTTGCCTTTGCTTCACATAATCTATTAACTAATCGTTCCTCGTCCTTTTGCATTTTTACTATTTTCAGAAATTTTCAGACGAGTATTTTTAATCGGAAGAAATTTCTATTTTAATAAAGTTATTCCGACATTTGTCAGGTCCATAAATTTATTTTTCCGCAGGTTGGGTTCACAAGAGATCAAATCCCACCGACCCCAGTAGCCAATACTCAAATACTGCCACGTCTTTTTCCGCTGAATTTATTAATTGGACGACACGAGTTGCGTATCTAAATCCCTAGAGTGTTGAAACTCTCTCTTTCAGCTCACACAAAGTGCACCACTCGCTGTGTGAGAGAGAGTTCCCCGACAAAAAGTATGATAAATATTTAATTACTCTACTGTTCTAATTTTTACTATTTTTTTTTTGCAGGAAACAGAGGTCGTAAATTGTGGAAAATAGAAATCACAAGGCGCCAGTTTGGCCAAAAGGATTTTTCACTTTTTTTTTTGGAATATTTTTACTTTTTCCAAAATCAATGTTTAGCAATAAAAAATCTAAATTTCACTTGAAATTGAATTTTAAATTTTTCGAAAATTTAAAAATTTCGAAAACACTATTTTTTAAAAGTTTTACTTCAAATCACTCACAAAAATTCATAAATAACTCTAAATTATATTTATATTCAAACACAACTCTAATATTTAAATATTATTTATACTTAATTTTTTAATTTTTTTTCCTGAAATTTCACAATTTTTATGTCCAAATGCGAAGACATAGTATGAAAACCAGTGAGAGTGAAATATGTGTGGTGTTAAATTTTTTTTATGCGTGGTGACCACGATAGCATGATGGTGTTAAATGAACTTTTGGATAGCTAAGTGCACAAAATATCCCATATTTATGCAGTATTTGATAAAGCACCATATTCTTAATAAGATATGATGTAGGCATTTTACCGATAAAAACTTACCCGCATCGAATGTTTACACCAAACCAATAGATACATAATACGTGTCTTGCATATGGACTTCAATCATTTAACCACAATAAATTATATGTATTCTCATCTAATTAAATTAATTAACCATGGTGAGTTAATATAGTTTGGTAAACACCCGATGTGGATAAGTATTTACCCATCTTACCTAGTGGCGAAGCCAAAAAATTCAATAAATGTATTTAAAGTCTATTTTTAATTAATATCAAGTAATATTTTACCTTATACATAATATAATTTTTTGGCAAAGGTGGTTTGAGCCAATATCCTGATATAAATATTAGTAATTTACTTTAAAGTTCGAACCTTTAACTTATACGTCATATGAAAATAACTTTATCAATGTTCCAAGGCTCTCCTCAATATTACTCTTAATTAGTTAAATTAATAAACATCAAATATTAAATAATTATGAGTGGTGAGTCAATTTAGTATGTGTACTTAAGTGAAAATAATGAAAAAAAGTGGTTCGACATGGATGTGTTTTATTTTATTTTATTTTTTCCTTTTTTTTTGATGATATTATGTTAAACTAGAAAAATTTACAAAAAGATGACAACTTTGGCTAAAGGACTCTTCCGTTCTTACTCTATCCCTCTTAGCTGTAGCTGAGAAAAATCAGAAAGAGTGCGGCCTCTTCTCTTCTCTCTTTCTTCTTGATAACAGCAATTCCCCAATGCATGTTGTTTTCCTTTTTCTCTGAAACCCCTGTTCTATTTTTCAGCCATATCTCTTTAGTTCTTACTCACATATTCATAACCCCCTCTTCTTCTGTTTCTTTTTACCAGATCCAACAGTCACCTTCTCAAATTTTCAGAAAAATACTGATACCGGAATACTAAAATTTTGGCTAAAAATATACCCATATGTTTTTTCTGAATTATTGTTAGTTTGAGGGATTATTGTTTTGGGTTTTGTGAAGGGAGTGAGAATGAAAGTGACCCAGAAAGAAAAAGATTCAGAAAAAATTATCTGTTGGGATCATCAGATGAGAAGTTCTTCTTCTTCTGGGTCACCATTTGTTTTACAAAATAGAGCTTTGCCTAAATTAATGGTGTCGCTTATCCTTTTTGTTTCTGCCACTTATATTGTTTACACTCTTAAGCTTGTTGATGTTTCCTCTAAACCCTGCAACAGCAACGACGTCGTTTTCACTCGTAACAGTCTACTCCTTCATTCCTCTTCCTTTAATTCCCCTAAGTCGATCCAGCCCTTAATTGTTAACGATGAAGAAAAAACGGGGCTTGAACATATAGTTTTCGGCATTGCAGCGTCAGCAAAGTTGTGGGAAAAAAGAAAAGATTATATAAAGCTATGGTGGAAACCGGAGGAAAAAATGAGAGGTATTGTTTGGTTAGATAAACCGGTAAAAACGGTAAAAGATGACCGGGGAGCGTTGCCGGAGCTAAGAATCTCCGGCGATACTTCCCGGTTTTCGTACACGAACCGACAAGGTCACCGGTCGGCGATAAGAATATCAAGAATTGTTTCGGAGACTTTAAGGTTAGGGATGGAAAATGTGAGGTGGTTTGTAATGGGAGATGACGATACTGTTTTTGTAACTGATAATTTAGTGAGGATTTTGAATAAGTATGATCATAATCAGTATTATTATATTGGGAGTTTAAGTGAGAGTCATTTGCAGAATATTTATTTTTCTTATAGTATGGCATATGGGGGTGGTGGATTTGCTATTAGTTATCCTTTAGCTAAAGCTCTTGAGAAAATGCAAGATAAGTGTATTCAAAGGTATCCTGGACTTTATGGTTCTGATGATAGAATGCAGGCTTGTATGGCTGAACTTGGTGTTCCTCTCACTAAAGAACTCGGTTTTCATCAGGTTAGTTTGGTTTCCTATTTTTGTTTTTTAACTTTTCCTTTTTGGGTTTTTACTCTTTTTGCCGACAGTGCATTTGCTTAGTGTGTGCCATTGTTACTTATTACTGATATTGCCTTTTCCATTTATTTTTCTGATTCTATCATTTTGGCCTCTGTTGTTGTTACTGTTCTATTGGCAGAGGCGGAGCCAAGATTTTAAGCTTATGGATTCTAATTCCTAGCTCGTTTTAGTTAATGGGTTGACAATTAAATATTTTTACATATTTAATAATTTTTCACTACAAATACCGAGTTTAAGCAAAAAGTACGGGACCGGTAGCTACCACGCTACCTCCGCCCCTGTGCCGAGGGTCTATTTTCCGCAGCCTCTCTATCCCACAGGGTAGGAATAAGATATGCGTACACACTACCCTCCCCAGACCCCACTTGTGTGATTATAATGGATTGTTATTGTTGCATTTGCTTAGGTTGAATCTTGAATATATGTTTTATGAGTTTTAAGTTTCATGCACGATCAATGTATTAATTTTTTACTGGGTTAAATTGACTTACAGGTAAATCTTCATAGCAAGTCTGATATGAAACCCGAGAAAATAAGAGTAATGACCTGCTATAGCCGGTTAAAATCGGGATAATGGTGTAAAATTCTTCACACTTTCAGTGCATATATCTTCGTTGAAGTTTCATTTGTATGATTTGTGTTTACCATTTTCACATTGCAATGAATATGTAGAAATAGTTATCAATGTGGGAGCAAAACCTGACAACATTTCACATTGTTGAGTACTGCATTTTCACTATTGGTAGTGGGGTTTTCTTAATGAGTCTTAAAAGACATCACATGTGTGTCCCCTTACTGTAAGCAGAGGCGGATGTAGTGTAATAACTACGGGTTCAACTGAACCCATAATTTTCGACGCGTAGTAAAAATTTCTATGTAAAAATTCATTAAATTGCAAAAATAATAGATATGAACCCATAACTTTAAAAATATAATGGGTTTAATGTTAAAAACATTAAAATTGAACCCATAGGATTTAAATCCTTGATCCGCCTCTAACTCTAAGTTACTAGAGGAGTCTGTTAATTTTGTGAATTCTAGGACAAGTCAGTATCAATTGTCACATGTGTGCCAAACCCACAGAAGAATGCAAGAGTGGTAGTAGAAGCTTGGAGACTTCTATACTAATTTAAAGATGACATTTTTATGTGAATTCTCCCAATAAAAGAAAGAAAAAGGAAAAAAAAGGTTCCTTTAATTTGCAGATTTGAGCTAAATCCGTTTTCTCGGAAGAATGTGGTTTCTTGTATTGTTTTTTTCCTTGTTACTCTTTTGATATTCTGTTTGAGTTGTCTATGAGGAGATATTTTTATGTTAATGACCAAGTCTGGGTAATTAGGGGCGGAACACAGTACTTGTGCTGGTGAATGCAGGATTTTGCTTTTTTTAATTGAGGGTGTAAAGAAGTTAAATTAGTCGCCATGTTCGGAGCTTATCTTGTCCTAGATTGGGTCGTTTGTGTTTTGACACTGGAAGCAGAAATGACCTGCTAATCTGTGTATTCTTGTTTCGGTTTTTGGCTTGTGCGTCTATGAATTTATCGACAATACAGTAGCTTTTAATTCTTCTGTTTACTGCATCATGGAAGTTGCTGGTCCAGATGTAATTGTGTCTGTGCTTTGTACCTTGTTAATGATTTAAATAAAAGCCTATCTGACTCTGACTTTCTTTATTATGGCAACACAGTATGATGTGTACGGGAACTTATTCGGGCTTCTAGCATCACATCCAATAGCACCATTAGTGACATTGCACCATCTTGATGTGGTGGAGCCAATCTTTCCCAATGTGACTCGAGTGCAAGCTTTACAGCGTCTTACAGTTCCAATGAAGCTCGACTCGGCTGGTCTTATGCAACAATCCATTTGCTACGACAGAACTAATGGTTGGACCGTGTCGATATCATGGGGGTTTGCAGTTCAAATATTCCGTGGCATTTTGTCTCCCCGTGAAATAGAAATGCCATCAAGGACATTCCTAAATTGGTATAAAAGAGCAGATTATACTGCATATGCGTTTAACACGAGACCAGTTGCGAGGAACCCTTGTCAAAAACCTTTTGTGTTTTATTTATCAAATGCTAAATTGGATCCTTACAACAACCAAACAGTTAGCCAGTATACTCGTCATCGAGTTCCTCATCCAGCATGCAAGTGGAAGATGGCAGACCCTGCTGTTGTTGATCGTATTCAGGTTCATAAGAAGCCTGACCCACACCTATGGGATCGGGTAAGTTCCTTTAGTTTATTCACTTATTTTTGCTTCAAAATCATCAAAGATGTATGTTACCCTACGTTGTATGGTATCATATAGGAAAAAGTATATACCTGTAAAGGGTTGATTTGAACTGATAAACATATATATATATATATATAAGGCGGAATACATCAATAACACCTTAAACCTGCTAGCATATTTCATTAGACACTCGAACTAAGGACTGTTCCAGTTGAGCACCTGAACACATGATGAAGTGTTCTTATTGGACACTGTTTTTTTTTTGTGTTATAACAATGGCTTATATATGATATATATAATTAAAGGAGGTGGCATATTTTAAGTGGTTTAACTTATCCACATAATGGGCGCTTGAGAACACACGCAGAAGCTTTTCAAAGGGGCTGTCGATGTATTCTGCCTGTAATATAATTAGCTAACTGAACAATAAGATTGCATTTGCAAATAGCTAGAAGTCACATTTTTGTTATTTTATTTGGATAGAGCTACTGCTTGTCTTCAAACTGGTGTATATTGATTTTTGGCAGTCTCCAAGGAGGAACTGCTGCAGAGTCTTACGATCAAAGGCGAAAGGCATGGTGGTGGATGTCGGTGTCTGTAGGGAAGGTGAGGTCAGTGAAGTATGACAGTGTACGACTCTCGAGCCTTTCCTCTCCTTCGGCCTTCTCTCCGTGTATTTTTCTCTCAATTGATTCTCGAATGTATTTCTTCATTTGTTCAATTCACGTTAAATTTCCTTGGATCCATCCAAATTTAACTTATAGCCACTACATTTAGAAAAAAAAGATGAGCCAATGTAAAATATCCCAAGTATATACTAGATGTCCTAATATGGCGACTAGTGTAGCATAGTTCTTTCAGTAAAATTCTGAACTTCATCTCCCTTTCTGGGTTCCAAAAGTCTTCTCAGTTTAATTTTCTGCAATTTAGTTTTAGAGGTCTTATTTTTCTTCCTTCCTAGTGTTGGCTCCCTCTTCCTTTTCTGGTAGCTTATATGCATGTGCTGTATAAAATGGATCTTTTCAAAACATGCTTAGGCAACAAGTACCTTTTCAGTATAGCGTATGTCGTAAGGGCACCCCAGTGTACTAAGCTCCCGCTATGCGCGGGGTTCGGGAAGGGCCGAGGGTTTATTGTACGCATGCTTATCCTGCATTTTTGCAAGAGGTTATTTTCACGGATCGAATCTGTGACATGACGGCAATTTGACCTGTTACGCCAATGCTATAACGTAAGGCGTGCTCAAAATGGAAGGATTTCTAGTGGTATGTGACAATATAAAGAAGGTACAAGATGTAGATGACGCTAAAGTCATTTAAAATGGAGACTATTTGATTGAAACACTTACAAATTGGAAATGATTAATTACAGTAAAAGAAGCTTCCATGTGCTATTTAATAATGCTAGTTCTTTCTCCATAGTCCTCATTAATCTTTTAAAGATTCCATAAAACCTTTCTCCATGTGGAGTGGGGAGGTAGTAGATCTTCAATGTACTAAAGAGAACTAGAAACTATTGCTATAAGTCAGTTTCATTTTTTGAGTAAACTATGCTAGCCCCCATAGTGTAGGATAATATTGGGTATGTTGTTGTCGTGGTTGAGTATACTATTGCTAGCATATTTAAACAAGTGTACTTTTTATATATTATTGTATGTTTATAATGAGTTTGTCAAAGTATACTGGACTTTGCAATATTGAACCCTAGTCTATTGGAAGGTTATTTCCCCTTAGAATTGACATTTTCTCCTTTTGAGTCAAAGTCAGTTCTTGATTCCCACCTATAACATCAATGATTTTGTTTTTTTTTTCAATATATGGAGCATATTATTTAGTAAAATAATGAAAATGGTGTCTCAATCGAGAAAAGTGAATCTTGAATTCATTATTCAGAAACATAATTTGTCTGGGTCAAAAAGAAGCTGTGGGGACACTCACCTACTCTTGACACTATGTTGAATTATGGCTTTTTGATTAATGTGGCTGTCCCCTTTGCTACAAACTTGGTGTTAAGGGTAGCAATTTGAGCCAAAATTCATTCAACTCGCTCAACTTGCCCAAGGTTGAGTCAGTCATTGACTCGCTCATTTGTTGAATTCAGCCATCTTAACCTAGCTCGTCTCAGTCCATCTAAAATTTGGCTGATTTTAGCGCAAATTAATTCATGAGTAACTTTGTTAAAATATTTTAAAATTAATTTTTTTGGTTGATATGCTATATATGATCATAAAAAAAAATTATTTGGTAATTAAACAATTCATAAGAAAATAATACGTTAATTAAAATTTGGTAAGGGTTGGGCGGGTTAGATTGTGGTCCAAATTTTAGTCAATCTGACCTAGCCTATCTTAGCTCAAATAATGTTTGGGCGGATCATTGAGCTGCTCATTTATTGACTCCATTTTGAGCCGCCTAAATTCAAACACAACTCGCCCGCCCTACTCGGTGATTTATGCTTTGGAAAATGTCAATTGTCAAAGGTGGTGGAGGGGATGCCAGTGACATCCTATTCAAACTAGGATCTAAGCGTGTGTTTGGTGATTATTTTGTGGATTAAAAAAATAAGTATTTTTGTTTGCTGTATTGTGTGAAGTGGCATAAAGTCAAAGGAGTCCAAACCTAAATAATGGTATTTTGGACTCAAAATAACTTTATACAGTTAAAAAAAGAGTTACATTTCTAACTAAAATGCAGTATTATACTGTGTTTTAGTTTAACGAAAAGTTAGTCGTTAAAGGAAAACGTAGTATAATTCTGCGTTTTAATGAATAAATTATTTTTTTAATGTAAAACGTATTTTAATACAACGTTTTAAACGTTGTATTATAATACGATTTACTTCAAAGTCAAACTGCCATCATGAACTTTTTCAGAACTTTAACGAAATAATCATTTGACTTTTAGAACTTTTTCAGAACTTTCCATGATGGACTCAAAGTATAAATTTGCTAATTTTTTTTTTTGTATTGTATGTAGCACTTTTAAATTGTGTGAATCGATCTGTAATACTTTGAGAAAATCTTTGGTGAAATATACAAAATTTACACAGTATTATTTTGAGAAAATCTTTGGCTAGTTATCATTTTATGAAACGTACAATTGGTCATTGTCAGTAATTACAACATGCCATATTCAACTTATATATCTATCTATATATATGTATATTATATTAAAAGCACGAGGTCTTTAGCGAAATATCGTTCGCATTTTTTACTCCATTAAAATATAATTCACATTAGACAAAATAGTCATTTGATTATCCTAATATTTAAGACCTAAAATTCATTGTAATTTGTCGCAAATACTAATTGAAGTAAATAAATTTCTTCTAAAAAAAATACTCATTTTCCAATTGCCATATAGAAATTACTTCAAAAGAACGGCTACAAAATTTGTACGCATGTAGTCAAATAATTGACTTCTTAATTATTTATTAAGGTAAAATTTTAATTGCTTTTAAAGTCTTACATTTTAGGTACCTAGTTTAAATAAGTAAAGATTTAATAACTAAATTTTAATGAATTTTTAGGTCCTAAATATTAGGATAATCAAATGACTATTTTGTCTAATGTGAATTATATTTTAAAGGAGTAAAAAATGCGAACGATATTTCGTTAAAGGCCTTCGTGCTTTTAATATAGTTTAGATAGATATAGATAGATATATAATTTGAATATGACATGTTGTAATTACTGACAACGATCAATTGTGCGTTTCATAAAATGATAACTATCCAAAGATTTTCTCAAAATAATATTGTATAAATTTTGTATATTTAGCCAAAAAAATTTTCAAAGTATTACAAATCGATTCACACAATTTAAAAGTGCTACATAAAATACAAAAAAGAAAATTAGCAAAATTATATTTTGAGTCCATCATGGAAAGTTCTGAAAATCAAATGACTATATAGCTAAAGTTCTGAAAAAGTTCATGATGACACTTTGACTTTGAAGTAAAACATATTATAATACAATGTTTTACTAAACGTTGTATTATAATGCGTTTTATATTAAAAAATAATTTATTCATTAAAATATAGTATTATACTACGTTTTTCTTTAACGGCTAACTTTCCGTTAAACTAAAATGCAGTATAATATTACGTTTTAGTTAGAAATATAATTTTTTTTAACTGTATAAAGGTATTTTGAGTCCAAAATACTAATATTATTTAGGTTTCGGACTCAAAGTCAAAGCTAGTGGTTTGTGTTAGGTTAAATTAGTGGAAAGGGAAAGTGGGGGTGTTGTTTTGTCACTTAACTTGGTGAGTGACAACTATAGCTGCAAAAATACAACATAGGGACATGATCCCATGATTCGGTCAAACTTGCATTCACATTAATGATTTTGTTCTAGGAAAACAAGATCTAAGATTTGTGCTAGGAAAACGTGATACTAGGTGCGTCCTAGGTTTCAGCTAGTTTCATTTCTTTTCTTTTATGTTTACTTAGAGACGAATCTAGAATTTGAGCTGAGTTCGTATCTTTAGGAGATTTTTTTATATAAATTTATGTTATGCGTTGAAAATACCGAGCTCAGTTGAATTCGGCACTTCATCCGCCCCATGCACGCAGCTTGAAAGACAAAATATAATACGTTATGCCACCTACAGCTTTGCAAATGTAGCAGAGAAAGCACAACTATAGTTTATTAAATACCATAAAATTCATACATCATCCATCCATCAGCAGATTACAAACACGAATAAAAACAAATAAATAAATATATTAATTTAATTTTATTAGAATGATCGTCCATGTGATCATTCCAAAATAGCCACAGTTTTAAAAGTAATAGAAATTTAACTCTTTTTCATGTAAAAATAAATTTGAACGAAAATACTATTCAAAATCCGGAAAAATACTCTAGTATATTATGCCAGAATTCCAGCATAAGTATACTGGAACTCCAGTATATTATACTAGAGTTCCAGTATAATATACCGATCCAACATAATATACTGGAACTTTGCGCATGTTGGAGTTCCAGCATAATATACTGGAAGTTCATACATAGTGCACCGATCTCCAGAATATTATGCTGGAACTTTCCGTGTTACAGAAAAATAGTGGTTATTTTTCAATGACTTTGCAAATGCTGGCTATTTTTAAATGACTAGTCCGAAAACTAGCTAACTCGTGCTATTTTTACGCAAATAAGACATAGTGACAATCCAGGAAAAACAAAATTAATTTTTCTAGCTTCAAGATTGTAAGTTCCCATCTCTTCCGTCACCGTCACCGTCACCGCCACCGCCACTTTCACATTCCTTATATTCATCAACCATATCATCCGTAAAATATATATGGTTAGACTTGACCCCTTTAAACCTAGACGAGTTAATAGAACTTGCTCTATTGCGGCCCAAGAAAATTGCTGAATTTCCCAAAGTGTGCATGTATCTCGTTCGCTTTAGCTTTGATTACATCTAATTCATAAATTTTAAATTTAACAGTGTGATAACATCCAACACCATCAGGATCCTCCATGGTGAAAATTCGAGTAACAATAAATAGTGCTCGGATATCTCAACTAGGTAGAAGTGAACTGGTTGGCAAAAGATATACGTAAAACATTTTTCTTGGAAAGAGAGTAAAATTCGCGATAATCATCAATATCAGCATATATATATATATATATATATATATATATATATATATATATATATATATATATATATATATATATCAGTAGAGGCAGATCTAGGATTTTAATTTTATGGGTTCAATATTTAAAAAATTTAGGATTGAATTCATTATATTTTTTAAAGTTATGGGTTTGTTCTACTATTTATTACAATTTTAATATTTTTTACGTATAAATTTATGCTCCGCACTGAAAGTTAGGTTCAGTTGAACCCGGTAACTCTATATTGCACCCGCCCCTCTTTAAGAATAGAGGATGGTAGAGAAGGCTTATAAGAAATAAGCAATTCGAGGGCATTTAATTATAGTATGTACCAAATCCTATATTACAAGGATTTAGAGGGAGAAATTAAAAAATAGCCAGATTTATAATTGGTTGTTCAAAAATAGCGCAGTTTCAAAAGTAATTGAAATTTAGCCACTTTTCATGTAAAGATAAATCTGAGCGAAAATACTGTTCAAAACCCGAAAAATACGCCAATATATATACTGGAGTTCCAGCATAAGTACACTAGAACTCCAACATAATATACTGGAGTTCCAATAAGTATAATTGTCCAGTATAATATACTGGAGTTTGGAGCACTGGTGCTTCAGTCTCCAATATATTATACTGGAGTCAGCAAAGTATACCGGTCCAGCATAATATGCTGGAGTTCATACACAGGTGCACAGAACTCCAGTATATTATGCTGGACCGGTCTCTGTTGCAGCAAAATAGCGGCTATTTTTCACTGACTTCATAAATGCTGGCTATTTTTGATTGACCAGTCCGAAAACTGACTATACCGTGCTATTTTTACGGATTTAGAATAGGAATATTTACATTGCTATACCACGTAGGAAACCTTTTTACCCTCAATATTTAAGGTTTGACTTAATTACACTTAGTATACCAAATTACCAATTCTATACCATAATTAATTAAGGGTATAATTAATGAGATGCTTTTTACTCCTTAATTAAAGGATTTCCGTTTAATTCCAGTATCTCCACTCATCCCACGTTTCTCTCTCCTAACCACTCAGCCCCACCCACGTTTTACCCATACCCACGTTCTTTTTACAGGCTTCCACAATTGACAGCCATTAAAAAGTTTGAAAGCTTTGAATTCATATTTAGGTTTTCAAAAATCATTATTTGTTTTGATTGGGTGTTGTTGTAAATAATTAAAAATATGTTTTGGAGTTTATATCTCAATTTTGAGGGGGTTTTGGTGAAGATTTAGACTTGGTTTGGCTGAATTTCAGATTGAAACTCGAAGAAGAAGAAGACATATTGCAGAAATTGTAGATAAATTGTAGATTGTTTTTGCAGAAGATTTGTAGAAGTTTTAGTCGTTTTTGATTTGTGAAATCAAAAAATAAAGCATCTACAACCAGAATACAAATAATCTACGATTCATCTACAAAATATCTACAAACTGAGTATATTGAATTTTAATATCTCAATTCCCATTTGATTGTAGTTTAATTGGGATTTTTGATATAATTGCATTTTTTGCAGAAGATTTGTAGAAATTTTAGTCGCTTTTGATTTGTGAAAACAGAAAATATAGCATCTACAATTAGAATACAAATAATCTATAATTTATCTACAAAATATCTACAAACTGGGTACATTAAATTTTTATATCCCAATTCCCATTCAATTGTAGCATAATTGTGATTTTTGACATAATTGCGTTTTTTCAGAAGATTTGTAGAAGTTTTAGCCGTTTTTTATTTGTGAAAACAGAAAATAAAGCATCTACAATCAAAATACAAATAATCTACAACTTATCTACAATTAATTTCTGCAATATGTCTTCTTCTTCTTCTTCTTCTTCTTCTTCTTCTTCTTCTTCTTCTTCTTCTTCTTCTTCTTCTTCTTCTTCTTCTTCTTCTTCTTCTTCCTTCTTCTTCTTCTTCTTCTTCTTCTTCTTCTTCTTCTTCTTCTTCTTCTTCTTCTTCACCAAGTCTAATCTTCACCAAAATCCCTCAAAACTGAGATATAAACTCCAAACCATATTCCCGATTATTTTCAACAACACCCAATCCAAATAAATAATGATTTTTGAAAACCCAAATTTGAATTCAAAGCTTTCAAGCTTTTTAATGGCTGTCAATGGTGGAATTGCTGCTCTCTTTTCATTTGCTTTGTATTACTGAAATTTGCGATTGAGAAATAGATAGAGATATAGAGAGAATGTCGACGAACAGAGCTTTTGCAGAACTAATTTCTATAATTTGAAATTGAGCTTCTGATTTCGACGAACTGAGCTTTTGATTTGTGGCTTAAGCGAAAATATCTCAGAACAGAACTAAGCTTTTGAACAAATTTGATTTCGACGAATTGAGCTTTTGAACAGATGTGATTTGTGGCTAAATCAATTAGAAGATTCTGTTCCTGAATTTTAGCACGCCTAATTAGGAAGATTCAACTACTAATAATTAATATTTAATGAATGGTATAATAATTGTAAAAAAAGTATGGACAGGACGGGTAAATTAAAAACTATGCACTTATTTGATAATAAATTTTCATAGGAAAGAAAAAATTTCTTTAGAATATCAGTGACAAGCCCAATATTTTTTGGTCTTCAGTGGGAGTTAAATCGTAAAAATAGAAATCAATAACAAAACAAATTAGAACGTGAAACTAATTAGCAGAACAAATAAAAGAAAGAGAAATTCAGAGAATAAATATCTAAATGTGTATGTTTGAGGTTCAGATTTGCTTGCACAAGTAATAGAGTACTAAATTTCAGATAAAAATTGTAACTTCAAATAACTTATTTTTGCAATATTAGTGGCATATATCTGAAATTGATTTTGAAATAGTTAAACTTATTATATAAAAAAATTAAACTTCCATTAAGCCGTATTTAACGAGCCCAAAATTGACTATTTGTGCACTTGGCCCTTCCTTTAACATTTAAACCACATATTTTCGTACCTAGACAATCGTCGAATTTACCTCGAAACCCACAGGCCGTCTTAGTTATTGAGTTCGCAATTAAATATTTATACTTATTTAATAAATTTTTTAATATAAATAGTATTTAACCAAAAGTGAACCTAATAGGCTAGCTCCACCTCTACTTCGTGTTGTTAATAGGATTACTTAGCAAAAAGTTTCACTTTGGTTCTTAAATGAAGGATCAAAGCGACCAATAGTCAATCAAAATAAATTCAATAATGCAACAAAAAGTTACACTGAATAAATAGCATAAAATTCATACATCATCAATCAGCAGGCATAGTACAACATGAACCAAAACAAATAAATCAACTTAAATAATTTGCAAAAATAATAAATAACCAAACTTGAGAAGAAACAATATAACTCCTCATGAATTATCAGATTGATGGTTTGACCCAATTTGATGTAACAATCTAAGATTTAAAAATTCAATCCTTCCATCTTCAAGAATGTAAACCCTCATATTTATTACAAAACCATCTTCCTCGTCATTAAACTCAAGAGAAACTTTCAGAAACCACTATGTTTTAGCGGTTATTAGTTAGTTGTAGCTACCATTTACTATATTACTTTCTATAGCTATGTTTTTAGGTTTTTTAAAGTGTATTCGATGTATTTAAGCTACTGTATTCATAAATACAGTAGCATTTCTAGGCGTGAAATAGGGGACTACAACTAGATAGATTTTTGTATTCGACTGTATTCACAGCGTGAAACAAGAGATTACAGCTAGACAGATTATTGTATTTGACTGTATTCGACTGTATTCACGATATGTATTTGTGAATACAGTAATGTAAATAACGAAATTCATGGTCTATTCAGCTGTTTTTAAACGGAAAGTGAATCAATTAACATAATAGGCTCCTAATATAACTCATCAAACTCAATTATAACACACAAAATTTGTATTTTCAGTTATAAAAAAGATTCTCAACCGAAAAACACCCCAAAAACATAGCAATCTTCAGAAACAATATGCTGAATATTTTTCCCAGCTGATAAATACAACAAAAAAACAGAGCAATTTAAATACATATATACATCTGAATACATAAATTATATTAATTTAAAAAATATATGAATACAGTCATGGAATATAACGAGACAGTGGATAAATGGAATACAACGAGATACATTGAAATACAATGAAAAAAAAGACAATGAATACAATGAAATAGATGGAAATACAGCGAGGTACATTAAAATATATTAATATAAAATTCAAGTTGCTCAGCTCCAAACTCCGTCGTCTTCGTTCAAGAACAACTCTAATGTCGTCTCGTCGAGAAGGCTGCGATTCTAACTTGAAACGCCATTGTTCCTGTTGCCATAATACCCCCACGTGCGTTTCAAAAAACCTACTCTTTACAATTGAAGCCGCTAGAGCCACCGTTAGCAGTCCACAGTCTCGACGGCGGCGGTGAGGTTGAAGCAACATCAGTATCAACGGTGACTTCGACTCTGTTTCTCCATCTTTGAAATCTCACTTGTGTCGATGCTCTTTTTTCTTTCGTTCCTCTTTTTTTGCAGCTGCTGTTCGTTGCCTTTTCTTGGGGTGGCGACTGAAGGTTGTTAATGGAGTGAGTTTCTATCAGCTTTGTTTTCGGAATTCAAGGATGATGATCCTCTCTTAGGAAGGTGGGCGGATGATCAGGTTTATGAGAGGTGGAGTGCTGGGCATTCTTGGAGAAGGGGAATGGGAAGGACGACTGCTGCTCTCTCAAGAAGGAGGAGATCTATCCTCCATTGAAGAGAATGAGAACGAGATGAGGCTGCTGGTGGGTGAGAGATTGGGGGTGGGCAGCTTTTTTAGGGGTCCTCGGCTGAAGCTTTTGGTTAGGGATAGGAGAAATTTGAGTGGAGAGAGAAAAATAATACAAAGCTTATTTTATGGCTTAAGGATAAGAGGTAACCATAAACAGATATTTGGCTATAAAAAAATCAAAAGGTAGTTATGAAATATAATTTTTTAAAAGGGTATTTATTTAAAATAAATAAGGTATCAACCTTTGCTATAGGAGGTAACTAATTCTAAGCTGAATCAACTCATTGATAAAATATATATGTGATTAGGCTTGACTCATGTAAACTTAGAGGAGTCAATAGAACTCGCTCCACCGCGGCCCAAAAAAATGGTTGAATCTCCCAAGTTGTTAATTTCCTTCAATTGATCACCTTTGATTACATCTAGTTCGTAAACTTTTAATTCTAGAGGTCTGACCCCTATGTGCATGCCTATATCGGGCAACAAATAATAGTGCACCGAATACCTCGACTAGATCGAAGTAATCGAAATATTGATGAAACATATCATCCATAGCACATAGAAAGAAAGAGAATATAAGGTTAGCTTTTTGGGCAAGAATAGCAAAATGGAGGATTGATTATAAGGCGGACCTATGTATAGGGAAGAGGGGCCCCAGGAGCCATTAACCTCGGTAATTTTTTTTTAAAGTAGCTATATATTTTGCCTGGAACCCTTAAGATCTGCTTAGCTCCTCGTAGCGTTTAGAAAGAAAGAGAATGTAAGGCTGGCTTCTAAGGCAAGAATAGCAAAAGCGAGGATAAATTGTAAGGCTTCTAGGTTAAAGAATAGCAAGAGGAGGATTTTAGAGAAGAAAAAACAATTTATACTTTATTATTTGTCAACTTAAAAAATTAGTAGTATCTTATAACCGACAACAATTCTACCAATTTCCAAAATTCTATTGTGACTTAGCCCTATCAGAAATTCAAGTCCAAAAGTCATCAAAGATTCTACTGTGAACCAACCCAAACCCAAAGTTATGTCGTGACCCAACCACCCTCTTCTCATCACGTCTCCCTCCCCCTATATCTCTCATCGAGTTAAGAGTATAAAGGCATACACCATCAATGAGAAAAGCTTAACAATCCCATTATTTAAGTTTGAAAGATGAGATTTTGAAGTTTGTAATTCAAAAAGTGTTGTAAAATCGAATGGGTATTGTTGCAATAGCTTAGAAAAATCTTTGAGAATCTAAATTTGAGGCAGATTTGAGTTGACTTTCAGATTGAAAACTCGAGTTTCAAGACTCCACATGTGTATCTCCCCATTTGTATTTCATGTATATATGCATGTATATCAATGTTATCTCATGTATATCACGAGTATCTATGTATATCTATGAAAATTTGTTTATGATATACACGATATACAATATGATATACACAGACATCAATAAAAATCTCCGTGATATACATTGTTGTACGTACGTCTAATTGTTTACTTGAAACAAGTCTAACTCACTTCTAATCTTGCTCAAATTTTGTACATTGCATCGTCTAGGTGATTTCAACCATTTCCAACCACACTCACTCGTGTGAGCACGTGATTTTTGCCTCACATGAATTACTCCTACAGAATTCCAAAAATTAGATTTTTTCTTTAAATTGTTTGTTATTTTAGGGATTATTGTAGAATTTTTGCTGATTGTTTGCCTTTTTGTGTGCATGTTTAATTTTATTTAATTCATGAAAAATACAAAAATATATTGCATTTTCATTTAGGACTTAATTTTACATTTTTAGATTAATTAGTAAATTAGTTTGTTTTACAAAAATGGAAAAAATCACAAAAAATCATTTTTTGCCTTTTTATTTTTTTTAGATTGGAATTTTGTAGTTTTCTTTTAATTTGGTAATTAATTAGTTGGTGAAAATTTTATTTTTAGTAATTAATCTAATTTGGTAGGATAATTTAGTTTTAAGATTTAATTTAGGTTTTATTTTAATTTGGAAAAAGAAAAGGAAAGTTTGAAATTGAAAAAAGAAAAGAAAAAGGAATACAAAATCTGATTTTTTGGGCCACTCTAATCAAATTCCTCAGGCCCAAATGGTTGTTGCCATTGCCCAGTCAAAATTGGCCCAAAACCCACGTTATATCCGGTCCAAACCGCATCAGTGACCAAAACGACCCCGTTTCGATTCCTCAATCAGGACCGTCGATCTCATTTGATCGAACGGTCCGAAACTGGGGCCCTAAATAATATATAACTGTCCGATAACCCCTACCCCCTATTCCATCTCTCTACATTCACTTCATCTCCCTCAGAAAACCATCTAACCCTAATCCGCCGCCCCAAAATCCCTGCCACCACCGGTGGTGGCGCCACCCCTAATCGACTCCAAATTAACACTATAAAACCCCCATGGATTCCTCTTTCCCAATCCTTAACTGATTTCTCTTGAATCACCCTAGGATTCTTCGAATCTTGAATCAAAGTTTCGAACCCTAAAATCCCAAAACCCCCCAAATCGAGATTTCAGTGATCGATTATGGTCAAAATTGATGTTAGTCATGTGTTCTTGACAAGAACACACGATTAATGTCAATCTCGGCCAAAATTTGAAAGTGTGAGGATTGTTCAATTTCTACTGTCCAGACCGTCCCTTTAGGTACTTTTTCTTTTTATTCTTCATTTTTTCATTTTTTATTTCTCGTCTCCATCTCCTTCTATTTTATCCTTTATTTTCCTTATTATTTTTCATTTTTTCTGTTTGTTTTGTTCGAACCAATTTCTGTTTGCATGCTTGAAGTTAAAAGAAAAGAAAACTTGTTAAGTGCATATTGCCTTTAATTTTCGTGTTAGTCCTTGCTTTTGTTTATTTCATTTTTTTCAAAGAAAAAGAATGCTGATTTTGGCAATTCTGTTTAGTCTATTATTCTGCAGGTTTTTTAGTTTGATTTGAGTTTTGGGCTTTAAAAATCAGAAGCCAAGAAAGGGATTAGCCTGGGTTTTTGAAGGCCCATGTCTGGTTTGCCTTGGGTCAATTTGACCCGTTTGGTTTTAGGGGTAAAAACAGGGGTCTTAAGGGTTAGTTTTAGAATTTTAGGCTAGGGAATCTTTAATAACTGACTGGGAAAACTTCTAGGAAGGTGGGTTTGGAGCTGTTTTAGAAAGCTGATTTTTAAACTAAGGGTATAAGAGCAAAAACGAAAATTGCAAAAGGACTAATGGGCAAAATTTGAATTATTTTATGCTGCCCTAAAACTTCCTTATAAAAGGGTAGTTTCTTCACTAACAAGTCAGATTGGAGGGATTTTAGAAAGCTAAAAACACTGAAAATTTGAGAGACGGCTGAAGTCCCTAAAAAAACTCAACAACACTGAAAAATTGCGGAAAATTGGCCTTGTTTTGGTTCTTTGGTTTCCTCTGTTTAATCAGAGTTTCTCAAAATCTGAAATCGTGCATCTGGTTTGAATAGTTTGGAGCTGGTTTTGAAGTTTAGGTTTGTTTTGCTGTGTTAACACTATTACATTGTTGCTGATACACTTTTGTTGCTGCTGATCCCTCATTCTTCTTACTTTCTTTGATTTCCAGGTATTTTTGGAACCATAGACAACATGTGAAATGTAAATATGCAATTTGAATGCGAAACATGTTGAATACAAGCTGCTATTGAGTTTATTTCCCGTTTCCTCTATTTCTTTAGCACTGTATAATAGTTTAATTTTAAGCATGTAACCTTTTCTCTTGATTGTAAAAACATTATAAGCTGAATTACTGTTGTCCCTTTGTTTTAGCTTGCTGAGGGTTTGATGTAGTTTCTTATAGTAAAGTTACTTATATGTTAATCCTATAGGTGAGTTCAATATTTGGTTAGTAATTCTGATTTTTTTAAATATATATGGTTTGGTTGTTTCCTTGAGCTTGAGAGATTTTGTTATAGTCTAAGCTAGAATTTTATGGTGAATTTTTATTTGGCTTTGATTGATATTAAGAGTCAAATATGCTATGGGCAGCAGAATGTATGTATTTGGAAGTTAACTAGTTGTTTAAGGTCATCTGAAATGGGATTTAATGTGGGGAATGGGACAGAGGTGAACACATACTAATATATGTATTCTGCATCTGGGATCATGCTAGTGTTTAGAATATTTGCTAAAATAACTATGTATGGGATTTATAATAGTAGTTCTAAGGTTCAAATGAATGGTGTTCAAACTTTCTGCATTTTGTACTTCGGTTAACTAATGGGCTTCTTGCTTACAATACTGAAACCGTGTAAATTTATTTTGAGTTTGGATCCTAGAAGGGCTATTCGGAGCCCAGGGCTTTAGGTGCCCAAGTTGATTTGGCCCCGCAGAGACTCGATCTTGAGTCCATGTCTCTAGGTATTCATTTTTTCACTAAATTTGGACTCATTTTGGGCCCAAGCCTGAAGGCATTTGTGAATAGGAGGATTGTATGCTTTTATCATGTGTGGGCCTGTTCTTCTTTTCGAACCAGTCACCTAAATTGAGGACTATTGCTAGCCCAAACTATCTTCGAGGTAATTGGAGCAGTTTTACTAATGCAAATTCGTTGATTATTAATTTATCTTAAACATTTGCTTTAAATAAAGTAAAAAAATTTTTAGTCTTTTAATCATTGACTAGGCCCTTTAATTAGCGTGCGGTGTGCCATATTAGCCAAACATATAATTTATGGCCCTCAAAAGTAAATTTAGAAACCTTTTTGTTAGAATAATTTGAGGCGTTCCATGCCAAATAAAATCTCAAAACACATGGCCCTCACTCAATTGATTTTAATCCTTTAGAAATCGAGGTATGCCATTTAGTTGAATTTTTCATGGCTCTCACCAACTTGAAAGTGCGTAGTTGCTTTAAGCACATAATTTAAATTAATTTCCTTAAATTCGGGTGTGCATTTCATGTGACCCAAATCCAAATCTCAACAACGTTAAATAAAATGTATCGTGGACCGCAGGTGAATTTCATGTGGCGTGCTTCAAGACGTGTTTTAGATAACGTTGAATCTTCCTAAAATTAATTAAAAGCGACTAATAAGTTAAAAATTTACCATAGGCTAAAACATGTATTAAAATAAGATAATAGGCCAATTATATTAGATTAAGTGACCATGCTAGAACCACGGAATTCGGAAATGCCTAACACCTTCTCCCGGGTTAACAGAATTCCTTAATTAGAATTTCTGGTTTGCAGACTTCAAAAGGAAAGTCGATCTTCCTCGATTTGGGATTTTAAAATAAACCAGTGACTTGGAACACCAATTAAAATATTCCAAGTGGTGACTCTGAAGAATAATAAAATAATCCCATTTCGAATAATGTCACTTAAATTGGAAAAACTCCCTCATATCCCCCTCGGGTGTGTAAAAAGGAGGTGTGACAGCTCTGGCGACTTTGTTGGGGACCGAACCCAGAATCTCTGGTTCAGGGTTCAAGAATTCGAGCTTAATATAATTGTTATAGTTGGATTGTTTTATCTGATTTTTACATATTAAGCCTAATGTGCTAAATGTCGCTTTTACCGCTTTGATATTGTTTGGATTGCATATAAATTGTTACGAAACCCTCTTCTCTCTGAGTCTTCTAAATCATCTGGGAAGTGTGCACTTCGTGTGACTTCTTTTCTATTAGAGTCTTATCCCAAATTTAGAACGAGGTTCGGACAAGTTGCAAAGTCGGTGAAGCTTCTGTATTTCCGGTACGCTGCCCCCTCGGCTCGCCCCCTCGGCTCGAGCTGTCCGCTTGGGTAAGCCAGGTCTAGAAAAATACACCCAGGTTTTAAACCTAGTATAACAAAGCTTCATGCCGGATCCCTAGTAGGAACGCTTGTTTGCATCACATGCATTTGACTTTGGAGACTCAACAAAGGGGTTGGGTCTGTCTAGTACAGGTGTACCTGAAATGAAAAGACCATCCTAATGCATCCTACTTGCTACTTGTGCATTATTTGCTTCGGATTTGCATGTTGACCGGTTTATGAATAATAGGAGAAAAATGGGGAAAAAGAAAAATCAATGTGAGGGCCAAGAGAGATAATTACCTGTTTTTGAAAAAACCTATGTCCAAAAATACCGAAACTCTGCCGAAATTTTGAAAAAAAATCTTGTTTTGAAAATCTGTCCGAACTACGCCAGTTTGATTCTCACCGGATGTGGGATACATAGGCAACCCCCATCGTGTCCAACTATATTTTTGCAAAAATAGCCCAAAAGAACAAAAGATTTTATTGTTTTATTGTAAATAAGTAGGGTGATGCTATTCTTGTCTAAAATAGCCGAATGTCCCCAAAAGGGCGCCGGAAGACTGTTTTTGCAAGAACAGCCACCCATGGTCTCTTTTTCAATGTTTTGACCGGTTAGCAAATATGGCCTTAAAATCTTCTTCCCCGTAGTGCTGAAAGGCCGTATTTGCAAAGCCGGGTTTTTATTTTTTGAAATAAAATTTTGAAAAAATGGTGATAACTTTTTCTTGAGTCAAAATGAGTCATGATCTTTTTAACTAAATCACCCTAATATGTGCATGATGAGCACAAACAAAAGTGAACCTTTCGCAACTCTTGAGGAAATCCCTTTACAGCTCCATATATGGTGGAACGACTTAGGAAAAGTCAGCCGAGGGACTGTGCTAAAAGTTTTGGGTGGTCTTGTATGACTTCTAAAAATCAAGCCAAGTTTAGATGTGATTGAAGCCTTGATACCTTAGTGTAAATCTTAGAAGTCGGTACCCGGTGTCACTAAGAACAATGTCTCCTCACAAGTTCCTAAATATGTTGAGTATAAGCCGGGAGGTTCAGGAAGGGAATTTATCTGAATGGTTTTGCACTTTCCAGTTCTTGTACCATTGTTATGGCAATCCCCAAGGTTTTGAAACATCGAATACTGGCCTGACCCATGCAGGAAACAAAGATAAATGGGAGGCACGGCAGGGCTTAGCCTTTATAGTAACATTCTTGGGTGTCCTAATTTGTCTGAGAAAAGGCGGCAACATAGAATTGGGTCTTGTGGGAATGGTTGATGTCATGATCAAGAAAGCTAATGGCACCATGATTCCAATGATCTTATCTGAAATTTACCGAGCTTTGACAATATGCTAAGAGGGGGGAAGATTCTTCCAAGGTTGTAACCTACTCCTACAACTGTGGATACAAGAACATCTCTGTTACCGTATCGGGTATATGAACTACGATATGACTGGTTTGAATTGCATCGAAGAGTTCGAAAACCGAGTGGTGGGTGTTGAATTTCTAGAGGGTACGGAGGCTTGGTTTGCACACTTAAGTTCGTTAACCTCGGACAAAATTGAGTGGACTTTCCGATGGCTCCCCGTCACTAAAGTCATATACATGTCAGCCAAAGTGTGCTATCTTCTCCTAATGGGTCTACAGAGCATTCAACCATATGCTCCTCAACGGGTTTTGTGCCAACTAGGCAGGTTTCAAACTATTCCCCATGACAAAGATCTGAGTCCATAAGTCGTCGAATTGGGCCCAAAGGCTGTATTCCCAAAAGGAAGAGTTCATCAAGTTTGGAATGAATGTAGATTTTTAGAACTAAGACTCTGGTGCGGGATTTAGCTAAGGGAGAAGTAGACCCCAATTACATGAATTGGTTCGGTAAAAGGTTTCAGATCCCTCGAGAGCCCGAAAGGCCTGCCAAAAGACTCCATGTCCAACAATTCACTAACAACTCGCAGGAGCAGTGGGACTGGTTGACAAAAGAAGCAAGCTATAGGGCCAAGATAAGTAAATTAGAGGGACAAATTAGGGACCTCAAATTTGACAATAATGTCCAAGTTGCCGCATATGAAGGGGAAAAGAAGAAGCCAGCTCAGGAAAACGAAGCCCTCAAGGCTCAGATCCAGAAAATGAGAATGGCTGTTAGAATCCAGGAAAAAAGCCGAGCAGATGAAAGGCTTATAAATGGTATGAGAAAGAATGCACTCGAGTGTCAAGATGATTTAGAGAAATCTGAGGCTAGTCTAGCAAGAGTCCGAGCACAATTGGCAAAGAATACAGAAGGGCGGGCAGAGTTTGTGCGACAAATGAAAAGAAATATGAGGGGACAATCACCAATTTGAAGAGAAAGCTAACTACCTTTGAAAATGAGGCGGCCAAATAGGCTAAGAACTTTAAAGCTGATAGGAAACATTGTTATGCTTTGATGGCCCAAATGGAGGAAGATATGCAACAATTGCAGAATGAAAGCCATCATGACACCCAAGTGTTAGAAGCTCGGAATCAGCAAATCGGGCGTTTGCTTCAGGAAAAGGGTATTATGCGGGAGAAGGTTAGAGCCATTGCCGACTACATCGTCATGAAATGGCACGCATGTGAGGACATGACTCAGATCACTTTCTTTGCTGCAGTAATGACATTTGTCCGCCAAATAATGAGTGATATGGAGCGGCTTCAAGGGGATCTTGCTCATAGGCCCGTGGCAAGACCGAATGATGTCCCACGGGCTTCAGGAGTCGAAGCACTTATGTATTCATGATTTTCATTTATCGAGTCTGTATTTCAGTTTTAGCTTAAAATTTGTTTTGAGTCTGTTTGCAGTTTTTAAAAGTCCAAGAAATGAGTATGTTGGAGTCTTTTGTAGTAGAAAAGTTTAGCAGTTTTGTTAACGAAAATTGAAAATTCCCTAAAAATTGTTTCTTTATTTTCACATTTATTTTCTTGAACTACGCAATGATCTGTTTCGCGCGGCGTCGTGATATGTAGGCAATCCTCATCGGATCCGGTCATAATTTTGCATATAACTCAAATAAGAGAGGAATGTGAAAGGAAAGAACCGAAAGAAAAACCAAAAAGAAAGAAAAAGAGAGCCGAAGAAAACCAAAAGAAAAAAAAGCAAGGAAAGAGATGAAAGAAAATAGTGGAAAATGGAATGAGAGGGGAATCATCAAAGGGCCAAAGTGGAAAGAAAAGAAAATTGGGGAAATAATCAAAGCCGGGATGGAACACGCAACTGTTGCGAAACATGTAGAAACACATTCAACTTTATAGGTGCATCACACCCCCAACGTGCGATTACCTATGTGTTAACTACTCGAAACTGACCAGTTTGTTGTCTACTATTAAGTTCAGGTTCTATAGTAAGGTGATTGGTTTTGTGGTAGTCTGGCTTCACATCCATACTTCACGAGGTCAAAAGGAAGTGTTGAAATGTCTTCGAAAGAAAATAGGATTCCGCGTCTCCGCATGATGAAAATGTGGGACGCCTGGGCCAACGGAAAAGAACCACCAAGTGCGATACCCGGATTCCCTGAACGTTTTCCCATGGCAAGTGGGACGTCCAACATCCCCATAAGTTATCCAAATACTCCACTGGAATATCCTACCATTTCAGCCCACTTTGCTGGAACACCTTCTGAGGCTCGCCCCCAGGTGTTAACTTCAGGTGCGACTTCAAACATATTCACTGCGCCACCTTGTTCAGCTACGGCACAACCTACTCTACCCAGGCCTAGCTTCGACCGATCTTCCTTCACCTTTCAAGCGCCATCTTTCTTACTAGAACCTACCCAATTTACTACCAATCCTTACCCTCAGCCGCCTCGATACGAGTTTACCACAGGGCAGGAGAAAACCGCGAAAACCCCTGAATAAGAGGAGATTACCAGAAAGATGAAAAGCATGGAGCAAAGTCTCAAAAACATACAGGGTCTGAGTGGGCAAAAAAGCGAATCTTACGCTGACCAGTGCATGTTCCCGCACGTACATCTACCTTTAGGTTTCATAACCCCGAAGTTTGAAAAATATGATGAGCATGAGGATCCCATAACCCACCTCAAAAGGTACTGCAACAAGCAGCTAGAGCCAAACCTCCAATGGATGAAACAGAGATGGTTAGTGTATTTCTTCAAGCCCAAGAGGCTAATTATTATCAAAACATGATGTCAGCAATGGGGAAATCGTTTGCTGAAGCCATCAAAATTGGTAAAATAGTTGAGAATGGGTTAAAAACAGGGCGAATCTTTAGTCAATCAGCTACAAGGGCTACCTCCCAAGCAATTCAAGGAGGGTCTGGAGGTGTAGCAAACTGTAAGAAGAAGGAAGGAGCGGCAATGGAAACTTTAAGTGTAAGAAAACCTCGTCCACCTAGACCTTATTTCCCTGAAATAACCCCACAATATTACTATCCCCATCAGGATGTGGCCTACGCTATGGTTCCTAAGCCATACGCAGTGATGAATGCCCAACCTTACGTTAGGCACAACAACAATTTATACAAAACCGAGCTCCATTTCCCATAAATCAACCTCCTCACCAAGCTTAGTATAATCCTCGACCTCCACAGAACAACTTTCGTGCCCGGGAACCACCCAAGATGCCAAATTTCAGACCCATTGGTGAGCCTTTTCCCCAAACTTATCCAGATGGGTTTGTTGCATCCTGTACCCCAAACCAAGCAGAACCCAGCATCACCCGCTTACAAAGCCGGTACTTGATGTGCTTACCATTCAGGGGCAGAAGGGCGTGATACAAATGATTGTTGGACCTTGAAGAGGGCTGTGGAAAATTTGACAGAACAAAAGAGAATAGTGCTAAAGGACGAAGACATTCCTAATGTAACCAATAATCCATTACCGGCTCATAACAACGGGCAAGTTATTGGAATGATCTGCGAATATAGAGAGTTTAACCCAACCCTAAAAGCCATCATTTCCATAGCTGATGTGGAAAAGATGCCAAAAGTTGTCGCAAAACAAGACGAGGGGGAGAAGAAAAGTAAAACCACCCCTCAGAAGATAGAAAAGAAAATGGAAGCCAAAACTGGGGCAGCACCCTCAAAGGATGCCATTCTCTATATTCCCTGAGGTCACAAGAAAGAACTGATGTCACTAAGCCTTCCTAGAAGGTTTGAGCTAAACAAGGGAGCTAAAATGTATGTGACCAAAGGTACCTACGTGGTGCGGGGGCCAGTAATTTCACCAAGGCTGAATGAGCCCGTGGTTATTGGCCGCGCACCGCAAAGGCCCATGACAGATCCCACTGCCGTTCCATAGAACTAAAACAAAGCGTTAGTAACTTACATAGGTAAAGAGATCTTGGGAGAAGTTAAGGAAAATAACCCGACTGAGAAATACCTCAATCTGGAGGAAGTGAATCATGCCACAAAGAAGCGTTTCCCACCTAAAAAGCCAGTGAGTGCTGAAGAAGCAGAAGAGTTCTTCCAAAAAATGAAAACGGTGGACTACGAGATAATTGACCAACTCCGGAAGTCTCCCGCTCAAGGGGCCACCCACAATAAAGCCTTTCACCTGACAGTTAAATGCGAGAGGTATTATGTGAAAAGGGTTATGCTAGATGGTGGTTCTGGGGTAGATATTTGCCCTCTCTCAACTCTGCAACGAATGGAAATCGGTACTGAGAGAATCAGGCCCAACAACATCTATGTGCGTGCTTTTGATGGCATTAAGAGAGATACAATAGGCGAGATTGATTTGATTCTGACTATCGGCCCGGTAGATTTCAAGGTGACCTTTCAAGTCTTGGACATGGATACTTCCTATAATTTCCTCTTGGGAAGACCTTGGATTCATGCAGCAGGGGTTGTACCTTCTACTCTCCACCAGATGGTAAAATTCAAACATGAATATCACGAGATTGTAGTTCACATAGAGGATGAGCAATCGATTTACCAGGTCCTGTCAGACCCTTGTCTTGAAGCTAGAGAAGGAAGTGAACATATAGTCTATCAAGCTTTTGAGGTTGTGGTCGCGGACCAAGGTGAAGAAGGAAACTCGTTCCCTCAATCCTTTCTCTCAAATGCATCAATTATGGTTTCCAAAGAGATGATCAGGCATGGTTACAAACCCGGGAAGGGGCTCGGGACTTCATTGCAAGGAATTACTGAACCTATCACCCTGGCTGCTAGTGAAAAGCTCTTTGGGGTAGGTTTCCAACCCACGCCAGCTGATGGAAAATGGGCAGATGAAAGAAAGAACAATGGTTGGATCTTGCCTCAGCCGATTCCGTATCTTTATAGGATATTTGTCAAGTCTAAATACAATGAGGAAGAGGAAGATGAGGCCTTCACGGCCGAGGAAATTGAAGAAATCTGTGGGGCTATGAGGCAGATGCTATATGAAACCCACGTGGTTCAGCAAGGAGAAGGCTCAAGCACCACTGAGGTGCTATACATGGGACCCAGTGCCAAACTGCAAAATTGGAAGGCTACTCTATTCCCAATCAGGCGAGAATCCCGGTAGTCCAGTGCTGCCACTTTTTCTGCATCACGAGTTATTTCAGGGTGTAACTCAGATGTTTTCTTTAGTTTCCTTTCATTAATTTCTAATGTAAACCCTGTTATCTTCAAATTCAATGAAATGAACTCAATATTTCATCGTTCATCTCTCTTTATTCTTTCTGATTTTTGTTACCTTTTCTTATTTCTTCTTTCAGTTCTAATAATGTGGCTTTAAATAACATGACATGCTTGTGGACTTCATGCCCAGATCCAGACACGCTGTCTAATTGTGAAATAATGAGCCAAGAATCAGAATATGATGAAGAAGAGGCTTTAAGGGAAATAAATCGAGAATTGGAACAATTTGAGAATAAACCTAAGACGAACTTAAATGATACCGAGCCATTTAATTTGGGTAGTTCTAAAGAGGTCAAGGAAACCAAGATAAGCATTGACGCAGATAAAAAACCCAGGATGCATTGATCCAGCTCTTGTTTGAATTCAAAGATGTGTTTGCTTGATCATACGATGACATGCCAGGACTAAGTGTCGATTTAGTGGTTCCCAAGTTACCAACTTACCCCGATTATCCCCCTGTCCAGCAAAAGAAAAGCAAGTTTAAAACTGATATCAGTGACAAGATTAAAGAAGAGGTCACAAAACAGTTGAAAGCGGGGGTGATCCGAGTGGTTCGATCCCTAGTTGAGATTTTTAGAAATAGGGCTCCAATCCCTAATTGGGATATTTTTAGACATAGGGCCTCCATTCCTTAGTCACTTTTTTTTCCAACATAGGGTCTCCAACTCCTAGTTGAGATTTTAGACATAGGGCCTCCATTCCCTAGTCGCCTTTTGCCAACATAGGGCTCCAATCCCTAGTTGAGATTTTTAGACATAGGGCCTCCATTCCCTAGTCGCCTTTTGCCAACATAGGGCTCCAATCCCTAATTGAGATTTTTAGACATATTGCCTACATTCCCTAGTCGCCTTTTGCCAACATAGGGCCTCCAATCCCTAGTTGAGATTTTCAGACATAGGGCCTTCATTCCCTAGTCGCCTTTTTGCCAACATAGGGCTCTAATCCCTAGTTGAGATTTTAGACATATGGCCTCCATTACCTAGTCGCCTTTTGCCAACATAGGGTTCCAATCCCTAGTTGAGATTTTAGAAATAGGGCCTCCATTCCCTAGTCGCCTTTTGCCAATATAGGGTCTCCAATCCCTAGTTGAGATTATTTTTAAACATAATGCCTTCATTCCCTAATCACCTTTTGCCAACATTGGGCTCCAATCCCTAGTTGAGATTTTTAGACATAGGGCCTCCATTCCCTAGTCGCCTTTTGCCAACATAGGGCTCCAATCCCTAGTTGAGATTATTTTTAGACATAGGGCTTCCATTCCCTAGTCGCATTTTTTGCCAACATAGGGCTCGAATCCCTAGTTGAGATTTTTAGACATAGGGCCTCCATTCCTTAGTTGTCTTTGCCAACATAGGACTCCAATCCCTAGTTGAGATTTTTAGACATAGGGCCTTCATTCCCTAGTCTCCTTTTGCCAACATAGGGCTCAAATCCCTAGTTTAGATTTTTAGACATAGGGCCTTCATTCCCTAGTCGCCTTTTTGCCAACATAGGGCTCCAACCCCTAGTTGAGATTTTAGACATAGGGTCTTCATCCCCTAGTCACCTTTTGCCAACATAGGGTATCCACTCCCTAGTTGAAGTTTTTATAGATATAGGGCTCCACTCCCTAATCTCTTTATTCTAAAGACACACAATCCTTATGTTATCGCTTTCAATAGAGAAATAATGTAGGTTTTAGTTACAAATCACTCACGAAATTTTCCTAGTGAAAACTGGGGCAGGAAAATTTCGTTTGTTGATTTGTTTTGGTGTTTGAGCATGTTTTACCTCGAGGCACAGGGTTCGAGGCGACCAAAAGAATGAGTCTCAATCCAAAATAAAGAAAAAGAAAAAGAGCCAAAGAAATGAACTCAAAGTGCTGAAGTGGAGAAGGATGTGGACTGCTCAAGATATGATTGAAGTCAACTGAATTACTTCGGTGACCCGAAAACCCTTCGGTGTTTCTAAGCAAAGTGGGGAAGCTGTGAGCACGCGATTTTTGCCTCAACTGAATTACTCCTACAGAATTCCAAAAATTAGATTTTTTCTTTTAATTGTTTGTTATTTTAGGGATTATTGTAGAATTTTTGCTGATTGTTTGCCTTTTGTGTGCATGTTTAATTTTATTTAATTCTTGAAAAATACAAAAATGTATTGCATTTGCATTTAGGACTTAATTTTATATTTTTAGATTAATTAGTAAATTAGTTTGTTTTACAAAAATGGAAAAAATCAAAACAAAAAAAAATTCATTTTTGCATTTTTAATTTTTTTTAGTTTCAAATTTTGTAGTTTTCTTTTAATTTGGTAATTAATTAGTTGGTGAAAATTTTATTTTTAGTAATTAGTCTAATTTGGTAGGATAATTTGATTTTAAGATTTAATTTAGTTTTATTTTAATTTGGAAAAAGAAAAAGAAAGTTTGAAATTGAAAAAGAAAAGAAAAAGGAATACAAAATATGATTTTTTGGGCCATTCTAATCAAATTCCCCAGGCCCAAACGGTTGTTGCCGTTGCCCGGTTAAAATTGGCCCAAAACCAACGCTATACCCGGTCCAAACCCCATCACTAACTAAAACGACCCCGTTTTGATTCCTCAATCAGGTCCGTCAAACTCATTTGATCGAACGGTCCGGAACTGGGGCCCCAAATAATATATAACTGTCCGATAACCCCTGCCCCCTTTCCATCTCTCTGCATTCACTTCATCTCCCTCAGAAAAACATCTAACCCTAATCCGCCACCCCAAAATTCCTGCCACCGCCGGTGGTGGTGCCACCCCTAATCGACTCCAAATTAACACCACAAAACCCTCATGGCTTCCTCTTTCTTAATCCTTAATTGATTTCCATCGAATCACCCTAGGATTCTTCGAATCATGAATCAAAGTTTCGAACCCTAAAATCCCAAAAACCCCAAATCGAGATTTCAGTGAAGGATTAGGGTCAAAATTGATGTTATTCGTGTGTTTTTGACAAGAACACACTTTTAATGTCAATCTCAACCAAAATTCGAAAGTGTGAAGATTGTTCAATTTCTACTGTCCAGACTGTCCCCTTAGGTAATTTTTCTTTCTATTCTTCATTTTTTCATTTTTTATTTCTCGTCTCCATCTCCTTCTGTTTCATCCTTTATTTTCCTTATTATTTTTCATTTTTTCTATTTGTTTTGTTCGAACCAATTTCTGTTTGCATGCTTGAAGTTAAAAGAAAAGAAAACCTGTTAAGTGCATATTGTCTTTAATTTTCGTGTTAGTCCTTGCTTTTGTTTATTTCATTTTTTTAAAAGAAAAAGAATGCTGATTTTGGCAATTCTGTTTACTCTATTATTCTGTAGGTTTTTTTAGTTTGATTTGAGTTTTAGGCTTTGAAAATCAGAAGCCAAAGAAGGGATTAGCTCGGGTTTTTAAAGGCCCATGTCTGGTTTGCCTTGGGTCAATTTGACCCGTTTGGTGTCAGGGGTAAAAACAGGGGCCTTAAGGGTTAGTTTCGGAATTTTAGGCAAGGGAATCTTTAATAGCTGACTGGGAAAACTTCCAGGAAGGTGGGTTTGGGGTTATTTTAGAAACCTGATTTTTAAACTAAGGGTATAGGAGCAAAAACGAAAATTGCAAAAGGACTAATGGGCAAAGTTTGAATTATTTTATGTTGCCCTAAAACTTCCTTATAAAAGGGTAGTTTCTTCACTAACAAGTTAGATTGGAGGGATTTTAGAAAGCTAAAAATACTGAAAATTTGAGAGACGGCTGAAGTCCCTAAAAAAACTCAACAATACTGAACAATTGCGGAAAATTGGCCTAGTTTTGGTTCTTTGGTTTCCTCTGGTTAATTAGAGTTTCTCAAAATCCCAAATCATGCATCTGGTTTGAATCGTTTGGAGCTGATTTTGAAGTTTGGGTTTGTTTTGCTGTGTTAACACTGTTACATTGCTGCTGATACACTTTTGCTACTGTTGATCCCTCATTCTTCTTACTTTCTTTGATTTCCAGGTATTTTTGGAACCATAGACAACATGTGAAATGCAAATCTGCAATTTGAATGCGAAACATGTTGAATACAAGCTGCTAGTGAGTTTTATTTTCATGTTTCCTCTATTTCTTTAGCACTATATAATAGTTTAATTTTAAGCATGTTATATTAGTCTTTTCTCTTGATTGTAAAAATAGTTTAAGCTGAACTACTGATGTCCCTTTGTTTTAGCTTGCTGAGGGTTTGATGTAGTTTCTTATAGTCAAGTTACTTATATGTTAATCCTACAGGTGAGTTCAATATTTAGTTAGTAATTCTGATTTTTTTAAACATATATGGTTTGGTTGTTTCCTTGAGCTTGAGAGATTCTGTTATAGTCTAAGCTAGAATTTTATATCCCTTAATATTTGGCTTTGATTGATATTAAGGGTCAAATGTGTTATGGGCAGCAGAATGTATGTATTTGGAAGTTAACTAGTTGTTTAAGGTCATCTGAAATGGAATTTAATGTGGGGAATGGGATAGAGGTGAACATATACTAATATATGTATTCTGCATCTGGGAATATGCTAGGGTTTAGAATATCTGCTAAAATAACTGTGTATGGGATTTATAATAACAGTTCTAAGGTTCAAATGAATGGTGTTCAAACTTTCTGCATTTTGTACTTCGGTTAACTAATAGGCTTCTTGCTTACAATACTGAAATCGTGTAAATTTATTTTGAATTTGGACCCTAGAAGGGCCATTCGGAGCCCAGGGCTTTAGGTGCCCAAGTTGATTTGGCCCCGCAGAGACTCGATCTTGAGTCCATGTCTCTAGGTGTTCATTTTTCACTAAATTTGGGCTCATTTTGGGCCCAAGCCTGAAGGCATTTGTGAATAGGAGGATTGTATGCTTTTATCATGTGTGGGCATGTTCTTCTTTTCGAACCAGTCACCTCAATTGAGGACTATTGCTAGCCCAAACTGTCTTCGAGATAATTGGAGCAGTTTTACTAATGCAAATTCGTTGATTATTAATTTAGCTTAAACATTTGCTTTAAATAAAGTAGAAATTCCCTTAGTCTTTTAATCATTGACTAGACCCTTTAATTAGCTTGGGGTGTGTCATATTAGCCGAACATATAATTTATGGCCCTCAAAATTAAATTTAGAAACTCTTTTACTAGAATAATTTGAGGCGTGTCATGCCAAATAAAATCTCAAAACACATGGCCCTCACTCAATTAATTTTAATCCTTTATAAATCGAGGTGTGCCATTTAGTTGAATTTTCCATGGCCCTCGCCAACTTGAAAGTGCGTAGTTGCTTTAGGGGCGTAATTTAAATTAACTTCCTTAAACTCGGGTGTGCATTTCATGTGGCGTGGTTCAAGACGTGTTTTAGATAACGTTGAATCTTCCTAAAATTAATTAAAAGCGGCTAATAAGTTAAAAATGTACCATAGGCTAAAACATGTATTAAAATCAGATAATAGGCCAATTATATTAGATTAAGCGACCGTGCTAGAACCACGGAACCCGGGAATGCCTAACACCTTCTCCCGGGTTAACATAATTCCTTACTTAGAATTTCTGGTTCGCAGACTTCAAAAGGAAAGTCGGTCTTCCTCGATTTGGGATTTTAAAATAAACCGGTGACTTGGAACACCAATTAAAATATTCCAAGTGGCGACTTTGAAGAATAAATGAAATAATCTTATTTCGAATAATGTCACTTAAATTGGAAAAACTCCCCCATATCCTCCTCGAGAATGTAAAAAGGAGGTGTAACAGCTCGCTCAATCCAACCAAAAAAATAAGAAGTGAGAAGAAAAAGAAAGTTGAAACCTATTTTTTCCTAGTTTCTCTCTTAATTTTTTCTTATATTTTTTTCTGATTTGGGATCAATATGGCTACCTTACCTTTTTATTCCGCTGACTTTTGTGCATAATTTAAATTAATCTTCGCTAAACCATGAGAGAGAGAGGAGAGATAGAAGAAGAAATATGGGAAGAGAGACAAAGAGAGATAGAGAGAATAAATAAGGAAGTAGGTTTTTAGGATTTGGCTATATTGCCAAATCTAATATAAGGCTAAAAATTTGTCAATTCTCTCTTATGTGTTGTTACCTGATGTCTTTTTGAATATATATAAGTTAGTTTAACAGCATAAATCTTCTATTTTTCATAAACGTAAGTATTTATTTCTGTAGTTTTATCGGGAAGCTCAGTACTTCAACTGAGACAATGAGAAATTATTTCATCCTTTTAGTTCTTTTTAGTTGGAGTTATACATGAGTCTAATTCGGATTATAATAGTCTATTTGCTGTAGTGTTGTTTACTTTAATATCTTATTTCCTACCAAAGTTGGTAAGCACAGAAACGAATCACTATGATTAATGCCTGAATTATAGAATTATTGAAACTATTTAAGCGGAACAAAAAAAGTTTAATGGCGTATCAAAATTGTCATCTCCTATTGTTTTAAAATCCCAAAATTTGACCAAAGTACGTACGGACCTCTCTATAACATCCCTATATAACAATACTTCACTATAAAAGCTAAGCTTTTCCGGAACCAATTTTTATGTTATAATATATATTCTGTAACAGCACTTCACTATAACATCCAAAAATATTCGAAACAAGCGAGACTGTTATAGAGAGGTTTGACTGCACACGTATTTTGTTGAAAGGCTTACCTCTATTTATCTCAGAAATGAATTATGCGTCATTTAAAAAGACTAAAATGTTAAAGACGAGACACTATTACTTATTTTAAACGGACATGCAAAGGAAAGCAACCTTCATTTTCACTTCTTTTGAGCCGAAGATTTTTCGGAAACAGACTCTCTACCTTCATTAGGTAGGGATAAGATCTGCGTTCACTGGGCTTGTTGTTGTTGTAGGCAAAGGAAAGCAACCTAGTAGAGAAATTACAAATAATGCAAGAAGATGGTTTACATCCTTGGTTCGGGCATAAATTATGTTGGTATTGGGAAATTTTTACAATGTACAACCTATGCACCACAGAAAAACAGAGGGGAGTGGAGAAGAGAAAAACTAATAAGAAATACAATGAAATAAATTTACTTGAGAAAAAAAAAAACATCATTCTACTCTTCATCTTCTTCATCGTCACCATCATCAGCACCAATATCATCCCCTATATCTTCCAGCAATTTATCTACATCTTCACCTAGCTCTCTTAGCCTATTGCCAAGTTTGTCCACTTTGCTCTGTTCTTGTCCGAGGCAGACGAGCAAATCATTCAGTTCAGCTTCACTCTCCTTCAGAGCTTCTTCCCTTGCTTCTTCCTTTAACGCTTCGATGTCTCCATTCTTTAGAGCTTTTACTTCTTTTTCTAGTCGGAAGTTGGCCTGTTCCAGACTGTTGTATGCATCAGACAAGCTTTTAAGATCAGATTCCGTTTTCCCAGCTAAGTTTTTATACGTTGAAGCTTCTGATTCAGCTTTGGCCTTTTCTGCCTTTAGCATCTCTATACGTTGAGAAGCTTCTTGAAGATCTCTACGCATAGTCTCCAGTTGAACTCTATCTGAGCCCCCACTGACTTTACGCTCAAGAGGGGATGAGTTGTTCCCACCAGTTTTCGCCAGATCCTCAGCCAAAGTGGCATTCCGACTCAAAAGGTCCTTTTTTTGCAGAAAGCAGAGCAGTTGAATATTGTCAGAAAACAAAGGTATGAAGCAAAATGGAAGTACTGCATACACGAATCCCAACTATACAAAAAACAAAAAGAAGAAAGCTGCTTGAAGTATGAAATGTTAGTATTTGTACGGTCTCCCAGGTTGCATTGGAGGATAGGTGCACACATGACTAGTATAATCCTATGAATTACCTTACCTTTCTTAAGTTGTCGTCTTTACATGATGCAGTAATTTTTAATCATAAAGAATAAAGATGGCTAAATTAGTGAAAAAGTGCCATGATAGTTTTTCTCAAGTAAATTAAATATCAGCAGTTTTGATTTTCCTAGGAACTTTGTCGTGCAACTGAGACCCCAACTGTGCAGACAAAACCATATGCAGATATACAAATAGTGAGAAGCAAATAAATCAATGTTTGTGTTTCATGGAAAAGTACATTTATTCAGAACATAGGTTACCCCTAAGGTCCTTACCTGTATCTCATGGCATTGCTTCTCAACAAAAGTCTTCAGCCGCTTGATGTAGTCAACATCATTTTCCCCACTCTTTTGTTCAAGTTCTGCTGGTACAACTGTCACCTGGGTCTTTGGGCTGCTGTAAGCTTCTACTATCTTTTCTCTAATATCAGCCTCCAAGCGCTTCATAAAATAGACGAATGGAGAATCAAATACTGATGTAAGCATAGGATGGTTCTCATTCTTCTGATCAGATGATTCATTTCCGACATCTTCAATCTCAGCCATACTAGCAGCAGTAGATCTTGTCAGTGGCTTACGTGGCAAAAATGGCTTAGCAGATGTGAAAAGAGAGCTTTTCTGCATTTCATCAAACTTCAAGAAATACGATGTAAGCCCAACTTTTTGGCTTATGGCATCAACTATGCTAAAGGCATCCCTTCCACTAGCATTGCTTTTGTTGTAGATTACACATTCTCCTAATAGTACTGCAGCCAATCCCCTTACACATACAGTTGTGGTAGGATTTGAGACCAGCTCCAGCAAATACGTCAGGTGAGGGCGTGAATCAAGGAAGCATTGCACCGCATTCGGACAATCAGAAAGCCAAATAATTAGCAGTTTCAGGATAATGGGCTGAACAAACACATTCTCAGATGTGCTTGTGCTTGATTTTCCATCTTTGCTTTTCATAGAAGAGGCAAGAGCCAGATACTTCACCATACGGTGTAACAAAGGCTCCGGGCCTCCGAGAGTGGGCATAGGTGCTTCAAGTTGAATTTGCAGAACCTGCAATTCACTTATATGTTTAAACCAAAGAATAAGGTAGACAAACTTCTATATCTTATAGTATTTCTTATAACAGAAACAGCAGCACAGTCCAGCGTGACTGTTCTCCTAAATACAAGGTGTATCTTGCTATATCTATAAAACATAAATGAATTCTAGCTCCACAATACATAATGGTGCAGAGCACGCTCGACTAGAACTGATAGTAACAATAACAATAATATAGGTGCAGAAAAACACTTTGACAACATCGCTCAACGATGAAAATATCTTTTTCCTTTTTGTTCATGTGTAAAAAACTTATTTTAGTCAGATAAAGGAAAACATCTCTGGATGGTGGGAGGAACTTTGCATACCTTTTCCTTGCATTGGTTATTACCCTTGATGACATGCGAAAGAACACTGGCAGCTCTAGAACAAGTCTGCATATTTGAAAGTTAACATGCTGAATCTATGACAAAATGACAATTAATGCTCCGAGTATACATATCAACTCCTGAACCAATAGATATGTGCTAACAGAAGGAGAAACACCAAGATTCAAAATCTTTTGAGACAATCATTTGACACGCTTTATAAACCAGGATTTTCCTTTCTTTGACATATTTTAGGTATTTCATGATTCACTTGCTGGTGGGAAGTGGGTTTACGGGTTCTGGCGCTCTGCCAAGAAAAGATGATCGGAAGCATGGAGAACAACAAAAATGTGTAATCCTCTTGTGCACAGCAGATACAAAAATCAAGCCCAGAAATAATGATAATTGTTAGTAAAATGATAATATATTCAAGAAAAATAACAGGTCAATTTTCACCCCTAATTACGAAAAACACACACAATCTTCTAATTCTTGGATAACAAAATCAAAACTGAAAGAAGTGGGTGTTTTGAAACAGGACAAGCAATGTATAAACTTTAACTACACATGAGCCTTTTAAATTACTAGCTCCATTTTGATTAGTAAGAAGATTAAGAGCAAATATGTTTGGATAGCGTATTACATTAAGTTAGGTAAATAAGCATCACAAATGATGGTTTAAATTTTGAGAAAATGAATTTGTTTCCTTAGAGCACATTATATCAAGATTGAAACAAAGTATATTGCCTAACAAAATTTATGGACCAAATTATATCCTTTTGTTTTACAATTTGATATAATCTTTTTTTTTCCTCCTAATAAGTAATCTGATATCGTTTTTCTTCCGCATTCAACTCAGTAAAACTGATATCTACAATATTTATTAGTTTACTATTTTAACCTTCTAAAACTTAAGTATTATAGTTGTCGTTCTTATGGTTTTTCTACTTATACAAATGATATATTCTAAAGAAGTATTAAAAAAAAGGGCAGCCCGGTGCACTAAGCTCCCGCTATGCGCGGGTCCTGGGAAGGGCCGGACCACAATAGTATATCGTACGCAACCTTACCCTGCATTTTTGCAAGAGGTTGTTTCCACGGCTCGAACCTGTGACCTGCTGGTCACATGGCAGAAACTTTACCAGTTACGCCAAGGCTTATGCCAGGTATGGATCGTCAATTGTTTCTACTCCATGAACCGAAGGATTATGTATCATGTATCATGGGAACTGGATGAGTCTAGTGACCTAAATCAAACAATAGTCTTGCAGATGTGAAAACAAACCAACAACGATCAAGCACAAAAGTGTCTATTTTGTCTTTTTTTTTATAAAAGTGTCTATTTTGAAAATTATCAGAGAACCATTGAGAAAGTGTATAAACCCATGAAATTACCTCAAGATCACCTTCGTTTTCACCTGTGGTAAGACCATGTAGAAGCATGCTGCCCCCAAAAAAGGAAAAAGAAAAAAAAAAAAGAGAAAAATAGAGATGAGGGTTTGAGATGTGAAGTCATCTGAAGCATATTAAGTGTTCCTTTCCTTTATCTTTTTGCTTTTTTATTTTGAACTTCGAATTAGTTGTGTATTTATGGGATGAGAGGGGGTGTTTAATGGATACTTTATTCAGTGAGAAGACGTTGCAAATACTCTAAAAAGAAGAACTAGGAAGTAAAAGTTTCAGCAGCATAGATTACCTTCCAAATGACATGTTAATATCCTCCTCAAAAGGGGCATAAATCATTGATTGTGGCTGAAGAATTAGAGTAGATGCCAACATTGTCTGGCCATCTGGATTTTGCTGCACACATCACACAGAACATGTACATTTCAAGAAAGCATAATGCACAACTAAAGTCCAAAAAAAGAGATAGTAAAGGAAGGGTTGTTTATCAATATCTGACATCATTCTAAAATTGTAACAACCAACTCCTTGAAATATCTAACCTAATTAAGCAAGAACTCAGTTAAGATACCAACCTGACAGAAGTTCTTAAAAAGATAGTCAGCTGCCATGAATTCTTGCTTACTAGAAGTACGCAAAAGTATCCGGAGGACAGAATTCAAAGCAGGCTCTAAATCTGGTTCCTCTCCGAGCCTTTTGCTTGCAAGTTCTTCAAGATTCTTAGGGTGATTTGCAATCAGATCACCAATGGAATGAAGTGCCTGACAGTGATGAAAACCGTGCTGAGGATAAAGTTTCAAGAATCCACTAGCTATAGCAGCAATTATACTGAACAATGTTCACTCTGTTATAGTGTAAATGGAATTCGCAGAAGAGAAGTCTTAGTAACCGTCATATCACCTCAACCCCTTACACTCTTTTCTTGATTTTGCCTATCCTACTATTGAAAGTGCAAGAAAGAAACCATGAAAGTTGATTAACTAGAAAGAAGCCATCGATTTGAAGGCATCAAGAACTAGTCAACTCACCGTACAACGCACTGGAACTGGAGCCCATTGGCTTTCAACTCCCAACATGAAGAGATGGTCCAAGACCTTTTTCTACAATATCAATCAAATAGGTCAGGAAGATGATGCGGCAATCCAAACGTAAGCAGTCTCACATTAAAGAACAAACCTGAACCAAGACTGTTTTATTAGTCAGCTTATTTGCATCTCTGCCAAGATCAGTTTCTGGGCCACCCATGATTAGCAAATTCATGGTTTCTAGCACACTGAGTAGATTAATTGTCTACTGGCAATCAAGTGAGGCACAAGAAAATGAGAAGAGACCAGTAAGGCTTACGTACAGGAGTAAATCATATTAGCAGCCCATTTAATATATAAAAAGAATGAAAGAAAAACAAATGGATTTTGGGTTTAACCTTCTGTTGTGTAAATCTGTAGGTGGTCCCTCTGAGCTTCAGAATTGATAACAACTGATCAAAGCCCATCGTCTCCCTAAGTAATACCTGTAATAGAGTCATAGTAAATACTAGGAACATAAAAATTATATGAGTAATGAACACTAGGGACGCACTCAAGCAGAAACCTGATTTGACGCACTATTGCGGAGGAGATTGTTCAGCAGTTCAAGACAGTCCTGAAGAATTCCACAAAGAAAGCAACAAAAGGTTTCCGTTAAATGTTCAACAACAAAGCAGTGATCAGGACCAAGTTAATATTACTGTCACACATTTTCTAAGAAACCAGATGCAAGTGTACTGTAACACATGTAGGCAATTTCTGGAAACCATGAACTACTAAGATTTACAACAAAGAATGAAGGTGTTTGAATACCTGAAATAAGTAAGAACATGACGAAAATTCTACCCAAATAATAAATTGAAAAAGTAAAAAGGTAAGAGAATGACAGACGACACAAGTTCAAAACTTTTGAACAAACTCCAGCATCATTAGCCATTCTTTAGGTGTATTGCTTTAGCTTGAGTGCTTCCATGCCCGGTAATGAATTGAAATCTTTTTGCTTGGTTGAAGGGGAAGGGTAAAAAAACAAAGCCGAACTATTGAAAGAGATTCAAGATAGTTCAACAAAAAGCAGCTGCTTCACCTAAAGATACGGGTCCTAGGACATTAAGGGAAAAAATGGAGAAACCAAATTAGGAAAGATTCAAAGGAGTGCTGTATCATAGATATGGTTCAGACTAAGTATGCCTAATGAAGTGGAAAAAGCCTATTATGTTTCCAGCAGCAAGCTATGGTCTCAAGACCTGGACTAGGCATCTCATAGAAAACATCGGCCCCCTCTCCCCTCTTTCACTTAAAATATATTTATCATGTGAAGCTATTTGGATAAAGAGCAGTGAGCAAGCTCCAAAGCTCAACACAGGCCAATTCTCATTTCTCAGTTTAGAGATAGATTAAAAGCTCTCCCCACTACCCGGGGGGAGGGGGGGGGAGGGGGAGAAGAGGAAGTTTAAAGGACGATAGTAACAAAGAAAAGAAACTAAGAAAGACTAGCAATTTATCAACAAAGCAAAACTGCTTCTCATCACCATTAAGTCAATAGGTAAAAAAAATAAGTCATTGAGTTCCCTTTACCCAAAAAGTAAAGAAAAAAGGAGGTAAATCATGTGAGTCTCAAATAAGAAAACAACAAAAATTTGTATATTTTGATTTTGTCTTGAAATGTTGACTGATAACCAATATCAAGAGTTGCTCAGTTACCAAAAAAAAATTACTCAAATCAGCAAGAATTTTGAGTGAAGAAACCCTAAATATTTCAATGACAGTTTAAGCGAATTGAGCGCATGATCACTGAAAAATCATTTAAGGCCCCCTCCAGAAAGAGGGGGAATGGAACATCAGAGTCATCTCAGTTCTCCTACTTTTATTACTCCACAAAAAAACATTTTAGACTTAAGCGTAAGATCACTTATCCAAACCTGCACAACAACACCTCCTTCTGAACCTCCCTCCTCTTTTATAATGCTGAATATCTTTTCGAAAGCACCTTCAAAGACCACAATTTTTTGAATTTGCTGTAGATTGTAAAGGAATTAGCCATGTTAGGCCACAAACTAAAATCTAAATATTTTTAAAACATGGGGGAGGGCAGCCACCAAGGAAAGGAAGTAGTACTTACTTCAGCTTCACGCGTCAAGTAAGTTAGAAGTAACAGTGCCTCATTTCGAATGACCTTCAAGACATGCCAAAGGTTAGAATCCCACAAAGACAACGAGCATAAACAGTTTTAACATTTCCCAGTTCATACCTCACGATCCATAAGCATATCCATCAGCCGTGTGATACCACGGGGAATGCTCAGAATAGCTTCCTGTAACCTGAACAGTATTTCAGCATGCCGTCCCCTCAAAATGGGTTTAAAAAGGACAAATACTTGTAATAATATGCAGAGAAAGTACTAAAGATACCTTTGTGGAGAATTAGTTAGGAGGGCTGTCAAAAGTTGAAGTGTATAGTATCGTACATAGAAATCCTCCTCTGACTGCAGGGTATTAGTTCAGCCAATCGCAAAGAGATTATTCACTATACAAATTCAAACAAAGCAAGAACAATAGCAAAGAACATCCTTACCAACAAACTTAAGAGAAGAGAGATATTATCTACTTCTCTCGAAAGCAAGTCACTATTCATCAAAGCTGGTTGAACCTCATTCATAGGCCCTTTTGCATGATCAAGTGGAGTTAAGGCACCAACAAGAGTTTCCAGAGCCCCCCTGACCTTCAAGCACCAAATATGAGTAACTTTTAGTACTAAGTGAGATGAGCAAGGTAACAATGTTGCATAAAACGTGCATCAATTGGCAAAAAAAGGAAGATTTTGCCATTCGCCATCAATGGAAATAACGGACCACTTCAGTTAAAATTTGTTGTTGTGTATATATTTTTTCATAAAGTAAGAAAGTAGTAGACTTTTTTATGCAAGGATCAACCAGAAGAATCACGAATTGCACTAAATCTTTCAAAAGTAAATACCTTGTAATCCCTGAATAAAATAAAATAAAAAGTAGTAAATACCTTGTTGTTTCCAACATGAAAAAAAGGTTCCACTAACATTGCTGAGAAAGTAGCACAAAGTTTTAAGTCGGAGATAGTGTCTAACAAGAATAGTTCTTTACAGCAGAAGACCAAACAGTTTGATGCACAAACAACAGAAAAATAGTCCAACGCATGAAATTATTGTGTATAAGAAAATCTGAAAATGTAGTTCTCAAAGTGTTCTTTCCTTCTAGCAAGTCTCCTTAGGATAAAATCTTAATATTAGTAATAATTCTTAAAACAAAAACAAAAACAAAAAACTGAAGGAGAAAAAGGAAAAATCTGAAATAACAGCCAGCATATAATAACTAATAAGACATGTTTTTCTTTTCTTTTTAGAATCAGTAAAGACAACATGAGTCCACAAGAAATCATCACCCGCAGAGTGGGTGATATCAAACTCAGTCACTGACAACATTGACAACATTAGTTTTTAACATATACATCTACAATAAGTAACAGCTATACTTTTCAAGAATTAGCCCTGACTTCATTATGGATGTCAATAAATTCGCTCAAGTCAAGTTTACCTTTTGTAGCACTCGAGGAATAAAGCACCCAATTACCTAGCACTATAGCTTGATTTCAGGCCAATAATACACAGAATGCAGAAACTCCACTAAAATAACATTAACATATCTTTCATATTTAAAACAGGCAACAAAGCAATTGTACCATCTCAACATCATCGCGCTCCTCCTTTAAGACACTCAATATCACTGGGAACCCTGCAAGAAACATAAGATATAAATAAACATCATTACATACTCACTGGTAAAGAAAAATAGGGCAGGAATTAACAAGAGACACTAACCCATTGCTCCAAAGGCCATCTGTCCAGCACGACTTTCAGTGACAACAGACTGAAGATCAAGCATAGCTGCTCTCCTGTCCTCAGCCAGCACACCGTTGCTAATCCGGTCAAGCAAGCGTTCGACATAGCTATTGGTCAAAAGAACAAACTAGATGAATAAACATGCTAAACTAGTTGGACTACTCTGCAAGGTGGAAATAATGTTTTTGATCTGCTTAAAAACAGCAAAAAGTAGCACAACATAATCAGCTGGACAATCTAAGGGACAAATTCAATTTCCAGGGTCATGTCATCATATCCCGAACGTCTCCCTCATTCTAGCAAGAAGTCATTTCTTCTAACCATATTGGAAATATAAGTACTGCAGCAATATCTACCAAGGTTCACATTCCATGGATATAACACCTAATTAACCCATCAAGATATATGATTAAAGAAAGTATTTATCTGAATTCAAAGTGAATAAATACAGACCTGAGTCTATTTTCCTTGCCAGGAAGTGGATCATTTATCTTACTGTCTTTCCTTCATAATGTTATTTATTTTATAAGGCTTTTTATTTTTATTCTTTTGATAACCAAGGAATCCCCGAGAGCAAGTGGTGCAAGTTTCGAAACTCGGTATATAATGGTCCTGCCTCCACCCTTCTCCACTTAAATACTAGGTTCTGCATGCAGCAGGGTTCTAGTGCGACGTGCACCTAGCTCACAAATCACTTGCTATGGTCTTACCACCAGACCAAAGGGCAATCGGTGAAATGGATATTGAGGATTCATATAGTCAACTCCGACTAAATAGAGATTCTGTGCATAGTTGTTTTCGTTTTCAGTTGTATATAAATGTAGCTCGCATAAACCACCACAATTCATAAATGCACGTCGGAATTGAACCCTTTAGAGATATCAATAAAGGAATTGATGAAACAAAAAACATACCTATCTTCACTTGAACCGGAGTTCTCATTACCAAACACCCTTCCAACTACACCCTGAAACACATTTCAATCAATTAAATCACAACTAATGCTACAAATTATCACAATATTTGTTCATCAGAAAGTGCCCATTTTAGGAAACAAAATAAGTACCTGGTACTTTGCAACTAAATCCATCTGGTCAATAAACTGATCACGTCACTTTAAATTCTGGAATACATTACGAGAAAAAAAACCTCAATTAACAATCCAGAACACAACAGGATCAAACCCGAATGGAAAAGCAGAAAAATATCAAAACTTGATCAGAAATTGAGAATAGTTTCGATCAAAGGAAGGTGATTATAGTATTCCATAAGTAAAATTAAAAACAATAAAGAGCTTTTGTGGTGTGTGAGCTTACCTGACAACAATCAGATCGCAGGAGAAGGACGGAAGAAGAAGGAAGGAGAGAGGGAGAGGGTCGGGTCAAAACGTCAAATGGATGTTCGATTGGATTCAAAACCAACGTGACGTGTGTTCCGCTAATTTGTACTAGGCCCCATATCTAATTGGATTGGATTTACTTATTTACGCGGGCTGGATTTCTCGACCCAAATTGCTATTTATTACCCCCTTTATTTTTTGCAAAATAAAATTGACCGGTTGACCTAAACTAATTATATTTACTAGCTAAAAGTACATATAATACCAATATTATATGTATATAATACACATATATATAACAAATATTTTTTTCAACTATTATTTTTCACAACGGCTTAAAATATACATTTCTTTTTATTGTTTAGGTTCAAGTGTAAAATTCTTACATTATTGGAATAATAGATCCGATAATTAGTTATATTATAATAACAGCAATAACATACCATGTATTATCCCACACCGTTGGATCTGGGGAGGGTAGTGTGCACGCAGACCTTACCCCTGCCTTGTAAGGATAGAGAGGTTTTTCCAATAGACCCTCGGCTCACGAAAGCAGAAGCACCACATTAATGAAAATATAGACAAGAAGGGAGAGTACCAAAAAATCATACAAAATCAGAATAAAAATAACAAGATAGTTAGGTGATCAACAATGAAAGAAAATAACAGTTAGTCATATAAACCTATTACCAACAGAAAGCGAGACTGCGTGTCAATACTACTGTTATGAACACTCTAGACTACTTACTCTACTACCCTAATTCTCGACCCCATACCTTCCTATCAAAGGTCATGTCCTCGGTCAATAGAAGTTGTGCCATGTCTTGTCTAATCACATCTCCTCACATCTTCTTTGACCTACCTCTACCTCTTTGTAGGCCCTCCAATGTCAACCTCTCACACCTCCTCACCGGGGCGTCTGTGCTCCTCCTCCTCACCTGACCAAACCACTTAAATTGCGCTTCCCGCATCTTGTCCTTAATAGGGGCTACAACCACCTTGTCGCGAATAACCTCATTTCTGATCTTATCTAACCCGATATGCCCGCACATCAATCTCAGCATCCTCATCTCTGCTACCTTCATCTTCTGGACATGAGCGACCTTGACTGGCTAACACTCATCCCCATACAACATCGTTGGTCTGACCACCACTATGTTGAAATTACCCTTAAATTTTGGTAGCACCTTCTTGTCATACAAAATACCGAAAACGAGTCTCTATTTCATCTATCATGCCCCAATATGATGTGTGACATCTTCATTAATCTCCTCATCCCCCTGAATAATAGACCCAATTTACTTAAAACCTCCTCTCTTAGGGATGACCTGCAAGTCCATCCTCACCCCCCCTTCCCCTCCTTGAGTCTCGTCACTGAACTTATACTCCAAGTATTCTGTCTTGGTCCTACTCAACTTGAAACCTTTAGATTTCAGGATCTGCCTCTATACCTCTAATTGTGCGTTCACACTATCTCACATCTCGCCAATCAATACAATATCATCTGCAAATAACATGTACCACGGCACCTCCCCTTGGATGTGGCGCATCAGTATGCTCATCGCCAGAGCAAACAAAAAAGGGTTGAGTGCGGACCCCTAATGTAACCCCATCATAACCGGAAAATGGTCCGAGTTCCCACCGTCCTCACTCGGGTCTTTACTCTATCATACATGTCCTTAATCAATCTAACATAGGCAACAGTTACACCTTTAGACTCCAAACATCTCCATAAAACCTCCTACAGAACTTTATCGTACGACTTTTCTAAGTCGATGAACACCATATGCAAGTCATTCTTTCTCTCTCTATACTGCTCCATCAATCTCCTAACAAGGTGGATGGCTTCTGTCGTCAAACGTACCAGCATAAACCCAAATTGGTTCTCGAAAATAGATATATTCATCCTCACCCATAGCTCTATCACTCTTTCCCAAACTTCCATAGTATATCTAAGCAGCTTGATACCCCGATAGTTATTGCAATTTTGGATATCACCCTTGTTCTTATATACAGGAACCATCGTGCTCCACCTCCACTCTTCGGGCATCTTTTTCATTCTAATAACATTAAATAATCTAGTGAGCAACTCCAAGCCTTCCTTGCCCACAATCTTCCAAAACTCTACCAGAATTTCATCTGGCCCGGTCACTTTGCCCCTGCTCATCTTAGGCATAGTCCCCTCAGCTTCATCAACTCTAATTCGCCTACAATACTCAAAGTCACAACGACTCTCGGAGAATTCCAAATCACCTAGTACAATGCTCATGTCCCCCTCTTCGTTCAAGAGACTATGGAAGTAGGTCTGCCATCTCCGACGGATAAGCCCATTATCCAACAAAACTCTATCTTCTTCGTCTTTGATGCACTTCACTTGGTCCAAGTCATGCGCCTTCCTTTCTCGCACTTTGGCTAACCTGAACAACCTCTTATCCCCACCTCGACTCTCGAGTTCCTCATACAAACGATTAAAAGTTGCAGTCTTGGCCGCGGTAACTGCTAGCTTTGCCTCTTTCTTAGCCAACTTATAATGCTCCCTATTCGCCCTCTCATCCTCGTCTACCTTTTCCACTAGCTTCAGATACACTGCTTTCTTGGTTTCCACTTTTCCTTGCACCTCTCCATTCAACCACCAGTCTCTATTGTGACCATCAGAGTAACCTTTTGAGGCCCATAACTCCTCCAGGCCACCATAGTCAACAACTTAACCCCTAACTCCTGCGTTTTAGCTTCCTGTGATGACCCAAAAGGTCATCTTATATTTTAGAACTCGATTCTGCGCTCTTAAGCCTTAAAAATCTCCTTTACCCTCCTCGATTTGCGTGCTTAGTTCGAACGTATTTTCAAAAAGCTTTTATGTTGAAAGTTGATAAAAATAAGAATTTTTGCCTTAAAAGTTAATTTTAGTTGACTTCGGTCAACGTTTTGAGTAAACGGATCTGGAACCGTATTTTGACGCTCCTAGTGGGTCCGTAATAAAATATGGGACCTAGATGCATGCCCGGAATCAAATTCCGAGGTCCCTAGCTCGAGTTATGATTTTTTGTTGAAAATTGAAAGTCTGAAAATCTAATGGTTTTAAAGAATTGATTGATGTTTGGCCTTGTTGATACCAAGTCTGTATTTTGGTTCTGGAGCCTAATACAAGTCTAATATAATATCTATAACTTATCTGTGAAATTTGGTGAGAAACGGAGTTGGTTTGACGTGATTCAGACGTCCGATTAAGAAAATAAAATTTTTAAAGTGTTCTTGAGAATTTCATTTGATTTGGTGCTAAATTCATAGTTCTAGGTATTATTTTGGTGATTTGATCGCGCGAGCAAGTTCATATGATATTTTAAGACTTGTGTGCATGTTTAGTTTGGAGCCTCGAGGGCTCGGGTGAGTTTCGGATAGGCTACGGAGTGAAAATAGGACTTAGAACACTGTTGGTGCATCAGATTTTTGTTGCAGGCCTCAGACCTCGCAAATGCGAGGTCAATCATCGCATTTGCGATCTCTAAAGAGTTCGCATTTGCGAACTTTCCTCCGCATCTGCGATGGGGACAGGAGGAGGCAGTCTTCGCATTTGCGATCATTGGATCGCATTTGCGAGCATTTCTTTGCTTTTGCGAAGGAAGCAGAAGTGTGGGGGACCTTGCAAATGCAGTGGATTTCTTGCATTTGCGGGCTTCGCATTTGCGAAGCCCAGGTCGCATTTGTGACATCTGCAGCTGATGAAAAGAGACTTAGACGAGAGTTTCTCCCATTCTTCAAATTTTCAAAACCTAAAACACAAGAGGCGATTTTCTAAAGAGCTTTTCTTCCCCAAATCATAGGTAAGTGATTCTAAACTAGTTTCTTTAAATCTTTCACTTTATTTTACAATATTTCAACCTAGAATCTTAGGTTTTCATGGTGGAATTGGGGATTTTTGGGTAGAGACTAGGAATTTCAAAATTTGGGGATTTAGACCTCAAATTTAGGTCGGATTCCAAAACTAATTATATATCCGGGCTCGGGGGTGAATGGGTAATCGGGTTTTGGTCCAAATTTCGGGTTTGGACCAAGCGGGCCCAGGTGTTGACTTTTGTTGACTTTTTCAAACATGGCCTAAATTAAATCCCTTGCAATCGTGGGTAGTAGGCTTAAATTGAATTGTTTGGTTGGTAATTTGCTAGATTCTATTGGTCCGGAGGCTTGTGTGAAGGAAAAAGCGGTGGTTGAGCTTTGAGTTGGCCGTTGGAGCGAAGTAAGTGTCGTGGTTAATTTTGGCTTGAGGGATTAAGTCTTAATTGTCTATTTGCTATGTCTTTGAATGTTAGGTACAACGTATAGGTCAGGTGACGAGTACCTATGCGTTGTTGTCGAGTTATAGCATGCGAGTGGATCCTATTCTTGTGATTATTGCTTTCTTTGATAATACTATCCTTGTTTAGACTAGCTACTTATTATGTTGAGCACTCCTATCATGTTTATGGACCTTTGTTATTGTTATTTCTATCGATGAGGTTGATATTGTGGAATCAAATGTTGAAATAAAATTTGTTATTGTCATTTCTATCTCTCTCTTATTATTATTACTTGTTTTGGTGAGTGAGAGTGTAAAATCACGAAGAGTGATGTCGTGCCATATTTTGTGAGTGATAATGCAAGAATGGTGATGTCGTACCATATTGTGATTGTTAACGCACGAAGGGTGATGTCATGCCATGTTATGAGAGAGTTAATGCACGAAGGGCGATGCTGTGTTGTTTCTATTATTTCATATGGTGAGATTGAGAGTAAAAACACGAAGGGTGATGCCATGCAGTTTCTTTTACTATTTTTACTTGTTCTATCTGTTGAGGCATATTGATTGATCAAGTCTTTATCACTGCTTTGTTTGTTTACCTTGTGATCCCCAGTATGTCCCCCTCCCAACATTGCTTGTTTTGTTCTTCCTTTACTGTTGTTATTGATATATGTATTGTTATATTACACAGGTTGCTTGTGAGTGTTTTGTCTTAGCCTCGTCACTACTTCGCCGAGGTTAGGTTCGACACTTACCAGTACATGGGGTCGATTGTACTGATATTGCATTATGCACTTCCTGTGCAGATTTTGGTGTCGGTCCAAGCTGATATTAAGACGAGCTGCTAACTTCATTCCACAGGAGATCCAAGGTAGACCTGTCGGCGTCCACAGGCCCTGGCGTCCCCTTCTATACCCCATACTTTACTATTTTCTCTATTTTGCAGACAATTGTATTTTCTTTCGGACAAATACTTATAGTAAAAATATTAGAATGTTCGTGAATTGTGACTCCGGATTCTGGGTAGTTGTGTATAATTATTAAGAATGTTATGGATTTCCGCACTACTTTTTAGTTTGTTATGGTTTTATTGTTGTTATTCACTGAAAGGTTTAAAAATGGGCTTAATAAATCTCTAACATTGGCTTGCCTAGCAAGTGTAATGTTAGGTGCCATCACGGTCTCGATGGTGGGGATTCCGGGTCGTGACACTTCTGTCAAGGCTCCCCCTTGATCCTATGTAGGCTATACATCGCCCTCTTCCTCGTGATCTCAAGGTCTATGACCAGGAGCCTATGAAGGGTCGAGAGGTTCTCACTGGGGATGACCTTGCAATCCGTGCAAAGACCTCTATCGGACTTCCTGCAAAATAAATAATCAATCTGAGTCACGGCCACCGAACTCCGGAAGGTGACCAAGTGCTCCTTCTTCTTCTGAAAACTCGAATTTGCTATCCCAAATCAAATGCTCTAGCAAAGTCCAACATAGATGTTCGTCCTCCGTTTCTATCTCCAAAAGCAAAGCTACCATGCACATCATCATACCCTCCAGAAGTCGCTCCAATGTGGCTGTTGAAATCTCCTCCTATAAAAAGCTTCTCGGTATGCGGGATACCACGCACCATCTCATCCAAATCCTCCCATAAACACCTCTTGACTTCCTCATCCAAGCATGCTTGGGATGCATATGCACTGATTAATTAATTATATTAATGATATAAAAGTTCTTTATATACTATAAATATATATGATTTAAATCTTTTTCTAATCCAGATAGTTTATGCGATCAACTGTGGAACTGTATTACTTAAATCCACCTAGCCGCAACTCGAAGGTTGACTTGTAACTAAACTAATTTTTCGTTATAGTTTCGACACATTCTCTTTCGTAATTTTAAATTTTAAGCAAATCATTGTTCTATATATAATGTAAATTAAACAAAACTATATTATACTCTCTGTTAATATACTTTTAGTTTCTGAATAAGCTAATAATGGGTTTATTTGTTGAAATTGATCTTAGGAATCACTCCTTGAAAGTTAATAGTTATCCTCTTTTTGTCCAACAATTTGAGTTTTCTTTTTCTTCCCGTTGTTGGGAGTCAATAAAGTAATGTTTCATCAAATTTTGTAAAGGCCTTGTGTCATATTGTTGAAAATGGAAAAGTTTTCATCTTAGAGTGCTTTTCACTTTGTCATGAAATAGCTAGGCTTTACGCTCAAATAAGTAAAAATAGAGTAACTGATTGATTTATGAAGTATTAACGATTAATTAACCTTCACCTTTTTGCATTGCTGTAATTGAAAAGAAAATGACATTACTAGTATATTTTTTCCTTTTCATCAATTTTGGAGTTAAATTTTTTTGACGTGGAAGCCTTCAAATTTACTTCCTCAACAATTCTAGTAGCGGAGCCAGAAATTTCGCAATGAGTATTCAAGATATAATATATACATAGTATATATGTACAAAAGGTATTTTTTAATTTATATATGATGTATAATATTTTACGTATAATTTTTTGATAAAGGACGTTCAACCGACCATCCTTCTTTATGCTTTTTTGTTTTCTCAAAGGAAATAACTTAACACTTTACTTTTACTTCGAGTACTCCTCTAACTTTCAAAGATAAATATTGTTGTTTTCATTTTTAAGCAAAGAGACGATATATATATCACGAAAGAGGATTAGTATTTAGTATTTAAAAAAATCGTTGAAACAGAAAAAAGCAATAAACATAAAGTTTCTAAAAATAGAATACCTTACATGTGTCTAAACTCCAACTGCCAGCCATTACTACCTTATTCTGCTGCGGACACAAAATAGCAAAATACATACTTTACCTATCGACCTTGTCCCCAAATTCCTCTTACATACTTCTTAAATACGGGAATAATATTACACACCAAATTTTTTAAAGGTGTGTCAATTACACACCACTTCGATGTTTGACCACATCGGCTTAAAAGATTGCTCTTACACGCACCAATCAGCATCTGACATGTGTCAAATCGAGAAAAAAAAGAAAAACTGAAGAGAAAAAAACCTCTACCCCCCCCCCCCGCCGCCAAACCCCCTCTTCTCATCTTCCCAAAGAAAAAAAAAAAAAAGAACCCCCTCCCTCCCCTCCTCATCTTCCCCAACCCCATCATCTTCTCCACCACCTCCAATCCTTCCACCACAAGAACCTTCTTCCCTAACTATAGATTCAATTCTTAGACGATTTTTAATAAGTTTTAACAACATCCATCACAAATCCTTATACCAATTTCAAATTCAAGTTCAAACCCAAAGCTTCAAACTTGCTAATGGCGTTTTTTAAATTTTATCAAAATTAATTACCTAAGTAAATTTTTACTCAACAATAATCACGAATTCAAACTAATTTTCTAGGTCATGAAATACCAAAATCAATAAGACCTAATTAAATTTTCAAGCTTTTTCAAAAAGTCAATAATGGTGATTTCTATAAAATCCAATAGCTCCTATGTTCTTTTTTTCTTCTTTTTAGTTATGGGGGTTGAAGAGACGAAACACGAAGGCTAAATAAAACTAGAATGAGGGTTGGGGAAGAAGACGAAACGGGAGGGGGGGAGGGGGAGGGGGAGGAAACACTAGGGTTTGGAGTTGGGGAAGAAGACATGGATTATATTATTTTTCTTTAATTTGAAAAGAAAATGGTTAAAAAAGGGGAAAATAAAAAAAACTTAATTCCAAGTGAATTTTTTAGTTTTACGCGCTTCCTTTATGTGTAATATACGCGTATGATACATGGCAAAAGAGGTGTGTAATTGACACACTTTTAAAAATTTTGGTGTGTAATATTATTCCCGTATTTAACAAGTGCGTAAGAGGAATTTGAGTACAAGGTCGATGACTAAAGTATATATATAACAAGCATGTAAGAGAATTTTTGTGTAATTGCCACACAAAATATCACAAAAGAAGAAAACAAAATGCCATAGAGTAACTAAAAGGAAAAACATATTCTTTCTTCATTGAATATAATTAATATTATATGGATGGTTAAACTTTGATCTTGACTAGTAAGCACTTCATACTTCATCTTTCACACGGGGAATGATTTACCAATAAACATTATAACAATCATTATAATTATAGTAGACAAGAGTTTAAATCTCAATAAAGACTAAAAAATATTAGGTGATTTCTTCTCATTTTATTTGTTTAAGCCTTGCCAGACATATAGTTACCGTACGTGTGCTAGTGAAATGTTAGTAGCATATATCTAACGAAATAATTAAGGTGCACGTAAACTAGCTCAATCCCTTAAATTTTTTTTTAGAAATTTCCTCTTCAATACCAGTGCTACCTATGAGCTATATATCAAACCTTAAAAGATATTAAATCTAGTTACTCTCCAGCCTCGGTCTATTACAGCTTGTTTGGATTGTTGTTACATGTAGTTCCATAATATATCGTATTGTATTGTACTGTATTGTATTATATTGTTTGATGAATACAACGTTTAGATAGATTGTATCATTTGTCGTCGTTTTATGATGTCACGTACCAACAATATGAAGAATAAACTTGCAACATTACTAAGAAAAAATAGGATACGGAGTAGAATTATTATATAAAAAGTAGAATAAAGGATAAAATATGATTATTTAATAATAAGGAAGAACAAGATGAGAGGAAAAAACCAAGAAAATGGCGCCACTACACCAAATCCGTCATTCCATAAAGTGGCACTTTTCGTCGTTACGTAATGATGGATTTAACGATACGATACAATAAAATTTAATTAACAATCAAACAGACATTGTATTTCAAGTAACAATATGATACAATATAATATGCAACAACCATCCAAACAAGCTGTTAGTGAACCGTCTCTTTAGGGATTTAAAAGATATTCTACTAGAAATATTCTTGTTATTGCTTCGACTCATATTTCCCAAAAAATAGTTCCCACTCTAATAACTCCAAATAAATTAAATATGTGCATTAAGATACAAATAAACATTGAATAAAATAGTATCTGAAGGTTCACAAGTAGTTGAATACTTATTCCAGAAGGGTTTATTTGACCTAATTGTACCATATAATCTCTTAAAAAGCATTCCGAGTAAAGGTTATTTAAGCTCCACACCTTTTTTTCCTTTGAATCAAAAGTCAAGCAAAATCAATTAGAAGAATATTACTCTTTCTACCTAGTCCAAATTTTTTTGTTGATAAAATATATATTTATATAACTTTAAAATATTACATAATTAAAGAAATTTCTCTTTTCTGAGCAACTTTGGTATAAAAAGAAAAAAGAATACTCCTTGATGATTGGAGAAATTTGGAGAAAGTTTCTGAGGGGCATGAAATGAAGGTTTTTTTTGGAGTGATCATATCAATGGAATAAGTACAATTATATAATAATGATATTTTTTCCAGTTTCTGTTGAGTGGTCTTAATCTTGATAATTGAGTGCCTAGCTAATTTTGCAGCTTAATTTAATTCTCCTTGTACCAATCCCACAAAACAAAACATCCTCACAAAATTGAATTTTTATGATTTGAATTATTTGAGCCACATATGATTCCATCACTTGTGCTAGCAGATAATCTCAAAACAAGAGAGAGAGAGAGAGAGAGATTTACTAATAGTACTTTTTTCCTTTTTAATTTTTTTTTGGTCAAATTACAACTGCAGAATCTGTATATACTGAAATTTGCTTCAATTACTGGCAATTTTGGATGCATAGCCACACTTACCAATATTTCTTCCAATGTCACAAAAAGCAAGCATCCCAAACAATTACCAGCTACAGAAACAAATTCATGCATGTCATCAAAATACCCTAAAACCAAAATGTAGAGATTTTAATTGTATGATTTCAAATCATTTCTTTAATCTATACCCCATATAACTACTAGCTAGTACTAAACTACTAATTCAAGAACCATTTCTTCTTCCTTTTCAACCAGCCAAATCATGAAGCAGCTGTGCACCCATCAAATTTCTATAAGGCAAATTCTGATTTTCACTGTCCAAAAGTGAATATTGAACTTGTTGACAATCTTGATCAGTATGATCATCTCTAGGATAAAACAGTGAACTTTGAGATGCTTGTGAAAATGTACTTAACCCCATTCCACTTCCACCATTTTGGTTTAAACCCAATGTCAAAGACACACCCCCTCCAACATTATGTTGTACATTTTCATTTCCATAAGCAATAGCTCCAGTTGAGTTATGATTGTATGATGAAAAATCCAGCTCTATCGCGCCAAAAGAATGATCCCCACCTCTTCCAAAACTATGAAAGTTATGAGCTTGATGATGATCTTGAAGACAATTCTTGTTATTGTTGTTGGTGGTGTCATTTTTCTCAGGGTGATTTATGATAGAAGAAATGCATTCAGAGTCTATTCTTATAAGATTTGGCTTTTGATCTTCAATGTGTAACTGAGGATTTTGATTAATTTGCCTGCCTACACTTATACCATTCATGTCATGATCAAGGCCTTTAGATCCATCTGGAGATTCAAGATTCTCTTGTTGATCTTTGGTTTCTTCTAAATACATTTCTTCTACCATTGGCTTCCATAGCCTTACCCTTGCATTAATGAACCAATTAGACACCTGCCCAAAAGAAAAATGCATTAGAACTTACATGCTGACACTTGGCAAACGATAACGAGTTTAAGTTCTACGTAGTAAGTGTAACTAACTCTATTAACAAGTATGCATTGGTACTCCAATTTGTTATAAATGGTAAGTGACATGCTATAAGAGATTAAATTACGCGGATGGTGTTATATGATTTACGAGTGTATAAAAGGCAGCCAGATGCACTAAGCTCCCGCTATGCGCGAGGTTCGGGGAAAGACCGGATCACAGGGGTCTATTGTATGCAGTCTTACCCCACATTTTTGCAAGAGGTTGTTTCCACGGCTCGAACCCGTGATCTACTGATCACATGACACAATGGCGGATCTATGCAATAATTTTAGGTGCTTTAGCACCCATTGACCTCCACATAAATTGTGTATAGTTATATAAAAAAAATATAAGATGCTAGCAAGCACGCAGGAACCAAAAAGACTAATGGGTGTTGTGATGTTGAGATTGAAGTAAAGGTGTGTCTGAAGTTAGAGGCGTGGGTTCGATTCCTGCTTGACGTGTGACTAGAAGTCATTTTTGATAATGATAATATTAACCATATTTTTCTTATTAATTTTTTTCTCCGTTGCATTCGAATAGTTGTACACTTATACTATATGGTTGGTAGCAACTTTATGTTAAAGGAAGTAAGCACCCACAACCTTAAAATCTTGGATCCGCCACTAACATGACAATAACTTTACCAATTATCCCAAGGATCCCCTTCGGTGTCAATTTACGAGTGTATATAACTTTAATTCAAAGACAATAAAAGGAAATATTTACAAAATATTGATTATGTAATAATTTTATATATTATGAAATGGAGTATTCTAAGAAGATATGCTTCCATTGATAACATAATTTTTTTTGTTCATATATGGAGTAAAATAATGTATTGGTGAGAAAGGGACATGCCTGGCTTCTTGAAAGACCAGTTTGGCGAGCTAAAATGTGTTTATCAACATCACTTGGGTACCTGCAATTTTTACCATAAAGAAGAAAGTAAATATAGTTTGTACTTATAAAGTCTATTACTACAACTACTTCTGACTATCAGTTTAAAAACATTTGTACTTCTACTATGTGATAACAAAATGAATATTAACAAAGATTCTTATGCATGCAGATTTCTGGGGTAGTGGGGGTGTAAAGCTGGTAGTTAAAACCGACAAAGGAAAAAGAGTTACTATTGTAACAGATAGAGAGTAACTCCCAAAATATTTAGCTATATTTGTGAACAATGATTGATGGCCCAAAGAAAGATCCTTGATACTAGAACTACAAGTGGGGTTGTGATGTTTCCTTTTGGTTTTATATAAAAACTTTGATTCTCTCTCTGTAAATATATATAGTTTGTATTAATAAAGAGTCAAAAATTGTAGCTTATAACAGTATTTTCTAAACAGAATACACATACATATGCGTGAGAAAAATCATTAAACTTTCAATAAATATTAAACTTTAAACCATAATTCAAAAAGTACGATGAGTACACTAGTAAAACGTTAAAGAAGTGAACTCATAAAGTTCAAATTTTGAATTCGTCTTTGAATATTATTTGGAGGGTAAGTCGTCAAATACTCGATTTTGATCATCGCTAAATTTCAGCAAATATTAGACTTTGCACCATAATTTAAAAAGTACAATGAGTACACTAGTAAAAACGTTAAAGAAGTGATAAACTCATAAAGTTCAAATCTTGAATCTTGAATTCATCTTTGAATATTATAAGGAGGGTAAGTCATCAAATACTCGATTTTGATCTTAACATAAAAAGCAGGATAGTTCAGCGCTAAAAACTTTAAAAGTTAAAAATGATGATTGCAGTGGTAAAAATCTTAACGAAGTGAACATAAAGTTCAAATCTTTTGAATAATCTCTGAATATTATAAGGAGGGTAAGTCATCAAATATTAAATTTTGATCCTAATAGAAAAAATACAATGAGTTCAGTGTTAAAAATCTTATAAGTTGAACTCATCAAAATTAAATCTTGAACTGCATAAGGAGAAACTAGTGAAGAGAAAAGAGATATTTACGGGTGAAGAAAGTGTTCAAAAAGCCAAGCACGTAGAACAGAAACTGATCTTTCAGGTAAACCACGTTGAGGTCGCCAAGGATGAGTTTCCATCATATTCATTTGTTGAAAAGCTTTTTGTTGCCTTAATGTTTGATCAAGAAGTCTAAGTCTTGGTGTTTCTCCTCTTGTTGTACCAGGAACAATAACACTGTCTTTTTCTCCCATTGCTTTTTTTGTGGCCTTAATTTGTCCTACAATTCCATCTCTTAAACATCTAAAATGTCTTGACATTGCCTTTGATGCTAAGGTTGAGTAAACTCTTGCTGCTCCATTTCCAGCCACTGCTTCAAATGTTGATACAACTGCTTTCATTTGATCACAATAATGCTTGTATCTTCTATCCACCTATATACATAAATAAACAAACAAACCCCATGTAAATAATCAGTCCAAAAATAACCAAGAAAAGCAAAAAAAATGAATCTTTTTATTTTTATCTTTTTGTATATAGTGAAAGAAAGTGAGTAGCTAGCATGAGTAATGAACAGGAATAAAGGGTTCTAAAAATTAATGGAATAGTGAAATTTTGACCATGTGAGCATTAATTGAGAGGGCCTTTCAGTCTCTCAATTAGTTCAAGATTTGATTTTACAACAGTTAAAAATCTTTAACCTCAACTATTCCATGTAAAAGATTCAAAGAAACCTATGTTGCATGAACTCACCAAAAATGCTACCGCACTAGTGTCGGATTCTTCAAAAATATATTATTTTTGGAGGATCCGATACGTATTTGGTGATATTTTTGCAGAGTCCGAGCAACATAGAAAGAAACAATAAAAAGAATATATTTGTTCTGCAGGCTAGAATTAATAAAGTGTATGAGAATAAAGTATATACCTCTTCAAGCATTTGAAGCAGCTTTGATTTTCTTTTCTGAAGTTCTAATAGGTCAAGAGAATGTAAAGTTTGCTTTTTTGAAGAACTAGCATTCTCATCTTCCCATTGGTTGGACTTTTGTTGCTTTAATACTTTTGTTGAATGATCATTTTGCTTTGTACCAAGACTACAGAATTCAATCAAGAGCTCCTGAGCAGGACCTAAATATTTTGAGTCCTTAATCTGATGATAATACCCTTGAATATTTGCTGCTGCTTTTCCCAAAAAACCATCTTGAATTATTTGTTGTTGTTGATGTCTTAGTTCAAAAGATTGTAAACCAATACTAGATGGATTTGATGAACAAAGAGAAAGTGAAAGTCCTTGACTTGGTCTTTCATTTCCTTCACAAGGAAATACACATCTTAAAGATGGATCATCAACAAGTAATCTATTATTCTCATTCCAACCTTGATCTTCTGTTGGTGAAACTAACATATTTTCACTTGTAGTAAAATTACCATGTTGGTAAAACAGTTCATTTGTTGATTTGGAAGAGGAAGATGAAGGACCAACAATGGTATTACTACTATTTTTGTTAAAGAAATTACCTTTCCACATAACTTGAGGGTTGTTTGATGGAAACCCTATCATTTCCATACCAGAAGTCAAGTTGTAAATCTCTGGATTAGTTTCAAAGCTTTGTAACTGATGATTTACTAGATTTGGAATATTATTACTTGGTGTTGAAGTATGATCTGAATACCAATAACCAGTAGTTGTAACCATTGACCTTGGTTTAATCTCTTCACTTTCTTGACCAGCCATCATAACATATAACATATACAAATCTTGTTTCTTGTTACTTGTTACAGCTTTCTGCTTTGTTCCAAGATCTGCATCTTTTATTAAAACAACCCAAAAAGGAAAGAAATGAGAAGAACATCAAAAAGCAAAGATCAAGTGAACTAAAAAAGGGTTTTTTTTTCCTTTTTTGACTAAAAAGATTGGATTTTTAGTCACTCAAGTGCTTGTACCAACTTGTGTTTGATGATGATAAAGAATAAAAAAAGAAGTATAGACGGTTGTTGAGAAGCTGAAGAAGAAGAAGAAATGGACCTTAGTTTTCTCAGACATGTTCTATCAAAATCCAAACAAGATCAAACATCATTAAAAACACAACAAGATGATCAGAAAATTCAATGGTGTAGTACTGTGGAAAGGAGAAAATTACATGGAGTTCCAGGGGTTAAGGAGAGAGAGATGTGGCCCGAGGGGGTGGGGGTGGGCGTGGGGGTGGGGGTGGGGTGATGATGACTTCTAAGCCATGTTTTTCATTGATATATGCTTTTTTGCACTCTCTCACTTTCTCTCTCATGCAAACAAGATATCAATATACGTACAAAATAGACTTCCTAGAAAGAAAATCAATGACACCTTCAATAATTAATCTTTAACCAATTAAAAGACGATGTAAATTGAATTCAATCGACAACCTTTAAAACAAAAGAATTTAAAGCTTATGAGTTCGATATTTTAATCGTTTTAAGTTAGTGTATTCTAAATTAGAATAATTTATACCTATTCAATGAATTTTTAAAACAAAAACAAAATTTGAATCAAAGCTACTGAGTTCGACCAAGATTGCTCCCGGCACTCTAGTTCCGCCTCTGCTTTAAAATATGATTTAAGTTATACAACAATTTTTTTTCTAAGTCATTAATCATGATAATTATAAAGTAACATGTAATCGGCTTTTAATTGACCTGGTTTTATAGAAACATCTTTTACTATATTGTGCATGGAACATAGACTTTAAAATATTGCCACACTAATCATTCATCAAACTGTCTAATTCCTTTATTTTATTATATGTGATATTTTCTCTTTTTAATTTGTTCAAAGAGAAATAACACTTTTCTATATTGAAATTAATTTAGCTTTAATTTTCTTATTATACTTTTAATGATATATTTTTACAAGTACACAAATATTACGACATGTTCAAGATTCAAGGGCAGCTCGGATGCACTAAGCTCCCGCGATGCGCGAGGTCCAGGGAAGGACTAAACCAACAACTAAGAGACCCATTCGAGGAACATGGAGACTAGTTGAAGTACAACTCGTACTTCAACTGAAATGATGAAAAATTATATCACCTTCTCCGTTCTTTTTAGTTGGAGCTTTAGGCGGTTCTCCAAAAAAAATAGCGAAAAAATTATCCCTAGAGTCAAGACTAAGAGGAGTGTATAAACCAATGCTTCCATAGATTCGATCGTGGTTTACAATTATAGCTTGAGTCTATCGTACGCAGCATTACCCTGTATTTCTGCAAAGGATGTTTCCACGGCTCAAATCCGTAATCTCTTTATCACATGGCAATAACTTTACCAATTATGTCAAAAGCTCCCCTCCTACATGTTCAACAAAGTTCTAAAAGATTTTTGTTCTTTCTTAAACTCTAATGTCAAATTAGCATAAAATGAATAGGAATGAGTATTAGATAAAATTCCAAGATCAACTTTGCTTGGTGAAGTAAACATCAAATACTGGAACCATGAGTCAGAAAAAGATCATAATCCTATATATATTATCCCTGGTACACATCCTACAAGCTCCAAGACTACATTTTTGTGGTTCTTGATTACTACCATATATTATACTTATATTATATTGAAACCCTAAACTCATTATGTCATTATTGGTTAATTGTTATATGCCCATATATCATTATCATCACAGGGGGGAAAGTCCCAAAAAGAAAAGATACAAATCCCCAGAACTGAAGCTAAGCTATAGTTGTAACCAGGCTTTTTCAGATGGTTTTTTTCCCCCTAGCCTGTTTTCTTCCTTCATTGTGGGGCTAACCATCTGATCAAAAATTCCAAAACTAGACCTTTTAGAACATGAATTTGGATGGGTGGGGGTTGGGGGTGGGGAGAGGTAAAGACAGAAAGAGTGAGAAGAGTCAGCCTACTACTGAGAATTAGATGCCATTAAACATTGTGCAGTGCAAAATATTCCCAAAACTATGGCCCTATTGTCATCAGATGAGGTGGTCCAGTTTTTCCAACTAATTCTAATTAAACACACCCCCTTCTATTAAAGCCACCCACCAATCTTTTCTCTCTCCAAATTTTGGGACCATCAATTTTTTTTTCTATTGGTCTTAATTTCTCTTTTATTTTTTTTATTATATTTTTATTTTTTACTCGGTGTTTAATACTCGAAATGGGGTGGATACTAATCTGAATTTGCACCGTGTGAGTCAGTTAAAAGAGAAAATGCTCCATAACTAAATTTTGTTTTCATTCCTAGACTCTAATTTGAGATGTCTGATTAAGGGCGAATGAATTCTATTCATGCCACCGCATCTTTAGGGGTCGTTTTGTATGAGGTATAAGTAGAAATAGTGCTGGGATAAAAATTTAATATCACCTTAATACTTTGTTTGGTTAGAAAACCTGGGATAAGTTATCTCGGGATTAAAATTAGTAGCGGGATAACTTATACCTTGCAGGGGGTAGAATAATTAGTGCGAGAATAACTTATACCTTCTTCTTAGAAATTATGCAAACATCATTTTTAATACGACAGACCAAACAGTGGATAAAAAACAATACCAGAATAACTAATCCCAACATAACTTATCCCAGCATAGCCTGTATTCAAACCAAACGACCCGTAGTTTAAGATTAGAGGTAGCACATTAAATAAGCAGCATCTTGCGAGATAGATGAGCTAGTAAGAAGAGGACTCTAACTTGTTAAAATGTTTAATATAACATCAAATATTCCACACAACTCAGAAAAGAACTTGTAAAATATTCTCAAAATAATGTCACAAAACCTAATTATTATTGATTAAACTAGCTCTTCGAACATGTCTCATTTTCAATGTGTGGACACTAGAAATATCTCCATATATAAGACAAGAGAACTCAAAGGAATCGAAGGGGGGAAAGGCCACATGAGAATAATAGTATTCTCCATAACATAAAAAATAAATATCGGAAATTTAAAAAAAAAAAAAGGGTAGCGAACATTGGATAGGAAGCCAATAATCATTCTTTCTTAATAAGAATTTTGTGTTCGGGCCTTGAAAAGAAAGTTGTCTTTGATAAGGAGCCTTTACTCTTAAAATGAAATTTTGTGGCGCAAATTCAGATTAATTAAGCCCCAAAACAGACACGGAATAAAAACAAAAAAAATATTAACATAAAAAATAACTTTAGAGAAAGGAAATAAATTTGTGATTGATTTTTTTTGTGGGGGCCAAAAATCAAAAAGACAAAAGTAACACTTGTTGAAGAAAATCACATGATGAATTTGGTTATATTTGGCTTAGTGACTACACTATTGCAAATAGTTGCTAGAATCACACCAGTGGGGGATGTGCCCACGCTCAAATCACGTGCGTGGACCTCCCTCTTTTTTATTCCTAACTTTAATTTTTGTCTGTTAAAGGCAAAGGTGGTCCTGTAACTAAGCTTTCTTCGTCGTTTGTCATTTCTTCTATTCCTTAAACCACCCACCTCACGGGCTCCACCCATGCCAGATGCAGCTTTTTAGATAGAAATTCATTTATTATTTTCGACTCGAATTTTATATATAAATAAATAATTGAATTTTTTTCCTTCCAAAAATGAGTTTTTGGTCTGGCTGTATTTGATGTTTGATATATATGTGCAGAGAAATAATTAGTTTCAAAATTCATTCTCTTAACTCGAAATTAAACTCACATCAGATTAAATTCTATATCCATTACTGTGCTGCTGGACTCTACTCACTCTCCTCGAGCCGGGGTGGATGCAACATAGAACTATTGGGTTCAATTGAATCCAGTACTTTTGATTCGGAGCTTAAATTTAGGTGTAAAAAATTACTAAAATTATAATAAATAGTATGTATGAACCCATAAATTTAAATGTTGATCCATAGAACTAAAATTCTAGATCCGCCTCTGCATCGGGTCGTTTGTGTACCAAGGGGTGCATAGTGCATATTCCATAGGTGGTACATTGTATACATATAGGTACAAGAATGATTGCACAAATGACATCATGCTATATGTATACTGGTTGGTACTAATTTTTAGGTTAAGGAACAATATGCGCTAGCATGGGCGGATCTAGCACTATTGATGTAAAACCCATAATTTTTATCCTATATATTTGAATTTATCTTGGTAAATTTTATTAAATTAAAACTGCTAAAAATATAGAACTATGAACCTAGAACTTAAATAAAGTGATCAGAAACTTGAGTTCTGAACCTATAAAAATTCAATCCTGAATTCGCCTCTGTGCACTAGCGCTTGTTGACAACCTTTAATTGCAGTGGGGGTGGCATTGTGTTGTGTACTGTGTTAACAAGTCCCTTTGCCTCACGCAATTTTTTATTATATTATTTTTTGGTTTTTATTTTTTATTTTTTGTGATTTTATGTGTTAGGTCCCCTCTCCTCTTCGATTTTTTATGTAGGTCCATATTATTGCAAGGTTTGTTAGCTATTGCATGTACTGTTTTCCAACATGTGCTTAATTACTTTTTGTTCATTTCTCAATATATATAAGATCTTGATAGTGTAGGATAATGTTTATCTGGTTTGCTTTGTGGATCTGGTTGAATCTATAGCTTTATATGGATATGTGGATTGTTTCTACATTCCTCTCACAATCTAATAACACTATTTCTAGTTTGTTTTAATGTACAGCTAGAAATTAATTCATCTAATCCTACCATTAACATAACATGTTATTTGATGGACAAGTTATATAACTTCAACAACATATTTCATACACCCGAAAATAAAAGCTAATTATGATGTTACCAAACATCAAAGTTGCTCTAAATTTAAATTATTTATAAGTAATTTGGATAGGAAAAGAGAGAAATGGTCACAAAAGAATCTAATATAGCATACTACAGGTAATAATTATATAGTATATATAACTTGAGCAGAAGCCGAAAATAACTTTTATATGTGGATGGTGTAAAACAAATTTCACACGAATAGATCATATAAAAAATAACTACATGTAATACTTCATGAAAAATAAGATTAATACGTATAAGCTAAACAAAATTATAACATGTTAAAATAAGCTAATAATGTAAACAAAATAATATTTTAAATGCATATAAGTTAAATTCTAGGGACATCTACGTAAAAAACTAGAAAGTGTAGTCCAGTGCACCAAGTATGTCGCGTTTACGCAGGGTTTGGGAAGGGCCGCACTCTAGGGGATGGGATGTAGGCAGCTTACGCTAATGCAAGTATTAGTGATTGGTTTCACGGTTCATATTCGAGACCCACAGGTCACACAAAAATAACTTTACCGTTGCTTCAAGGCTGAAAACCAGAAAGGATCACCCAAAAATGTCGGAGATGGTTTGAGAAATTGATTTTTCTCAAGTAGCAACAGTATACAGGATTCAGCTATATTTTTAGAAATTTTGTTGAGCAAAGTTATTTGTACAGTCGACAGCACTGCACTAGCTTTGCCTATAGGCTATAACTTTATCTTTTCTGGGTTAGAGTGGTCCATAGCACTTTATATATATGGACCATCCTACGTGCCCTATGTTGTTTAAAAAATCCCACACTGAAATAGTAACTTAATTCTGGTCATTTTACCTTTCGTTGACTCTGTAATAAATATTTTTATAAATAGTACTGCAGTAATGATTGCAGGCTTCTGACCCTATTGATCCTCAAGTGTTAGGTTTACATCTTGTGATTAAGACAAATGAAGATAGTTACTGCTTAGTAATTTTTGTTGTACGTGTAATTTATAATATAGTGTTTACAACATTTCCTAACGAGGTGCAAGTGCTTTTGAGTAGTGCCTTTTAATCATACAAATAAATTCTCAGTATGGTTTTAGTGTTGATATATATACTATTAACCATAAGTTTGGTTTAGATATATAGTATTTATTATGAAATAATTACTTATTCAATTTTAATAAAGTTTTAAATAGATCATATATTAGTCTGTGTCCTTTGCTTATATAATAAATGATTTAGTGTATAGAGTTTAGCTGATAAACGAAAGATTAAATCATCGGTTTTTATAAGTATAAAGTTTGAGTTCACAATCTAATGATGGAATTGGACAAACCATCAGGAATGATTGTAGCACAAGATTAAATGTAATTTATCTTGATTATGGGAATGGTTTAATTCCAACTTCATGTGCTAGTACATTTTGTATGTATTGAACGGACCAAGTAGAGATAAGTATTTTATACTGACTTAATAAAATAAACTCTCTAGCCATTAAATGTACTTATACTCTTAATCTTAATATAATTATTATTAGCTGTGAACATTATTATTATTTTGATTTATTAAAAGGCGAGATTCTTTCGCGGGTCAATATGCCTGGTAAATTGGATAATAATAATCTACATTGGCGAAGTAATAGTTAGTTGATGGAATCTATGTCTCGGTTTAGAGATTGATGATACACCTTTATGAAAACTTATAAGTTTTCATATGTAAACCCGGCCGGTGGATTTTGTATCCGACACATGAAATAAGTTAAGCGAAAGTCTAAAGAAAATAATCAATAAATTAAATCGTCAGTAATTTAATTTAATTGATTAGTATCTGAATCTTAACATGGGGAATTAAATAAGATTTAATGGATGAATTTCGAAATTGAATAAGGAGTGCAATTACGAATTTTTGATAATTCGTAATTAATTATGGTGGATATTAATTTCGAAAATTAGAAATTAATTTCATAATTGGAGCCTTGTTAATTAAATTATATGGTCCCTACTGTGCCTAAATAATAAGAAATAAATGAATCCTTTTTCTGGTGGAAAAGAAAACCAATAGGTTTTGGAAAAAGGGTTTTAACCCTTAAAACTTGTGCTATAAATATATAAGGTTTTCCACCTAGAGGAGTAGTCATGGTGGCCGAAATTTTTCAGCCTATTTTCCTAGAAATTTCGCCCACACGAAATTACTATTTTCGAATATTATTTGGGTAACACAGTAGAAGACCGTGAAATGTTCGGAGATCGTGAACGTTCGGGTGGTGGAAAATTCAGTTGTTGTGGAATTGGAGGCTCACGTGATAAAGGAGCTTTGTTCACGCTTCAAGAGGTAATCCGTAAATCCCGTTTATACTAGTTATCTAGATTACATGTGATTTTGATGCTGGGATTGCTTCATATAATAATCCATCAATTGGTTCTCTCGGATGTATTTCTAGGGGCAAAAATATAGTAGTAAATAACATTGCATATTTCCTTCTTTTAAGTTCCCCAACCATTTCGTGCTATTTGTACATCATGCATGCCCCTTTACAATTTTAAAATTAAGAAAATAGTCTCTTTAGATCTCTTATATGTGTAAAAAACGGATCTCTTACGTGTGAAAATAAATCTTCCATGCGTAAAAACAAAAATAGAGTCGTAAAACTAAAAACATGTTTGAGGAAGGGAATTTTAAAAGCTAGCTGACAAAGAATAAGGCACAACCTAAGTCAACCAACCAACATGTTTTTATTTTTATTTTTTATTTCTCACCCTGTATCCAATACATGCATAGGGCTCCCGAATAATTCGGATTCTTGCACTGTCAAGCACATTAAAGAATGAAGCGTTCCTTAGCTACCAGATTTTTTTTTAATTCTTGGGATTTAAAACTCGCGAAGTCTCTAATTAAGGGTGGAGTGATCCTATGTATCCACAACCCACAACAACTCTTGGTGGTACAATTTTCAATACCACAACAAGTTGTATGATTCATATTAAATCGTAAAACAAGTCATTTTCATCACTACCAGGAAAAATGTTTTTCCTACCAACCCTTTGGCATATTATCAATTAAATAAGCACTAGATTTCGAAAACTTAATTTAAGTTATTTAAAAATTCAATCCCATGGATTGGTTCGAAGATATAAATTAATTGTTACGTTTTGTATATGTCTTATTATTTGACTTAATCTTTCAATGAAAAGTTCACGTCAATCATGAGTTAATAATGGTTACAGTTGTTTGAGGAAATCCTTGCCTATATTATTCCCTACCATTATTTTTTAAAAGAGTTTTTCGTACGTTAGAAGATCCACATAGTTATTTTCTATGCCTTCCTCTTCCTGGGCAAAACCTTGAAAACCCTAAAGCTTTATAAGCTTAGGGTCGCAATCAATTAATCCATCTTTTTTAGCTGATCATGAAAAGAAAAGGATAGCAAAATCAAAATTTTAATTTATAGTAAAGTCTTAAGACTATCTTTTTTCACGCTAAAGTAATTGAAGGATTGTTCAGAAAATATAAATGATTGAAGATCAAGTCTTCGACTCTGGGTTATGATTGTTGGATGTGCGAATAAAATCCCATTTTGGTAGCTGAAAAGACTGGGAGCCTACATATAAGGTGGGGATCTCTTAATAGTGTGAGACCTTTTGGAAAAATCGTGAGGGCTTGGCCCAAAACGGACAATATCGCACCATGTTAAGAGTGTATTCAGGCTAGTTTAGCCTAACAACTGGTATCAGAGCCCAGGTTCAACGCAAAGAGTATGGCGATGGCAGAGTAAAAGTGCGAGACTCGGTTTGGAGGCGCGCACTCAAAAAGAAGCTAGTTGTGGGATTCGGTTGCCATAAATACTCTAACAATGTGGGTGACACACAGTGAATCTCATAAATTGATCCGTGGATCGTATCTTTTTTCACGCTAAAGTAATTGAAGGATTGTTCAGAAAATATAAATGATTGAAGATCAAGTCTTCGACTCTGGGTTATGATTGTTGGATGTGCGAATAAAATCCCATTTTGGTAGCTGAAAAGACTGGGAGCCTACATATAAGGTGTAGGGATTTCTTAATGGTGTGAGGTCTTTTGGGAAAACCGTACGTGTTTGGCCCAAAGCGGACAATATCACACCATGTTAAGAGGGTATTTGGGCCAGTTTAGCCCAACAACTTGCCATGTCAGTGCTTTGTCACTATATAAAATTCAAGTCCGAACTAACAAAATTCGCCAGGTCAAATTTTAATTATACATTCATATCTTAAATGAATGATAATAAAAAATATTAAAATGAAACAAAAAAAAATAATAATTTTAGTATAGATGTGGTTCAGTTTCAGAAAGTTTCCAGCTAGATCATTAATCATTTTCTTACTAATACAATCCTTTTTGTTTCCCCTACGAATCATACATAAGTGAAGTTGGCAATTTGGCATAAGTGTGCTTCATAATAAAACATATAAAGGCGGCCCACGTAGGAAGTTTTAATTTACATGTAAATAATGACATGGACGTGATCGAATAAACTTATAAAAATAGCTTAGTTTTTATGTTTTGATGCCTAAACCAATGCTTGTTTCTTTATTATTACTTGACAAAGCTTCATACTTTTGTTCTTAAATGGATTGTCAAGATCCGGTTTGATAATTGATGCTTATATACCCTAATATTGGCACATAAACCTAATCCTAGTAATCACTGCGTCTAACGGTCTAAGTAATATCAGCATCGAATCAATGGTCATGAAAAAGTTTGATATTGTTTTATATGGTATCATATAGTAGTAACAACCTATATGGTGATCCGGTGGAGTGTATAGCCTGTAGTATTCCTTCATCCTGAATCAGAGATTTCGAGTTCGAGCTATGAGAATACAACTATACATGGAACCGGCTTTGTTAGGACGGGCGTTACTTTTGTTGCGGAAGTCAAATGTATATAGTGTGAATAAGTCACAACTACTATACCAAAAATTATGACAGCCACCAAATAATAAATAAGACAATAAAACAACAATAAAGGGAACACCAGAATTTACGAGGTTCGGCTAATTTTGCCTACTCCTCGGACACAACCAATATTTTATTTCACTCCAAAAATACAAGTGAAATAATACTAAAGAGAGAAGATACAAATGCCTTAAACAGATGAGAAGGCAAATGAGAGGTGTGTTTCAATCCTAAACATTAAGCCTTCTTTTATAGGGGGAAAATCCCCCCCAACTATTCATTTCCCACCGATGTGGGACAAACATTTCTGCCAACTATTTTAACAAATCTCCACCTTGGCAAAAATTCCACATCTTCAATTTTCTCTCAATAACAAATTTTGATTGTGTCTTCATCTTCAATCTTCAGTTTTCAACAATGTTGATCAAATCCAAACAATGTTGAAACTTGACCGCAGTCACCACCTTTGTCAGCATATCAGCAGGATTCTCCGTAGTATGAATTTTCTTCACCGTGACTCCACCTTCTTCTATGATTTCTCGTACGAAATGATACCGAACATCAATGTGCTTCGTCCTTGCATGATAAACTTGGTTCTTCGCTAATTGAATAGCACTTTGACTATCACAAAAAATTATGATACCTTTTTGTTCAACACCAAGCTCCTTTAGCAATCCTTGAAGCCAAATTGCCTCTTTCACAGCCTCTGTAATAGTCATGTACTCTGCCTCTGTTGTAGACAAAGCAACTGTTGACTGCAAAGTAGACTTCCAACTAACTGGTGCCTTTGCAAAAGTAAACACATAACCAGTAGTTGATCTTCGTTTGTCCATATCACCCGCAAAATCTGAGTCACAATATCCAACTACAGACTGATTGTCTTCCTGCTCAAAAACTAACCCGACATCTACAGTATTATGAATATACCGTAGAATCCACTTCACAGCTTGCCAATGCTCCTTCCCTGGATTGTGCATATATCTGCTAATAACTCCAACAGCTTGTGAAATGTCAGGCCTTGTGCAAACCATTGCATACATCAAGCTACCAACAGCATTTGCGTATGGTACCTTTGACATATACTCTCGTTCAGCTTCATCCATTGGCGACATAGTAGTACTTAGCTTAAAATGGGAAGCAAGTGGAGTACTAACTGGCTTAGTCTTGTCATCTATGCCAAAACGTTGAAGTACTCTCTTCAAATATTCCTTTTGAGATAAACAGAGTTTCTTTGAACGCCTATCTCTAATTATCTCCATGCCAAGAATTTTCTTTGCCTCACCCAAATCCTTCATCTCGAACTCCTTCTTCAGTTGAATCTTCAACTTATCAATTTCTTCCGAATTCTTGGAAGCTATCAACATATCATCAACATATAGGAGAAGATATACAAAGGAACCATCTTTAAGCTTGTGCAAATACACACAATGATCGTATTTGCTTCTCTTGTACCCTTGCCGCAACATAAACTCGTCAAATCGCTTGTACCATTGTCTAGAAGATTGTTTCAATCCGTACAACGATTTTTCAAGTTTGCACACCATATTTTCTTTTCCAGCAACTTTGAATCCTTCTGGGTGAGTCATGTAGATTTCCTCCTCCAAGTTTCCATGTAAAAACGCAGTTTTTACATCCATCTGAACTAGTTCCAAATCCAATTGTGCTACCAAAGCCAACATAATTCTAATGGAGGAATGTTTTACAACTGGAGAAAACACTTCATTGTAATCAATTCCCTCCTTTTGAGCATATCCTTTGGCCACCAATCTTGCTTTGTAGCGAACATTTACTTGGTTAGGAAATCCTTCTTTCTTTGCAAATACCCATTTGCACCCAATTGCTTTCTTTCCCTTCGGGAGATTGGCCAATCTCCATGTATGATTCTGATGAAGGGACTGTATTTCATCATTCATGGCAATCCTCCACTTATCTTCTTCTGAACTTTGGACAACATCTTTATAAGTGGTAGGAACATCATCAGCTACAATTGAGGTTGCACAAGCAACTGTCTCTATGAGACGAACAGGTTTCGTTATTGTTCTTTTTGGCCTGCTGGTTGCTATTGATTCAAGTTGTTGTTGAGGTTCTTGAGTTGGAATCTCCTCTACTGGCTCTCCTTCCAGAGGGTAATCTTCATTTGTTTCCTCCTCTGCTTCTTGTGTAGGAAAAATAAATTTTCCCTCAAACTCCACCTGCTTAGAAGCACCTTTATTTTGTTTGGTATCTTTTGTTACCTTATTTACCATAGCAGATTCATCAAAGGTAACATCCCTGCTGAATATTACTTTCTTTGTCATAGGACACCATAAGCGATATCCTTTGACTCCAGAAGTAATTCCCATAAAAATAGCCTTCTTTGCCCTTGGATCCAATTTTGACTCCGTCACATGATAATATGCAGTTGAGCCAAACACGTGCAAAGAGTTATAATCTACAGCAGGTTTTCTATACCATTTTTCAAATGGTGTCTTGCCATCAATAGCAGCAGATGGTAGACGATTAATGAGGTGGCATGCATATGTAATTGCCTCAGCCCAAAATTCTTTGCCCAAGCCAGCATTGGACAACATACACCGTACATTCTCCAGCAAGGTCCGGTTCATACGTTCTGCCACTCCATTTTGTTGTGGTGTATGTCTAACAGTGAAGTGTCGGACGATGCCATCATTTTCACAGACCTTATTGAAATGATCATTTTTGTATTCACCTCCATTGTCTGTGCGAATACACTTGATCCTCTTGCCTGTTTGATTCTCCACCATCGTCTTCCATTTGAGAAAAATTCCCAACACTTCATCTTTGCTCTTCATTGTATACACCCATACTCTTCGGGAAAAATCATCAACAAAGGTTACAAAATAGTGCTTCCCACCCAATGAAGGTGTTTTGGAAGGACCCCAAACATCTGAGTGTACATAATCCAAAATGCCTTTAGTATTATGGATCGCTGTACCAAATTTAACCCTTGTCTATTTCCCTTTAACACAATGCTCACAAAACTCCAAGTTGCAAGCCTTTACTCCTTTTAATAATCCTTGATCTGATAGAGTTTTCAAGGATTTTCCTCCAGCATGTCCCAAGCGCATGTGCCATAGCTTGGTTGCTTCTGCTTCTTTGTCATCACTGGATGTCACTGTCGCTGTCCCAATAACTGTACTGCCACGATAGCGATACATATTATTATTCTTCCGATTAGCCTTCATTACCACTAGTGCACCGGAGCATACTCTCATCACTCCATTTTCTGCAATGATTTTGAACCCTTTTGATTCTAGGGCTCCCACAGAGATGAGATTCTTCTTCAAATCCGGTACATATCAAACATCTATCAATGTTCTGATCATTCCATCATGGTTCCTTAATCGTATTGAACCAATGCCATATGAGGTAAGAGGGCTGTTATCCGCTGTGTGGACGACTCCATATTCTCCTTCTTGAAATTCCACGAACCAGTCCCTGTTGGGACACATATGATAGCTACAAGCCGAGTCCATCAACCATATGTCTAATGATGTTGATGACTCTGTTGTAACTAATGAGAAGTCTGAATCATCACAGTCAGCTATATTTGAATCCATAATAGCCTTTCCATTGTTATGTTTGGCCTTATTCTTCAACTTCGGACAGTCTTTCTTCCAGTGCCCTTTTTCTCGACAAAAGGCACATTCATCTTTGCTGGGTCTGGATCTTGACTTGGATCTTCCCTTCTTTGTCCTCGTTTGATTTTGAGGACGACCCCTCATAAACAGTGCTTCTCCTTCTCCGTTCTTCTGTTTTTCTCGCTTTCTTTGTTCATAGCTGTACAAAGTCGAACAAACTTCTCTGAGAGAAATTTCGTCATTTCCATGGAGTAGAGTAGTTTCAAGGTGCTCGTACTCATCAGGAAGTGACGCCAACAACATTAAGGCCAAGTCACCATCATCATAAGTTGTATCCATATTTTGCAAATCTGTGACCAACTTATTGAAACTGGTGATATGTTCATTCATCGTGGTACCAGGAACATAGGTGAAGTGAAACAGTCTCTTCTTCATGTACAATTTATTTTGACTGTTTTTCTTCAAAAATTTATCCTCCAGTGCTTTCCATAATTTACTTGCAGAAGTTTCCTTTGTGTATGGATATTTCTGCTCTCTAGCAAGGTAGGATCGAATGGTACCGCAAGCAACACGGTTGATAATTCTCCAATCTTCTTCTCCAATAACATCTGGTTTCTTTTCTTCAATGGCCATATCTAGCCCTTGTTGAAAAAGGACATCTAGAACCTCGCCTTGCCACATCCCAAAATGTCCGGACCCGTCAAAAATTTCTACCGCAAATTTCGCATTTGACACAATTCTTGTCATAAGCGAAGATGTCAATGATGACGTATTGTTGATACTTGATGTAGATTCTTCTTGTTTATTGTCTCCCATATTTGACACAAATATTATTTAATAGCTGACGACACAAATCAAGATTATTTCCTTTCTGGTGTGGAAGATCAGACTAAGCTGCAACCACAGAGCATACTAAGACAGAATCTTGACATAGTTACCAAGATAAATCTTTTCTGATGTGGAAGATCAGACTATGCTGCAACCACAGAGCATACTAAGACAGTACCTTGGCTCTGATACCAATTGTTGCGGAAGTCAAATGTATATAGTGTGAATAAGTCACAACTACTATACCAAAAATTATGACAGCCACCAAATAATAAATAAGACAATAAAACAACAATAAAGGGAACACCAGAATTTACGAGGTTCGGCTAATTTTGCCTACTCCTCGGACACAACCAATATTTTATTTCACTCCAAAAATACAAGTGAAATAATACTAAAGAGAGAAGATACAAATGCCTTAAACAGATGAGAAGGCAAATGAGAGGTGTGTTTCAATCCTAAACATTAAGCCTTCTTTTATAGGGGGAAAATCCCCCCCAACTATTCATTTCCCACCGATGTGGGACAAACATTTCTGCCAACTATTTTAACAACTTTGAATATGTATTTAGTGGGGCCTAATGCAATCATCGGACACTGATTCAGACACACAAAAAACTATTTACTAAACAAATCATCAATGATCGTAAATGTGTTTATATATGTATGTATGTATTTGAGTTTTGTTCCTTTGTTTGGGGGGAGGGGGTTTGGTTATAGTGATAGTTGTGATGCTTACCAGGGGCGGATTCAGTGCATTAGTTATGGGTTCCCGTGAATTCAGTAATTTTTGTCTACATTCGGTATTTTCATTGAAAAATTTATTAAATGTATAAAAATATATAGCTTGAAATCCCGTCCGTTAATTCAGTCATTATTGTATATTAACCTAAAATTTCTATAGGAACTCATAAACTTAAATTTTTGGATCCGCCTTTGATGCTTACATGCATATTGTATACACGTAGACAAAAGGAAGAGGAAACTGAGTTTTCTTCTTTAAAACTGTGAATGAGTATGATTTTAATATCTCAAAACAAGTCGGAACTTCAAATTAAGTGATTACTTCCTATTTGATAGGTGTTATATTCATGTAGTTATTTCTAGACATCAATACCCCACAATTTCTTTTTTTCGTCTCATCAAATTAACAGTGTTCGTCATCCTTATACTTTAAATAATATACCTTTTCTCTATCGAGACATAAGTAAGAAAGCAAAATATAAAGGTGATTTCGTTTTTCTTTTATCTACTTTCTTCTTTTGTTTGAAATGGAGCATTGACGTAACTGGTAAAGTTATTGTTATGTGATCAGGAGGTCACGGGTTCAAGCTACGGAAACATTCTCTTGAAGAAATACAAGATAAGGCTGCGTACAATAGACCCTTGTGATCCGGCCCTTCCCCGAACCCCGCACATAGCAGAAAATTTAGTGCACCGGGCTGCCGTTTTTTCTTTTTTCTTTTTTGTTTTTTGGGGGACAATTACTAAAAGTATTCAATTCCTTTTTCAATCTTGTCGTTACTAGGAATTACCTTGAGTTATGTAGCGAGCATGAAATTGACATTTGCTTTGCGCTCAATTTCAATTTTCAACATCTCTATTCATAGTTTCCTAATATAATTTCAAAAAATGGTTGTCGTTGCAATTTCGTCCCAAAAGTTTTACGATCAATTCAAGAAACAAATACACAATGTTTTCAGTGAGAAGTTCCAGTTATATTTAGGTTTTGCAAAGTCCACGACCCCGTTGATTTTAATTTCATCATAAAGTGACAAATTACTATAGGTTAAATTAGTTTACGAACCTCCTTATTTGTAAGCAATAATAAGCAAGAAACTACGATTAGGAGTCTAGGATAAATATTTATTTGGTTTTGTATTACTAAAATAATGTTATTTTATTCAAAATTACTATTATTGATTGAATATTTAAGGATTTCATTTGTTGAATCAGTACAAACTCTTATTTTTTTTCGCATGTTAATAGTCTGCCAATAAAATATTGGCCTAAATTTTACTAAAGAAAATACTTCCTCCGTCCGAATTATTTAGATTCGGCAAGTTAAACTGTTTATCAACTACATTATAATTAAAATTTATGTTGAAAAAGTTATGAGGTATTGCAACTTTAATTTAATTTTTGAATTATAAAATTTTATTTGAGCAAATTAAGAAACAATTAACTTAAAATTAGAAGAATTAACCATTCTACACTTTCTTTTTGGGGCGTGGCCAGTTTTGGGCCGGGAAAGGACTTGGAGGAGTACGACGGGTCTTTTTTGGTTGGACTTCCGCGTTTTGGTGGCCCACATTAAATCCCGGCGGGCCCAGCTTTAGAAGTGATATTTATGAAAAGAAAAAGGCAGAATACATAAACAGTCCCTAAACTAGTCCATATTTTTCATCTAGGCACTTCAACTGAGACAGTGACCAATTAAACCCCTAAACTCATGTGGAAGTGTACTTATTAGACACTCATTGCTTACATGTCATAGCACGTGTTTCACACCCAAAGTTAGGTGCGTGAATGGATGAAAAATTTAACGTTCCCAAACAAATCAAATATTTTGTGACCTCTAAGATCTGAAAAACGAAAGGAAAGTGAAGTGATAAAATAGATGATAAATGAGAAAAGATTTTTGGCTGGAACCCAATCTATCCCGCAAAATCCGTTTCTCTGCAAGCCACAATTAATGCAAACAGAGAAATTAAAAAAAAAAAGGAACATAATAAACAACGAGAATCGGCCAAACACAGCCCCAGGTTCATAAGCATGTTTCACCGCACAACTTGACTCCAACAACGAGTGATTAGTTTTTAGGAGATGCATATTATGTTCTTGTCATTCATTAGAAAATAATTGAAGCAGTTGTTAAGAAAGACATCGATGGTGGATAAGTAATCAAATCTCTAGGAATTGTATTTTAATAATTTAAATTTTCTAGTCGAAAAAAATGTGTTCGTCGGCGTGATAGTTTTTTCCGGCCAAAATCTTCTTCTATTTTTCTTTAGCTCTTTGTCCTAGCCAACATATGATGGTCCTCCTGCTATATGGCTAATGGTTTTTTGAGATAAAAACACGAAAAGGATAAAAGTTGAGACGAATTAGAGGGGATGAACAATGATGTATTTTATCTTAGAGAGAGTAGGGAACAGATGGGTAGATAGAGAGAAAAGTGAGGATGTATTGACATGTCATTTTTTTAATGGTCGCATTTACCACGTTAAATGCCTGTAATGCACGCCCTCTTTTTTGTTCATAGAATGTTCAACTTGTGTTTAATTGGCACATTTTAAATAGAGTTTAGGTGTCCAATAGGTTATTGCCTTAGTTAAAGTGTCTAGATGAAAAATATGAACTAGTTTTAGGGGCTGTCTATGTATTCCGCCAAAGAAAAAAGGAAACTTATATTTAATTTGTATGCGTATATTAACATGAATCTCTTAATTTTTCAAAAGGAAATTTATATAATTAGAAATTACACGAAGAGCAAAATAAATCATCTTTCTTAAGTTAAACCTATTTGTAACTAATATTAGATCCTGCTCAAAACTTACTACTTTTCACTAAATTAGACTTGCTAGAAAACTTTGAATTCTTGACTCCACTGGGCACCACGCTAGCTATCTTATAATCATCGTTTTTTAAATATGAGCTAAATTTCATACAATTCTCTTGTGCACAAGCTACTTCACTATTCTATTTTTTTTTATTACTGCTGAGTTTATGCTTTTCTTGAGCCGAAAGTCTAACGGAAACAATCTTTTTACTTGCACAAAATAGAGTAAACTTTATGTACACACTTATCTTTCTCAAATTCTACTTGTGGGGATTACACTGAGTTTGTTATTAATGTTGTGCACAACTTTTCTTGACATAGTCTTCCGATATGACACTCGCAATCTAGACTAAGCGTTCTGGATAGAGACTCGATAGGCAAAACGTGAGTCGGATATTAATTACTTTGTTTTACGTCGCCCTTCCAAGACACTTCAAGAAAGCTCGTGACCATTGGTATTTGGTATATCCTTCTTTTTTCCGCCAATGGCTAATCCAAAAAATGTCTCTACGACAAAATTGCCTCTTTAATGCATAATCTTATCAGAATTTGTGGACCTCAAGAACCATCAAATGGCGAGATTGCCGTATAGAAACTTCAATACAATTAAGTCTAGTTAACAAATTAAAGCAATTTTTCCACACTCCTTTTTGTGTGTGAAAACCTCTACTTTTATGCTATGTGGGCTTCTTCTTTTTTTTTATGAAAGCCATTCTGTGGTCACATTTTCATTAACTAAGTATCTTCAATTAGATGAACATAAATACATACATGTCAATGCTATATTTTTAGGGGTTAATCTACACGGTATACCCATTGAAAATGCCAGTTAACTTCATATACATTTAAAATATTTGTTTTACATTCTACACCTACTTTATAAAACTTTATTTAGTTTTTACATCTTTAATATATTTATATGCCATTAAATAAATTTTACCTTTTAAGGGATTAGATTATCTCCCTCCAACTTTATAAATCTCTTAAAACACTCCATCATCCCCAAGAATTAGGATTAGACATTTCCACCAAACGTCTGAATTTCATGTTCCAAATAACACAAACTCTTGAAATCTTTCCTATGACATGTGGGTGCAAAAGGAAGAAGAATGTGCAAATGAAACATTTATTTTGTACAAGATAATACCTCTTTATCATTTATTTGTTAAATGAAGTGTTTCATCTTTTTTGTTTTTCTCTTAAATCTATGTAATCAAAAGAGAAGTTAAAATACGGTAAAAATATTTTAATTTGTGATACAATATCTAAACTACAGAAATATTAGAAGCTCGTCCTCTAACGAGTATAGAGACATAACTGAAGTGTCAACAAGATGAGAGTAACGCTCGGTATATCGTGCTCGGTCTCCTAAGTTGCCTCCTCGACTGGTTGACCTCTCCATTAAACCTTCACCAATACAATGTTATTTGACCTCAACTTTCGAATTTGCCTGTCCAATATAGTCACTGGTTCCTCAACGTACGTAGGTCAAATCCTTCTCCAATTACACTGAGTTTAAATCTAATACATGTGATGGATCACCACAATACTTTCAGAGCATGAAAACATAGAACACCGGATGAACTCCCGATAAGCTGGGCGGCAAGTCTGTAGGCCACCTCATCAACTCTTCCTCCGATTGGCATAACTCTTATGTCTGGACTGCACTGTACAAAGTCAATCCTGAATCAACTTCACTTTCAATACGATTAAGTCTAGTTCACAAATTAAAGCAATTTTTTCACACTCCTTTTTGTGTGTGAAACCTCTACTTTTAAGCTATGTGGGTCTCTTTTTTATGAAGTCATCCATTTCTCCCTTAATTGTTTCACATTTTCATTAACTAGGTAAGTATCTTCATATTAGACAAACATTAATACATACATGTCAATGCTACTTTTAGGTGCATTGAAATTTTTTGTTTGAACATGTTGCAGTAAGTTTTTGCATGTAGTACGCGCCGCTAGTCGTGACATCATTAATCAAATAAGATTTCAAGTTTTATATAATGACGGTATAAAAATATTTACATAATTACACGTATAATGTAACTGAAAGATAATATCATAATAAACATTAATGGATAACCTACTAAAATGGTAATTACATCTTTAGATTGCTAGTACATCTTTACACGGCTAGTTTACAAAATTACTTTTTAAAAACTATAGAATTTTTTTATTTTAATTTTTACTTACCATAAAATATTGAATTTAATTTTCTCTTTGGCTAATAACTACGCCAGGGTACTTGTCGATATTGTTATCACCTTAAAAGTCCATATACCAGAAAAATGGAAATATCTCATCATGTGAAACATTGACTAAAATTCCTAAAGGAGAAAGGGGATTGGGGGGGGGGGGTTGGTGGATTTATGGTAAGTCAAGTTTTCTTATCCTTTTCCTTGAAAATAATAATATCTTAGGTAACTTGCAACTTCAAATGCTATACGACATTCAATTCCCATCTTAATGGTCTAATTACTCATTAATTTATAATGCTAAATAATAGTGATTTTTTATATATAAATTTATATATATATATATATATATATATATATATATATATATATTCATACCATCTTATGCAATGCGAAGATCCAAATTTAATAGGTAGATTAATGCGTTATAGTATATATCTTGAACCTATTACTTTCTTAACAAGGAAGAAAGAAGTCTCCGACAGGACTACGGTCAATGCAAATGACAAATACAAAATCATAAACTATTTAATATAAACACAAGATTTCAATATCAACAAAATTTAAAATTCTTTTCTAAAGAAGTTGTTTAAACTTGCACGAATCCTCCTAGAATAATAATTTCCCCGTAGACAATCACAAGAAGTTTCTTTGAAATTTTTTCTAGTACTGCCAATTTTAGTCTGATTCGACCATTTTGTTTTATTAGACATTATCTTCAATTTTCAAATATGTGGCCCTCTTCATGTGGGGAAACAAATAACCATTTTTATATAAGTAAAATTACATTCTATAGAATGGTTTTCAAGTACTGTCAGACCTCTTTATAACATCCCCATATAATAGTCATTTCCAATAAAAATTATGTTTTTCTCGAAATTGATTTTTATATTATGTTATAATGTATGTCCTCTATAATAACATTTTATTATAATAGCCAAAAAATTATCAAAACAAAACGAGATTGTTATAGAGATGTTTGACTGTAGTTAAATAACAGTATCTTTTCTCTACTACTCCACATCAAGCAAGCCACACTTCTTTCGCTGTATTTTCTTAAGAAAAGAACTTGATGCAAGATATGTGTTGTGTAGATAAATTTGTATTATTTAATTATCGATAAGTTATACGTATAATTACATTAGTTTCTGATTAGAAAAAAGGGCAGCCCGGTATATTAAGCTCCCGCTATGCGCAAGTTCCGGGGAAGGGTCGGACCACAAGGATCTTTCGTACGCAGTCTTACCCTGCATGCATTTCTGCAAGAGGTTGTTTCCACTTCGCACTAGTTTCTGATTCTTATGATTAAATTATTTGATTTGATATAACATCTACTGTGACTGAAGAGGAGTTTCGGAGCAACGGTAAAGTCGTCTTCCTGTGACCTATAGATCACAGGTTCGAATCGTAAAATCAACCACTCATATTTATATTAGGGTAGGTTGTCTATATCACACCCTTTGTGGTGCATTCCATTCTTGCATGAAAGTGCAATACTTCATGCATCATCCTGTCTTTTTTTCTTTTTAATCTAACGCGACTAAATATTTTATAAAGTAATAGTTAAAATTTCGGCTCTTGCCTAATTACTTCTCTTCCCCGATAACAAAATTTTGAAAAAATGTATGTGATTATAAATTTGCTCTAAGGTAATAGTTAATGAATTTAAGATTATAATTGATGTTGAAATACTTATATCATACATAAACAATAGTAGAATTTTTAAAAGAGAAATATCAACAAATGAAGGGGCAGGCCATAAATTACAATGATTATATGAAGAAGGGACAGAATAAACAGTATAATAAAATAGAGGGACACATTTTTTTTAATGTTAAAGGTACATATGCCCTAAGAAGCAAACTAGGGCACTTGTCGCTTGACTCAAAGTCAACTTATTATACTATATATTATTCCCTACAATAATTAAGAATAATTGGGAGATTTCTATGTCTGTCATCCAATGATTGGTACTTTCACCAATAAAACTATCCTTGCATAAATGTCATCATATTTTGTCTGAATGTGTCTTAAAGTAATCACTTTCAACAACACAACCTAGAATTTTCCTCCAAAAAAAGAAGAAAAAATTAAACTTAAAAAAAACTCAAGAGTATCAAGTAATTGTTCTTTGGAAAAAGACGAATTAATGATTTACTTCCATATCATATTATTCCTTAGCACCCGAATTACGCAACCCTTTCATGAAGGAAAAGATAAATATGGGAAAAAAGTGTAACAAATGTCTTTATGTTATATGGGAAAAAAGTGTCACACACTACATAGCCGCTTCGAAAATAAATATATTTTTTGTATATATATATACTTTGTATGTTATATATAAAATTTTACAAATTTTATATATTTTTTCGATTATCGAGTATAAATAGTTTCGGGCGCGAACTAACAGTGAAAAAACCTCATTAAATATTAGTAAAAGTTTTTCAGTTTACCAAATTGGGCTAGGATCTGTAGAGCCGATCTGTAAGCCCATTAGAATTATGTTTCCGTAGGCAAGTCAATACACTATCTCGTTGAAGGTGAGCAAACCTTTCTGGGCTATCAAAAGCCCATCTGATTAAATCTTGTCCATGATAGCCGTTTTTCTCGGGGGAAAATATCAAAAATAGCCAAATTTACAACTAGTAATTGAATAATAGCCACAGTTTCAAAAGTAATCGAAATTTAGTCACTTTTTCATGTAAAAATAAAACCTTGACAAAAACACCCTTAAAATCCGAAAATATTCAAGCATAATATGCTGGAGTTTGAATTTTTTACATATGAGATTCCAACATAATGTGCTGGAATTTCATAATATGCTAGAGTTCCAACATAATATGCTGGAAGTTTATGCGCTCGAGCTCCATAATCCAGCATATTATGCTGGAACTTTCTGTGTTTTGGCAAAACAATAGTTATTTTTCAATGATTTTGCAAATGCTGACTATTTTTCAATTATCAGTCCAAAAATTGACTAGCCCGTGCTATTTTCACTTTTTTCTCAAGCCATGTGAAGCTCATACTGATAAGAACCAAAAAGGTACACCCAATGAACTTGGAAATGGATGATCTTAATTTTTTGACTTGTCCTATGGGCAGGCCTTTAAGGCAAAAAGTTAAAAGTGTTACCCATAAGAAGCCTTGTGTTGGAACAATTTACTATAGTTCGTTCCCTCGAACAGATTAGTCGACATTTTTACAAATTTTACAAACATAAGCTCTTATTTCATATTTCTCATTCCTTAACTTAATTTTGAATCTATTCTTTGGAAGAAAATAGTTTTTGAACTGTTTAATCTCGACTTGATATTTATTAGGATTAGGACTGAGAAAAATTATCTCTTATTTCAGACAGGCCAGACCATCACTTTTATCGTCAATAGAGAGAGTCGCTCGATAAAGGAAGTCAGCTTTGGAAAAAAATCATTCCTTTGCGCCGGGCGCTAGTTAAAGTAATAAAAAAGGGCAAGTGAGCAAGTAGTGAGCAAGAGCAATATTGGGCTTTGTGGTCATTAACGGAAAAAAATGAAGAGGAGCACAACACCCTCCGCACTTGATTGGCTAATTAAAGTCATAGCGGCCAGCTTTTTTTGAATGGGTCGCCAATAGAACCGTCGGTTCTTCAGAATCTAACACCGGGACTACCTTTAAAGTTACCCGGTCTGGTTCCAAATATGACGTTCATTCTCGAATTGTATTCCCACGAAAGGAATGGTGAAGTTGAAAACTAATTCTTCAAATCTTTAATGTGGAGTAGATAAATTATACGCCATTTGGTTGAAAAATACAGACTTACTTCAATTTTGACTCTATCTACCGGATCTTTCTTGAAACATAATTTATAATCAGATCTAAACGAAGGGACAAACGAGGGGCAACACTTGTTAAACTTGAAGTTCTGTCCATAACAAGCAGAGTCAAAAAATCAAGATCACCCACTTTCAAGGTCATTCTTACAAATTACCCAATAAGAACCGTCCATCTAGTGTCTGAGTTAAGAATGAGTTTAATCCCATATACTTATTTCGAGCAGCAAGTAATGAGTTTAATACAAAGGTGCAAGTAGTAGGTACAACTCTAATATTAGTTGTTGTTGTTGTTGTTAGATAATGGTTATAAGTGTTAGTAATAACCTTATCCAAGTCAATATTATAATTGTTATTGAAAAGAGTTACCCGATATTTTTACCGACAAAAGTTAGTAAGTATCCACCAAAATTAGGGGCAGATCTATGTAGGGGATATGAGGTGGTATGCCACCCGGTTGCTCGGATAAAATTACATGTATGTACTAGTATTTCTTACATAAAACGTATATAAATAAACATTGGCACCCAAGTATAATGTGATTGTAGGTGCCATGTTCAGAGTATGGAAATGCTAGCTTCAAGACCTAAGTTCGAATCTAGCTGCACTCAACACAATTTAATATATATTATTTTCCCTCTATTTGTTCCTTTTTTCAATTCTTTTTTTCTTCATTTTTGTATTTTCTCTCTTTATACAACCCCAACTTCTTATTTATTTAAATTATAAAATTAAATTTGCTTCTGTTGCTTTTTCTACATCTCAAAATTTTGTTTTAATAGGATTTAATTATTATTTTAATCCATCTAATGTTATTTTTTCTTTGATTTCAAATAAATGACCTAATATTTTTCCTCAATGCAATTTCAATATTACTTTTCCTCTACTTGTTCCCTTTTCCATTCTCTATTCTTTTATTTTATTTTTCTTATTCTCTTTATCTTTTCTCTCTTTATACAACCCCTTTTTTAGTATTTATTTAAATTATAAAATTAGATTTTTCTTCTGTTTTCTTTTTCTACATCTCAAAAATTTTATTTGAATATGATTTTAATTATTATTTTTATTCATCTAATGTTATTTTTTCCTTGATTTCAAATATATGACTAAATATTTTTTGTTTGATTATCACATATTTATCTATGCTCAAAATTTTTATAAATTGAACCGAATTAATTTAAAATAGGTCGAACCGAATCGAATTATGCAAAGCGAACCGACCAAATGTAACCTCATCCACTAGCGGTAAGTTTGCTTCAAATACAATGGCACTCGTATCCATCAAATCCTAGATTCACCTCTGACCAAAATTAGTAAAAATAGCACGGTATAGCTAGTTTTCGGACTGGTCATTCAAAAATAGCCAGCGTTTACGAAGTCAATAAAAAATAGCCACTATTTTGCTGCAACAGAGACCGGTCCAGCATAATATACTGGAGTTCGGTGCACCTGTGTATGAACTCCAGCATATTATGCTGGACCGGTATACTTTGCTGACTCCAGTATAATATACTGGAGACTGGAGCACCGGTGCTCCAAACTCCAGTATATTATACTGGACAATTATACTTGCTGGAACTCCAGTATATTATGCTGGAGTTCTAGTGTACTTATGCTGGAACTCCATCATATTATGCTGGAGTTCCAGCATACTTATCCTGGAACTCCAGTATAATATGCTGGAGTTCAAGCATACTTATGCTGGAACTCCAGTATAATATACTGGCGTATTTTCCGGGTTTTGAACAATATTTTCGCTCAGATTTATCTTTACATGAAAAGTAGCTAAATTTCGATTACTTTTGAAACTGGACTATTTTTGAACGATCAATTGTAAATCTAGCTATTTTTGAATTTCTCTCCCAAAATTAGTCGAGGTGCGTGCATACTTGGATAGACACTAATCAACAACGAACCTTATGTGACATCGTACTACATGCCAAAAACCTTTTACTACTAACATATTACCATTGTTATTGTCAATGTCACAAGTCCATCCTCCACCGCACACTTGCATCATGCTAGATAAGGCAAAAATTGCTTGGCCATTCTTATTTTCGCAGCACAAACAACAAAAATAAAGCACACTAAACTCTCACCTCTCTTCATTACACTATGTAGCCACATTTGCATCAAAATTAGCAGGAAATATTTTGAAAAATCTTAGATAGCACTAGGTACTGAAAAGTTCTAGGAACATACCATGTTTATGTGCTAAATTACATTTTATCTAAATGAGTAATCTTTTCTCCAAGATTTATCCAACTTCTTTTGGAGTAAATCATCAAAAGCCTCACCCAAAATCTAGTGCCATCCGATGTTGCAATGATGAATATTCTAAAGTGCAACATAAATCAACAGAATTAAATGGTTGGGTTAGCAGTTTCCCAGAAAAGAACCTAGTATTATCATATCCAGGTATTGTCAAACCACCTAGGCCAAAAAGAATTATTCTCGTACGACATGGACAGAGTGAAGGAAATGTAGATGAAAGTGTATATACAAGAGTAGCTGATCCTAAAGTTGGATTGACAGAAAAAGGAGTAGAAGAAGCAGAGGAATGTGGAAGGAAAATGAGGGAAATAATTGAGAAAAATGGTGGAGATGATTGGAAGGTTTATTTCTATGTATCACCTTATAAAAGAGGTATTGAAACTTTGCGTAATTTGGCTAAGTCATTTGAACGTTCAAGAATTGCTGGTGTTAGAGAAGAGCCTCGACTAAGAGAGCAAGACTTTGGTATGAACAAGTTTTGTCTATAAATTTTTTACTTGCTAAATGTTTCATATTGGTCTAGGAAATGGAATTACGTAGTATTGTTTGTTATGTAATCTTCAACGCATGAGCTAATTTTTAGGGTTGAATCAGGCGCAAAGTTTAATTTTTGACGGGTATCAAAGCTAGGTTCACCATTTATTGGTTTATACAATGTTGAACTCTGAGCCGGGGGTCTATCGGAAACAGCCCCTCTATCTTCATAAGGTAGGGGTAAATTCTGCATACGCACTACCCTCCGCAAATCCAACTTATGAGATTACACTGGGTTTTTTGTTATTGTTGTTGTTAGACTCTCATGCCACGTCGTTCGCGCTCCATATGTCCATCCTTAAGTGTACGATGGATTGGTTGAGGGAATGCGCTATTGTCTTTTTATATGATCATGAACTAGCTTTTAGGGTTGTTTTCTTAACATTGCTTGGCTTTCTTTTTACTCCCTTTAGTCCAAATAAGTGTCATTTGTGTTTTGACGCGCATACAAATTAAAGTTAATAGCATTAATTATAGGAGTAAAAGATTATTTGAATGAATAGCCTTTTATATTCTCCTCAACTTACTTGTTATCTTTCCTCAGATTTTTAGATCATCTATTGCAGCTAGGATAGATTTGAGAAAATAATAATAATTAATTCGCTTTGTTAGCGTCCTAAAGCGACACTCATGACTAAATTGGTTCTGCTAAAATGACACTTATTTTGGATCGGAGGTAGTAGTAGCATCTTATGAATTGTGTTTATGTAGGAAATTTTCAGGACAAAGAACAAATGAAGATTGAGAAAGCTGTGAGAGCTCGTTATGGTCGTTTCTTTTATAGATTTCCTAATGGAGAATCAGCAGCAGATGTCTATGATAGAATCACAGGTGAGTTTGTTTTTTCAAGATTCATTTGAGTTTTTTGAGCATTTTGTTTGGTGATGAGATTGTTTGAAAAAGGGAGCTGCAGGGTTCAGAGAAACTCTTAGAAGTGATATTGACATAGGAAGATTTCAACCACCTGGTCAGCAGAGTCCAAATATGAATTTGGTTATAGTTTCTCATGGACTTACTCTAAGAGTTTTCTTGATGAGATGGTATAAATGGACAGTTGAGCAATTTGAAGGACTTCATAATATGAGTAATGGGGGCATGATTGTCATGGAAAGAGGCTATGGTGGAAGGTAAACAAACATATTTTCGTTTTATTTTTAGTTGTTACTATTTCGTTTGTTGTAGTTCTCTGTCGTAACTTGCTGTGATTCTGTTGTATTGAGCCGAGTATCTTTCGGAAACAGTCTCCTTACCTTGTGAGGGTAAGGACTGCGTAAATACTACCCTCCCCAGACCCCACTTGTGGGAGTATACTAGGTATGTTGTTCTTGTTGTTAGCTATCCACCTGGTGTCTGATACCCACATTGGGACTCTACTAAATCCAAATCCGTGCACGGAAGTCCCACGTTGGGGGGGAGGGAGAGGGGTAAAGTGCTCCCTAATAAAAGCAGCTTCATAACCAAGATTCGAGGATGTGATAGGAAGATACGGAGGTCGAGGATTAGAGTAGTAGAGTAGGCAGTGTAGAGTATTCATAACAGTAGTATTGGGACGCAGTTTCGCTTTCTGTTGGTAGTAGGTTTTTGTGACTAGCCATTGTTTTATTTCATTGTTGATTACCTTACTATCTTGTTATTTTTATTCTGCTTCTATATCGTTTTTTAGTACTGTCCCTTCTTGTCTATATTTTCATTAATGTGGTACCTATGCTTTCTTGAGCTGAGGGTCTATTGGAAACAATATCCCTATCCTCACAAGGTAGGGGTAAGGTCTACGTATATACAACCTTCCCCAGACCCCACGGTGTGGGATAATACTTGGTATGTTGTTGTTGCCATAACTAAGACTCGAACATGAGACCCCTGGCTGAGGATGAAGGTGTACTTACGACTCTACCACAACCTTCGGTGGTGCTCTCCCTAGTTTTATGATGAAGTCCAGCTACAACAAAACTAGGAAAATTGAACTAATTTTGACTTGTGAAAATCTGCAGGTACTGCTTGTCAGTGCACCATACAAGGGAGGAGTTGCAGAAATTTGGGATGACTGATGAGATGCTAATTGACCAAGAATGGTAACACACTGCTCATCTTTTGTGCTTGAAATTAACTGGGTTTCTTGTTTATCAAAATTTATTGTTTTTTAATGAAGGCAAAAGACAGCAAAGCCAGGTGAACTGAATTATGATTGTTTGATTACTGGACCATCTTACTTTACTCACTTTGATGATGAAGAAGAAAAGGATTTTGAGTTGTGAGATTATTAAGGGAAGAAAATAGGAGAAACTCTTGAAAGTAGATGTTGAAGCTAAGAGCTGCTGGAAACCACAACCATACTTGGTGAAAATGCATCAGCTTTAAAGAGAAGAGTTTGACTTATATACACCGACGATACAAAAGAATTTCACACTATAATGTAGGTTTACCTGCTGTAATTTATCATTTACCATGTTTTGCAGGCTCTCAGTCCATGTTTCTGTAAAAAGTTACCTGTAATTGACTCTGATGGTTTAACAATTTTATTGTATATTAAACTATATGTTGATAGCTACTTTATCACCAGCAGCTAACACAGCCTATTATACATCTCAGAATTTCAAGCACGTGGAAATAGTGGAATCAAAAGATAAGAATAATAACTAACTCTCTTTTCTTTTTCAAATAAAACAGCTAAAGCTAGATGTCTTACAATCCTAGGACAAGGAATCTCCTCCAAAAGTTGAGGAAAATTGGATACCAGCATATAGTCAGTCAAACAAAAGAAGACATGACTATCTTTCACTAAAGGTGCCAACCTAATCAATAACCAGAAGAACAACAGTCAATAGTCTCTGATAGTACATAGAAGAACAGCATCATAGAATTAAACTCATTTTTCATGCAAAACAAAATTAGTAATTGGAAAGTTAAACATCACGCAACAAGGAAAACTTCATAAAATTTGGCCAGCAAGGGGTGAGAAACAATGGAATGAACATTGAATAGCTTCACAGTTCACACTAGGGAAGTATTCACGCGAGGGAAAAACAATGCATCTAGTCCTAAGCAGAGACTGGCTCACAAAGGTGCATAGATGTAAAGAATATTAGCAACCAGAAATGCGATGACTATCAGTCTTGCTTCCACACTTTGCCAGCAGATGATCTCAAGATCCATGAAGACCTAAGACAATAAGCAATTCACCATCCTGCTGCACCCTTGGCATTGCCACCACAAAACCAGTATCAATGTCCCCTCATAAGCAGTGACAATCACCATTATCTCCCAAATTACCTCAACTTCGTTAGCTTGCTCAAATTAGTTATCCATGTCTTGATATACTGAATATATGAATTATCCCAGTAACAGAAATTAGCATTCAGGATGTTGCACAACTTTGAAGTGGGATGATTTTTTGTGAACTTAAAACCACTAATTCAGGAAATTTAGTCACAGACAGGAGAACTCTACATGGATTAGAAAGAAACTATATTCATATCACATGACACCTAAACAGAAAAAAAGTGCCTGCTTTCTCCCGGATTAAACTTGGGATCATGATCATCTCCATAAGTTTGACTCTGCAGTATCAAATTGTGCTACTTGCTTCAAAGGAAGAAGGAAAAGACAGTATTGGTATAAGATGAGGGCTACGGAATAGCAAGAGTTGGAACAAGACAATCATAGAGTGGCCATGGCCCTTCTTCTCTTCATTGGTTAAGTCTCAAGAGTTCTCAATTGTTGCAGTCATGACACGCATTTGACGAGGCCGTTCAGGCTCACCATTTCGCCTCCAGAAAGCCCTTCTCCACCAAATCTCAAATCCCCTCTGGATATTTGGGCAGTCATCACCAGAGTTTAAAAACCGATCAAACCAAGATGTTAGAATTTCTTGCTGCAATGCCATTGGTAGGGTCAGAATAGTATTACTGAGACCATCCTCAATTAAATGCCGGTCAAGACCTCTTGATGCCCTCCTCATCCATCCAAAATCTTCATAGAATGGCACTAACCATGTCTGTAAAAGAGAGCACCTAGCATCCTTGGAAGCTAGTAATTGCCCTTTACCGATACCAACAAACAGTCTAGCCGTAACCCTACTAACCTCATACCTATGAAGTGCAGGCACCTTAGGATGTGCCTCAGATAATTCCGACTGAGAAGCCCAAGTCCTCAAAAAATCTTCAGCTATCTGTCTATCAATCAAGATATCCAAAATCCAATGCAGATTATCAGCCTGTCGAGCAATCTGACCCACATCCACCATATCTGCATCTGCTGCCCGTAAAAAATGGTGGCGGAGCAATTGCAGACATGCATTGCAAGCTGAATACAGTGACTCCTTCCTCAAGTCATTATGAGATGAATTCTCATGCAACATTTTGGATACTAAGCCTTTCATCTCCCGCCTCGCCTTCTCATCCTTCCCTTCAAGAACCACATGCAATAACTTGAGAAGCACTTCCTCATTCCCATTTGCACTCTCTGTCCCTGATGTAACATCAAGAGATACCCTCCTTAAAACTTCCCCAGCACCTACCCCTTCAAGACGAAGCTCAGACAATAGTGAAGCCACCTTTTCTTCTTCATCCTCAGCCCAAGGAGCAGCCTCCAAATACTCCAGGCACGACAACACCCCCGCATCAAACCCAATTGCTGCAGAAACCTGTAACACATTTTTGTTAGCCAGGGCCAAAATACCGTGCACATATCTATTTACCCACATATGCGTGTATGTGTGTGTATGTGCATAAAGACTAAACTTTATCTCAAAAAAATTCATGATCCTTAAATAAAGTGGCATGGAAAATGAACTATCCCTTTACATAGCACATTGCAATAAATTGGCAAGCAATACAATTCAATAACTGTTGGACACAAACAATATGCATGTCTAATGAACAAAGACAACAATATTGATGGCTAACTTCCATTCACAGTTCAAAATGGACCAAGCATATACTTACTATTGACAATTGAGGTCACAATCTATCTAGCTAAGTGATTAACAATAATCAATAAAATATATTTGGGATTAAAACGTTATTATTTCCTCCGCCGGCGATACAACTTTCCGGTACCGGAATTCAGTTTTCCAAAATTCCTCTATCACAAATTTACTATATTTCCTCCCACCTCAGCAAACTCTATATACAGTATACACAAACTCTCAAACATTGCAGCTTACTAGCTTTATAGTGTATAAAATCTATTTATAGAGTGTATATAAACTCTATATACAGTATACACCCACGCCGGCATTTGCGTCTTTGACGTCGCCGCGTGCTGCTACAGTTGTTACAGGGCAACAAGCTTGGAGGAGCAATTTTCTTATTCCAACCTTATCAACAAGGATCTTCTCTCTGTAAAAATTCTGTTGTCTTTGTCTAATTTTCTCAACGCTCTCATTAGTCGTCGGAACAGTAGCTTCTACCGGCGACGGACAACTATCGAACGGAGAATCAAATTGCTGCCTTTTCATTTATCAGCTCTTTTGCGCGTTCTTTTGCAAGTGAGCTTAATTTCTCCCATTCTTTACTTCATCTTCTTATCCTTTTTGTGGCATTTAATTTCTCTTGCATATGCTTTGTTCTTTACAGTGTTGAATTTCAAATTTTCCCCTCTGTGTTTGGTATAATCACAATTTTCCTTATCTCTTTCCGTGAAAATTTTCACAATTTTATCTATTTTTCATATACTGTTTCAATTTTTGGATCTGTAGGCTATTTGGATATTAATCAGTGGCAATTAGGGTTTCCATTTCTAGATTAAGATTTTTGTTTTTAATTACCATTTAAGGTACTTAAGGCTTTTGGCTTTTGGGTGTAGTTCTCTGCTTTATCCCTACATTTCCCCTACTACTGTCAGGGCTACATCAGTGGTAGCGGTGACAGCCCTTTTTGGTTTTTGGGTCGTGGTATTTTCTGTATTTTCAGGGAACTTCTCGAAGTTGTTAAAGACAAGTTGGGCGCACGAGCACTAGCAAAGGAGAGCAACCTGGACGAGCGTCAGCAAAGGGCGGTGGGAAGCGGTGCGTGAGCGTACAACTACATCGAGTACAACAAATCAACACAGGTTTGGTTCTCGGGAGTTGGTACCTCCCGTTCTACTGTTTGCCTTTTGGTTTTAGCTAAATTGATGTTACTTTAGTTTACAATAGTTCAATCATTCAACTAGTGTACTTGTAGTCACTTGTTTCCTTCTAGTTTGATTCGTTGTCCGTTGGGCACTAGCGAGTCTTCTTTAGATTTGTCGTAGGTGTAGTCGCTGCAGTCTGGAATGATAGATTAAGGGCATGTCCTCAAGTGGGGCAGAGTGTGGGGCCGGGGTCAGGGTGTGGGACGGGAGGCAGGGGAGGTAGAGGAGGCAAGGGAGCCTATAGGTTGAGAATCGGGTCATGGAACATAGGTTCGCTAACGAGCAAGTCTATAGAGTTGGCGAAAATCCTTCAGAAGAGGAAGATTAATATAGCGTGTGCCCAGGAGACTAGGTGGGTCGGATCGAGGGCGAGAAACGCAGATGGGTATAAGTTATGGTACTCTGGGGTCCTGAGGGGTAAGAATGGAGTGGGTATCCTGGTAGATAGCAATCTTAGAAGGTCGGTGGTAGAGGTCAGGCGGGTGAATGATAGACTAATGACTAGTAAATTGGTAGTGGGTGAGTGTACTTTAAATGTCGTTAACGCGTACGCACCGCAAGTAGACTTGGATGAGGAGATTAAAAGGCGCTTTTGGGAGGGGTTGGATGACATCGTTCATAGTATTCCGCCTACCGAGAAGTTATTCGTAGGAGGAGATTTCAATGGTCATATTGGGTCGTCTGCAGGTGGTTATACTGAGGTGCATGGCGGTTTTGGTTTCGGGGAGCAGAACGGAGGGGCATTTCGCTGTTGGACTTTGACAAGGCATTCGATCTTGTGATTGCGAACTCAAGTTTTCCGAAGCGGGAGGAGCATTTGGTTACTTACCAAAGCTCGGTGGCGAAGACTCAGATTGACTATCTCCTCCTCAGGAGATGCGACAGAAGGTTGTGCGAGGATTGCAAAGTTATCCCAGGTGAGACCCTTGCAACGCAACATAGGCTTTTGGTGATGGATATTGACATTATGATAAGGAGGAAGAAGAGGTCAATACGAGGCCGCCCGAGGATTAGGTGGGTCGCCTTAACTAAGGATAAAGCTCAGGAGTTGGAAGGAAGGTTATCGGCAATGGGAGCTTGGAGAAGTAGTGGGGACGCAAACACTATGTGGTCGACGACGGCGAACTGTATAAGGAAGGCAGCGAGAGAGGTGTTAGGGATATCTTCGGGTCGCGCCGGGGACCACAAAGGAGACTGGTGGTGGAATGCAGTTGTCCAAGGTAAAGTGGAAGCGAAGAAGGCGGCTTACCTGCGGTTAGTAGGGAGCACTAGCGAGGAGGAGAAGAGAGTGAACAGTGAGAGATATAAGGTAGCTAGGAAGGAGGCTAAGACGGCAGCTTTTGCTCGTTTATATGAGGAACTAGGGAACAAAGGCGGGGAGAAGAAGTTATTCCGACTCGCTAAGGTGAGAGAGAGGACGGCTCGGGATCTGGACCAGGTGAGGTGCATAAAAGATGAGGACGACAAAGTTTTGATGGGGGATGACCAGATTAAGAGGAGATGACAGACCTACTTTCATAAACTTCTAAATGAAGAAGGGGATCAGGATATTGTACTAGGTGAATTGAGGAATGCAGACAACCCCCATGAATTAAGTTATTGTAGGGACATTGAGGTCGATGAGGTCATGGAGGCAATGCGTAAGATGAGGAGGGGCAGAGCTACCGGGTCAGACGAAATTCCGGTTGAACTTTGGAGGTGTGTGGGTAGAGCAAGCTTGGAATGGCTTACGAGGTTGTTTAATGTTATATTCAAGACTAATAGGATGTCTGAAGAGTGGAGGTGGAGTACAATGGTTCCGTTGTATAAGAACAAAGGCGATATCCAGAGTTGTAACAACTATAGAGGTATCAAATAACTGAGTCATACCATGAAAGTCTAGGAGAGAGTGGTAGAGATGAGAGTGCGAAGGACGGTGTCTATTTCAGACAACCAGTTCGGGTTCATGCCGGGCCGATCTACCACAGAAGCTATCCACCTTATTAGGAGGATGATGGAACAATACAGGGATAAGAAGAAGGATCTCCACATGGTGTTTATCGATCTAGAGAAAGCGTACGACAGAGTTCCTATGGAGGTCTTATGGAGCTGCTTAGAGGTTAAAGGGGTCCCGGTAGCCTACATTAGGGTGATTAAAGACATGTATGATGGAGCTAAGACTCGGGTTAGGACAGTAGGAAGCGACTCCGAGCATTTTCCGGTTCTTACGGTGTTGCACCAAGGGTCTGCATTCAGCCCTTCCCTATTTGCCCTGGTGATGGATGCCATAACGCATCATATTCAAGGGGAGGTGCAATGGTGCATGCTATTTGCTGATGACATAGTCCTAATTGACGAGACACGACGCGGCGTCAACGAGAGGCTAGAGGTTTGGAAACATGCCCTTGAGTCTAAAGGTTTCAGGTTGAGCAGAACAAAGACGGAATACCTCGAGTGCAAATTTGGGGCCGAGCCGACGGAAGCGAGAGTGGAAGTGAGGCTTGACTCTCAAGTCATCCCTAAGAGGGGTAGTTTCAAGTACCTTGGGTCAGTTATTCAGGGGATCGGGGAGATCGACGAGGATGTCACACACCGTATAGGGTGGGGTGGATGAAGTGGAGGTTGGCGACGGGAGTCCTATGTGATGAGAAAGTGTCACCGTTACTAAAAGGTAAGTTTTATAAAGCAGTGGTTAGGTCTGCCATGTTGTATGGGACCGAGTGTTGGCCGGTTAAGAACTCACACATCCAGAAGATGAAAGTAACAGAGATGAGGATGTTGAGGTGGATGTGCGGGCATACAAGGATGGATAAAATTAGGAATGAAGATATTCGAGAGAGGCTGGGCGTGGCCCCATGGAGGACAAGATGCAGGAAGTAAGACTCAGATGGTTTGGGCACATTTAGAGGAGGAGCACTGATGCACCTGTGAGAAGGTGTGAGCGGCTGGCTGTGGTGGGCACGAGGAGAGGTAGAGGGAGACCTAAGAAGTATTGGGGAGAGGTGACCAGGCAGGACATGACGCGTCTTAGGATTACTAAGTACATGGCCCTTGACAGGGAGTTGTGGAGGTCGACCATTAAAGTTGTAGGATAGGGGAAGTTGTGGATATTTCTACAGCGCACTGGAGTGAGACTAGCCAGTTAGGAGTTAATCTTAGGATGCTACTGATCAGCTACTGATACAGGGATGTATCTGTTGGATATTAGTATACCTTCCATCTTTTTCGTATTTCCTATATTTCTTATATTGTTGTTATTTTGTTATTTTATGTTATATTATGTATTTTATGTTATTTTATGTTATTTTAGTATGAGTCTATTGATAGTACTAATGTATCGTCTCTTGTTGCTGTCTTGAGCCGAGGGTCTCCTGGAAACAGCCTCTATGCCCCTCGGGGTAGGGGTAAGGTCTGCGTACATATTACCCTCCCCAGACCCCACTTGTGGAATTATACTAAGTTGTTGTTGTTGTAACCACATCTATTCACAGTTCAAAATGGACCAAGCATATACTTACTATTGACCATTGAGGTCACAATCTATCTAGCTAAGTGATTTAAGAATAATCAACCACGTTTAAGTCATAAATCAGTTGCGGTCAGTTATATGAATCCTTTATCCCATTCATTTGACTAAGTAATTTTTTTATACCGATGTTGTCCGGAATAGCTTGCGCGCACCTCAATTATTCTGGGTACTGGCTATTTCAAACCAACACAGGTACCGGATAATTCTGCCCATGAACTTGAAACCTAACGGTTCTCCTTCCACTTCATTAACTACTAATCATTAACCACTAACTGATTCAATCATCATCTTTTGTAATGCGAAGATTTTATCAAACGATTTCTATTACTAGGTAATTATGCAACTAATAAAGTAAATTTAGATGCATAAGCATTACCTTTAAGATTCCAAGGACTTTGGTAACATCTTCTTTCATGAGCTTTTTCCTCAAATCCTTGCAATACATTAATCTCAAAGTCTCAATATACACTTCAATATCATCACAATCCGCAATCTCAACAATGAAAGGACCTGAATTCCGCTGTTGCTTTACCCATTTCTCAGACAACTTTACAGCAAAAAACCTACTATGGGCCACCAAGATCTGCCTATGAACATTCATAGCAACACTGAAACCATCCTTAGAACTCAATGTTAACTTCACATCACTCGAACCCGAATCATTAAACTGATTCCCTGGGCTCCTACAGGCTAAAAGATCCAGAAGTCGTTGTTGCATTAAGGCCTGTTTGTCTTGTGGCATAAGGGAAGTAGAAAGCTTCTGATTTAAGCCCCCATTCAAAATGGGGGTGTTGTTGATTGTTGATCTCGGAATGCATTCGGGTTCATTTGCCATCATTTCAAAAAGGGTCGGGCTTGAACGAGTCTTATTGTCCATAGAAGGTGGCGGTGACATAGGGTTTAAAAGCCCTGCTGTGAGTGCAGAGTTGAATTTACTGAAAGATGATGGAAATGCTTCATGGGTGTTGTTTGGGATAGGAGTACCTCCTCCATTACCGTAAAAGGTGGCTGTTGTTGTACTGCCGAGAGATTCCATAACTTTAGGAAATGTAGTTGGCGAGTACCGGATCTTGAGATTTGAAGGCGAGGAGGAAGCGGAAATGGATGACGGCGGCGAGGGTGGAGGGGGTGTGACAGTAGATTTAGAAGCAGGACAACACCATGAGTTCTCAGGAGAAACAATAGTAGGTGTATCAATCTTACGAGTTTCGTTCAGGCATTGTGTCGAACAGGGGGTAGGCGAAAAAACAGAAGAGCTAAAAGACTCCTCAACAGAAGAGGAGGAAGTAGTAATGGTGGTCTCACGGCAACGACGACGTTTGGGTTTAATGGGTTGGGTTTGGAATTTGAGATGTGTAGTAGTAGTTGCCATATAGTGGTGTGGTGTGGTTCACTTGTTTGTCCTTTAGGGCCTAAAATCCATAGCATTCAAATAGCACATATAGACAAGAAATCAAGAATTGAGTAATAAGAAATTAAGAATAGCGGTTGATACAAGATTTTTTTATATTATATATTTGTTCTTGATTGTGAAGTGAGAAAAAAGACACAGAAAAATAGCAATGAAAGCTTGAAATGAGCATTCAATGGAGATAGAGATGTTGAATAGTGGATTTTAATTAATTTTGTTTAGATACTATGCTTTTTTTATACGTATGGATGACCTCTTTTCATAAGTCTTTCATCTCCTTTACGACAAATTTGGGACCATATATAGAACCTTTTGAATAAAATTTTAATTGAGCTAAAGCAAATAAGTATATCACATGAATACAGCATAATCCATAAAGTTGATAGGACGATATAGTGATTATTTTAGTTTAAATTCCAACGGAGATAAACACACAAAGTGATTTCTTCTCATTGAGCCAAACTTTGGTGAATAGAGTTACCTAGTACTTGTTGCTAGCGAAAGGTGGTAGGTATCCAGTGGAATTAGTCAAGATGCGTGTAAGCTGGCCCGAACATCACAATTATAAAAAATGCAAAAAGGGTCAAAATTGTCCACGTACTATTGCATATTGTTTAAAAGTGTCCTCTATTATACTATTTTGGCCGACTGAATCCCTACCGTTATACTTCTGTTCAAATTTGCCCCTAATAATAACGGCAAGCCACGTGTCACCCCCTCCCCACCCCACATATTGAGGGATGGGTTAATTGACTGTGGGAGTGACACGTGGCTTCCTGTTAAAGTTAGGGGCAAATTTGAACGGAAGCATAACGCTAGGGATTCAGTCGACCAAATAGTATAACGAATGGAACTTTTACATCATATTCGATAGTATATGGGTAATTTTAACCCTTTTTCAATAAAAAAAAAATAGTGATTATTTAACCTGTATAGCGTGGTATGTGGAAAATTAGTCAAAATGTCTTGACAAACAAAATGGTGTTAAAAGAGAATTGAATTGAGGTAACTTTGTATTGTTAGATTGGACTATCCGTCAAAGGATATGCTAATGTTATTTTCAAGGAATTAGCTAAGGAACATAAAAAATCTCGACAAGAGAAACAGTGAGAGGGTCCCCAAAATAAATTAAACCCCACTTGAATTTATCATTAGTTCTGCTCTTATCCTGATTCTTTGGTTGTTTTTTGGTTTCTTTCTCTCCTCCATTCCCCACAAAAATCCACTTTTATTTTTCCTAAATACAGCTCGAAGCACAAAATATTTTGTATTCACGCAAAAATTGAAAAAGAGTCGTATTTCAAGAGATGTGATATAGATAATCAATTATGATATAAATATTAATGACTGCTTTCACGATTTGAACCCGAGACCTATAAATTATACGACGACAACTTTACCGTTACTCCAAAATTTCCCTTCTGATCTTTTTGTTTTCTTATAAAAATCAAAAACTAGTCACAGACTTGTGCCAGTTTGTGAATTTTCATTTGCAGTTTGGTTTTGGATTTTGGATTTTGTAAGGCTTGTCGAAAACCATAGTGGTGAGGTCAATGATTCGTTGTTCTTGTTATCACAAGAAACATAGGACCACAAATATCATTATTGTAACGGAAAAGGTTCAAAATATCCCTAAACTATTGGAAAAGGTTTAAAAATATCATTTATCCACCTATTGAGCTAAAAATATCCCTTCATCCATATTTTTGGTTTACTTATGCCCTTTGACCGTTAGATCAATGCTGAATTAAAAATAATTATTATTCTTTTTGTAAAACTTAAAAAAAAATATTGTACAAAATATTTTTATTTTTTTAAACTAATGCACCAGCAGTCCACTAATTTAGTAAAGTCTTCTTTTTCTTCTTCTTCTTTTTTTCCAGTTTTTACAAAAAAATAATTTAGTTTTTACAAAAAAAATATTTTTTTTTTCAGTTTTTTTAAAGCATTTTTTTTGTAAAAACTTGAGAAGAAGTTATAAAAACAGAAAAAATATGTTTTTAATAAAATATTTTTGTTTTTTAAAAATTGAAAAAAATATTTTCAACAAAATATTTTCATTTTTGACTTTTTTTTTCATTTTTTCAGTTTTTTAAAAAAAATGATAATATTTTTTCTTTAAAAAAAAACTGAAAAATGAAAATAAAATGAAATGCATTAAAAAACTGAAAAAACTGAAACAGAAAATATTTTGTTGATTTTTTTTTTCAGTTTTTAAAAAATGAAAATATTTTATTAAAAACATTTTTTTTCTGTTTTTTACAACAAAAAAAACTAGTTTTTACAAAAAAAAAAATCTTTAAAAAAAACTGAAAAAAAATAGTTTTGTATAAAAACTGAATTATTTTTTGTAAAAACTGAAAGAAAAAAAAAGACTTTACTAAATTAGTGGACTATTGGTGCATTAGTTTAAAAAAATGAAAATATTTTGCAAAATATTTTTTTTAAGTTTTACAAAAAGAATAATACTTATTTTTAATTTAGCATTGACCTAACGGTCAAAGGGCATAAGTGAACCAAAAAAGTGGATGAAGGGTATTTTTAAACCTTTTTCAATAGTTTAGGGGCATTTTGAACCCTTTTCCGTTATTGTAAAGCATGTTTGTCAATATTCTTCTTGCATACCTAGGTACAATAATACTAACTATGTGAGCTCTAAATGAGGGTTTGAATAATTTAAATTCATTGATTTTAGTTCATTTAATTTGTATATTGTATTAGGTTCACCTGAAATCACTAGTCACCCTAACCTAAGTCATGATAGTGTTACAACAACTTTAATTTCAAGCAAAATGACAAAGGAAACCTTTGATCAAGACGGTAAAAATAATATCCAAGGATTGTTTTTTAAAATTCTAAATTACGCACTAAAAAAGAAAACCTTTCGCAATAATTGGTAATTACCATGGATTGTGATGAATGGTGGTAGTAGAGGTGAATAATTTGAATGATGCTTTTATGTTCGACAATTCTTATTTACTCCATTGTAACGGAATTGAGGGCAAGAAAGCTATTGCGCATGGTTAATCCAAATTGAAAATAATGATGTCTAACCAACAATACGTGTGGTAAAGAAATAAATATTTTTTTGAGCCCGTTTGGATTAGCTGATTGCAAATAGCTGACAAGCTTGAAGTGCAAAAAAGCATTTTTAAGTGCTGAAATTAATTTTTTAAATAAGCATTTACATATTTGGATAGACATATTGAAACTGATAATAAGCAGTTGATGTGTTTGGTAGAGAAATGCTAATAAGCCATTCTTTTGTTATGACTAATATAACCTCAAAACTTTACAAAAGACTATAAATTATAAATTTTCTTTATAAAGAAAAGGATGAAAAATAAATATGGAATGAAGATAAAGTTAGAAAATTTATTTTAGTATAAATATTTTGTGAATTAAAAAATGTTATTAAGGATAAATTAGTAAAAGTCTTGTTCAAACTCAAAGTGCGTATAAGCTGAAAAGTCATAGGTTGGGGATGACCAACTTATGACTTATGACTGATTTTAGCTTATAAGCACTTTGGGTATTCACCAAACGCGTAGATGAGCCAAAAAGTGCTTATAAGTCAGTTTGATCAGCTAATAAGCTTAGCCAAACACCCTCTTTATCTTTAACGATGTGTATCTGGTTTGTGTGTATCAAGTTACCTTTATTAGAGAACGTTTTCTCTCCAATATGAAACTTTTCAGCGTAAATTCGATATATTCAGGCCTCAATACGAATATCGAACGCCGTTTGAGAAATCAAAAAAAATGATGGTGACTATGATCTATATATGTAGGAGTGATTTAAATGCTACTCCTGTCAAGCCAACTATTATACATGGGCATAGTGAGGTTCTTGAATACATGAGACAGCATTAAGTTAAGTACAAAAACAAAATGTGACCACATGCTCCCTTCTACAATTTATCTGTCAGATTTATGTATGAGGCCACTCATAGGCAGTGAATATAATAAAAAGGCTAGATCCACCTAAACAAAATCACAAGGGCTTATTCCACTAATATAATTTTCCAGCTAAATTAGGATTAAATAATAGGAGTAATTAGTTTCATTTTCAATTGAAAATATGGATCTTGAGAGGGCGGATTATAACTAGAGCACAATGGGCTTTTTTTTGGAAAATAACACTCCCTAGCCACTCTCAAAATAATAGCCGAAAATATATATTTTCTTGTATAAATATATATTTTGTATGTTATATACAAATTTTATATAATTTTTTAATTACCGAATATAAATAGTATCTTGCACGGGTTAAAAATAAAAAAAAATCCTTTTTTAAAGTAAGATTGTAGACAAAATTATCCGATATTTATATTGGTGAAAAAAATAATAGATACATCCTGTTATAAATTTCTGGAATAGTAATCACAGGGACCACGTTAAAGAAAAGGTAAGCATTAGAGCCTTATAATATCCAGATTCGTACCGCGTAGGGCTCTATTCGGGGAAAAGCGCTCCTTACCAAGGATTTTTTCATACTAAAAGCTCGAACTCGAGACCTCTGATTAAGGGTAGAGCGGTGTCGTTCAGTGCACCACATCCTTTGGTGGTAGTTTCAAGTATATCTTGTATGTCACTTTGTCGTTATAATTCTCACAAATTCTGAGGATTGCTTTTCACTTTATTCAATGCCTCTTGGACTCTGAGTATCATGTGTTCATCTGCCCAACATTTATTTATTTATTCATTTTTTGGTACGATCAATTTTCAATTAACTTCTCTTTTGTGAGAGACCAATATGGGCTTCTATAATCAATTAGCCGAAGATGGGCTTGATTTTGTTTCTATTAGCCCAAGATTTCCTTTGTTTGGGCTGGACTCATCCAAAGAGTTTGATGTGAAATTTTCATCAAGTGTCCCTTTTGTAGAATGAAATTCAAAAATAGCCAGATTAACAAGTGGTAATTGAAAAATAGTCACAGTTTCAAAAGTAATCGAATTTAGCTACTTTTTATGTAAAGATAAATTTGAACAAAAATACTGTCTAAAATCCGAAAAATATTCTAGCATAATATACTGGAGTTCCAGCATAATATGCTGGAAGTTCATACACAGGTGCACCAATCTCCAGTATATTTTGCTGGAACTTTCCGTATTGCAGCAAAATAATGACTATTTTTCAAAAACATTACAAATGCTGGGTGTTTTTCAATTACCAATCCGAAAACTGGCTAGCCCGTGCTATTTTCACCTTTTTGTATGCTGTTTAGGAAATGGTGTTCTTTTTATTTCTCTTGCAAAAAATGGATTATTTAGGCCACGATCTAAAAATTTATTTTTTGCGAAAATTAAAAATCTTATGAGAAAACGCTAAACTACAGTCTAATGTTTTGTGAGAAAACTGAAAATTATGTAAGCAAACATTAGACCCGAAAGAATAATTTTTCAAGGACTGAATTTGTACAACCTCTTAAAAAGAAATAAAATCTAAATAGGGGCCTAAAAGGGGACATTTGCGTAAGTCAGCCTCACTTGAAATGAAGAGCCTTTGGGCTGCAGTATATTTCATACAAAAGGAGAAAAACACTTTGGTGCTAAATAAAACAACTTTGACAATTCTCTTACCCAGCCCATACATCCAGAGAGACTAATAGGAGTGATTTGCACAAATAGGACATTTTGGTACCAATTTTGATTTTTTGACCCGTTTATCCATGGGCAGAACTTCAACTTTAACGAATATTACTTTCCGCTTGTAAATGGGCAATACTTTTAACTTTTGACTATAAATATTTGCTCATGGAGCAAGGGGGGTCAAAGAAGTTACTGAGACATGGAGATTGAATTTTATTCTAGAAATAGCGTGTACATGTTTTTTGGATATTTATGCAAAAATATTCATCGTCATGCTACGATTGTATTGTGATGTTACTATAGGTATGTTTTGTTCCACCCTTTACCATTTAGGTGTAACGTTTGATCAATAAATAGTCATGGTAAAAATTTACCAGTATCGATATTTACATCAATACACTAAATACCGAGTATTTACAAATATGATTATCACTAATTAAACCATACAACAACAACGACAACAACATACCTAGTATAATCCCACATAGTGAAGTTTGGGAAGGGTAATGTGCACGAAGACCTTACCCTTATCTTGTGGAAGTAGAGAGGCTGTTTCCAATAGACCCTCGACTCAGGATATCACTAAACCATAGTTTAGAAAAAAAAGTTACAACCAAGGCGTAAAATTTTTTTTCCCTCTCTTTTCATCATTTTTATTGGCCATTCACGTTTTGGATGTAGACACTCGTGAAAAAGAAATCCCCACTTCAAAACTCGATCTCGAATATAACCTAAACTATAACATATATAGTACGTAGTAGTATCTTAGTTATCTTAAAATTAAGTAAAATATGTCGCTATCTACTTTGGATCTTAATTAATTATGTCAATGATAACTGAGCTTAACCGTCACTCTTACTCAAAACTTATTTCTCTAGTTCACATTATTAGGGGCCCAATCATACTTAATTTATACTATTTCTCCGTTAAATTAATTAAGTTCTGGTATTCCTTCAGCTGACAGTATATCAATTTTACCATGAATGCCACTTTTTACTATGGTGGCGTCCGGATTAGCTTGCATGCACTTAGAGCTGTCAATATAGGCCGGGCCGGGTACTTGGGCTTTAGCAATTGACGGGCTGGGCTGCGCTAGCCCACCATTTTGATGGGTCTTATAATGGTCAGCCCACCCCAACCCTATGTGGGTCGCGGGCCCCCACGGGCCGGCCTATCATTTTTAAAAATATAATTTTATATTTTTTCTTTAAGTTCTGACGTAAAAAAAGATAATTATTTAAAAGTTAAAAAATATCTTATTGGAAAAAATTCGCAAAACTTAATAACTTTTTATATTGTTCCAATATATCACAATAAATACTAAAAAAAGTAAAAGATAGGACAATATTTCATTCACTAAAAGTCAAAACTTAAAACAAACTATTCAAGAGAACGTTCATGATGCTTATGAGATATCCAACACATCATCTTCATCAAACACATTTGAATCCACTTGTGACAAGGTTGTCTTAACATCTTCACTTTCATCTACAATTCATATGCAATATTAATTAGTTAAATATTAAAAATAATTAAATTTTAAAATATTAAAAATAATTAAATTTTAAAAATTAATAATATTTAAATTCACATAAAAAATATTACCAGTTTGAGTTCGGGAAAACCTGTGCAGCCAATTTCGAGTAGTAACAAGTGTTTGGACATTTTCATAATAAATGCAACTTCTGTACTTTGTAAGAACACGCCACCAATGCTAAATGTTGATTCCGATGGTACAATGGTAATAAGAATGCTAAGTACATCACGCACCATCATTGAAAGATCGGGATATTTTCTAGAATGGTCCTTCCAATACATGACAACATCATCTCTTGAAACTTCTCAAGATCAAGTTTTGGTTCCTCTTAGTAAAGATCCAATTCTGACTTTCTATCTCTAAAGGCAGTATACTTTTTATTTTTATATATTTTAAATAAATATTTTATTAGGCCCACGGGCTGACCCGATTCAGCCTCAATCAAGCCTCACGGGCCACGGGTTTACTCGGGCCGGACTTAAAAACTTCGTTTTTAAATGGGCTCCAAAAATTCTAGCCCACCCTGCTAAATTACTAGCACCTAAAGACTTCGACAAAAATTCCATGTACACTTGTAAAATCAGGTACGTGCTACTCCCTATCGGTAAAAGTAATGGATAACTTGGGCACCAAAATTTGGGCAAATAGGAAAAAATCACCTAATATATTTTGCCTCGACTTGAATTTGAATTTGAAATCTTATGATTCTTTCCTGTTTTGTTAATCGATTACTAGACCATACTCTTGAATGCAGTGAAGACAAATTGAGTTTCAAATTAAGTCCCATATATATGTATAGTTCCCAAAACCCAAATTATTTCTGTTGTAGTAGTTTCAAAAGATGAATACAAAGAATTTATTTGTTCAGCATCCTATGCTCAATAAAAATATACGTAAACTTGAATTTCATGACTCGAACTAGGTCATCTAGTTTTCAGGTAAAAAGAAAAAGAAAAAAAAAAGAAAAAAGAAACTCTTATGCACTTTTGTACATAACTGGTAAGAGGCATAACAAGATCATCGGGTGAAGGCACACTATCATTATATTACGGGTAAGGTGCGAAGCTATACTCTAAAGACAGATACATTAGATTCCGACAATTTCGCTGCTCTTGAAAATAAAAAAATATAATCATCAATGGTAATTGTAGAATTAATAAGATTTTTCCATGCTTAATCATCATAGAATTTGGATTCGAGTCTTTAAAATGAAAAAAATTCTACCAGACAACGCTTCCCTTTTCAACAGAGTCTTTGCCTTTATTCATTACATATTCAAATTAATCGAAACTCTAGTACCAATACCAAACACGTAGTAACAAAATCCTCCTCCCCCCTCCCCCCCAAAAAAAACGAATCTGCTAAAGACATAAAATAAATCAGGACCAAATAAAATAAATTCTAGAAAGATGTTAGTTGGTCATCAGTCTCATGATTTGAAAGTTGAGACTTAGCTCATTAACTTACTTGCACTTTTTTTTTTCGCTTTGACGTGGACACTCCTAGGGGTTCCCGCATACTCCTTAATACTCAAGTTATGCGGGATAAAGTAGATTAAATTTATACTGTATTTGGTTGAATATATATATTTATCTTGCATGTTCCATTTCTTATGTGATATAAATTAGTCCTAGGATTATAATATCAAAATTATAATTCTAAAATAATTTAGTCCGCGTACCAAAAGACCCCTCAAAGTTTAGAATTCTTTGTTTTGGGGTGAGGTTGGGGGTTTTGTGTGTGGGTTGAGGTGGGGGTGGGTAGTTAGGTACAAGAACAGGAGAGACATCCCACATGATAGAATGACCCACATTTCTGACTAATGTCTCTGCTAATATCGTTATCATTATCAGAGTTTTGTAGAAATGTGAAATTCTGACTGATAGACTAGTCCACTTCAGAAATCTTCCTTGCCTATTGGCTCTTACATGTATACAAAAAGTTTATATAATTTTAAAGAATTTTTTAATAATATTAGTCAGTACGTCCAATCGGTTGTAGCAAGTTAATATTTTATTTTCAAAGTTAATATATCATGCTTGATAAAGAGAGTTACACATTACTGGTCAACTTAATTAAAAATAATACTATAAAAATTCTTTACATCTTTAGTGTACACATAATTAACATAAAACTTGTAAGGTATTATCCTAAATGAAAAGAGTGAAGATGACAAGAAGAAAAATGAGAGCTTAAGTTAGGTTATATCCATAATTAATGATATATATATATATAGTTGCATCCATGTTCAGCCTGAGGCTGTAGCTTAAATTATTTTAATGAATGAAAGGGAAGCAAGCAAAGGACATGTTACATCAATAAATCTTGATTACAAACATGAAAAGAACAGAAGAAAGAAATAAGGGGGGGGGGGGGGGTTAGATTATAAGATAGAGAATGCCAGCTCCGTAACAAAAGAAACTCCAAATCAAGGGTCAAAAAGAAGAAGAAAAACAAACTACAAATCCACATCAAAAGAGATAATGTTTTCTCATTGTTGCCAATGCAAAGGACTCCTTTGATAGGATCGTCGGGAAGAGTTATAAATATTACTGAATATGATGTATTATTAATACTAGGATTAGTTATGTTGAAATTAGTTTTTATTGATTATTTGGTTTGGTGTATCAAAGGTTTCAAAAGGACAGTTCTGTCTTTATACATACTTATTCGTATATTAAAAATTATGGCATTGCTAATGACATAATTTACTATGTGTAAGAATGGTAAAATAGCATGTGCTAGCCAGTTTTCGGACTGATAATTAAAAAATAGTCAGTGTTTGCAATGTCATTAAAAAATAATCACATTTCTGGAGATTGGAGCACCTCTCTAAGTGTGTAAATATTATGCTGGAACTCCAGCACAGTATGAAATTTCAGTATGTTATGCTGGAAGTTCACATATAAAAAATTCGAACTTCAACATATTATGCTGGAATATTTTTCGGATTTTGAACAATGATTTTGTTCAAATTTATCTTTGTAAGCACGTAATTTTTGACTCGCATAAATTTTAAAGTTAGTTTTAGTATTTTAATATTTTTAAAATATTTACTTGACTTTATTTTAATATAATTTTAATCTTTTTACTTTTAGTCGTAAGACATAAAAAAAAACATAAAATAGTTTTATTTATCGTGTTTATCGCTTTTCTATATTTTTATCGTATATTTTTATTCATGGTATCTTAATTTTATCATGACTTTAGCCTATTTTCTTTACTTTTTACTTTATTAGTATAACATTTAAAATACAAAAAAGTAGTTTCATTTTAAAATTTTGTTTATTTACTTAACTAAGTTTAATTAATATTTTGGTAGGATTTTTGAGTTTGTCTTTGTCCAACAAGAAAATTTGTAGGCCCAAAGGTGTGAGTCCATTTCTTTTAACTTAAACCCAATTATTCTTAGCTCATTCTTCCCAACCCATTAGCCCATTTATGTGCAAGATTTAATCCTAGCCATCTATTTCCTTCTAATCCAATGACCATCATCCCTTCCCACCTTCATATCAAATACCCAATTATAGAAACCCTAACCCAAATTTTCAATTCCTAGTCTTGAACTAAAAAAGGAACCAGCCGCCAGTCCACCCCCCCGTCGTCGGATCTCTCATGCCGTCGACCAGCCACGCAACCGCTGCCATCTCAAAAACAAAAAAAAACCCAGCCCCGTCGCCGCTAAGCAACCACCAGCCCACGACCATAAACTTCATCTGCCTTCCAACGACCCTTGACCTCCATCTCACTCACGACCACCAACAACTGGACAGACCCCAAAATCGGTGACCCATCTTCTTCTGCGAGCCATCAACAGCCACACCGGCAGACCCCCCTCATCCACTCATGTTGCCACTGAGCAGCCATAAACAACCTCCCCTCGTTCTTTTTCTTCGACCAGTGGCGACAACACAACAATATCTCTCTCACAACCCTTCTACTGCTTCTTCAAAAACACACACACACACACACAGTCACTAACAGAAGGACAGGCGAAGAAAACGAGCACAACAAAAAACATAGAAGAACTTGAAGTTTGATTTCAGATTCAAATCCTATTGATTTTCGTTTCATAGTTTAGCTCATTCTTCTGCTTTTGATTTTTAAAAACCATGGAATCCGGCGAGTTTCGAGGTTGTCGTTCAAGATACGCTCAAGTCTTCACATCTGTTCCTGTTTAAATTTTGGTCGTCGCCGGCGTCGAGGTTACAATTCTTCGTTCGTTGTTCTCGTTGCAGTCCCTATATGCTTCCCAAAATCTTGGATCGGGTATCTTTGCCTTTGGATCAATTTTAGTGCAAAAAGATAATAGAAGTTGAATTGGGTTCTACACTGAGGTCTCATCTTTACCTTGCTTTTCCATTTTTGGTAATATTAGATGTTTATCTTGTCTTTTTAGCATAAGTATTTGATATTTTGATATGATAAATGTGTCTGATGAATTGTCTTTTGATTATTAGTAGTAATGTTATTGGTTAAGATCGATTAGGAAATTATTTGGCTAAACATTAGTTAATTTAGATCTAAAGGAATGATTTAGAAAGAATAGTAAATAATGAATCTTAACGAAACAAGGACGCTTTAACTGTTGGGGCCATAGGAGATTTGATCTTGAATTAAGAAGTCGTGGCTGTTAGATATTGATTAAAAGTAAAACCTTGTTCAACATTTCTTATTTAGTTCTACTTTATTTTATCACTTTAATCGCTAGGAGCATGTTTTAGGCCGACCATACTTGGGTAAGCAAGCCTTAGGATTTTTATTAGTTTTCGTGGCGAGAGGTCGTTCCCTTCATTAAATTTATCCGGGGTATGCCCCGAAGTATCATGTATTTGGAGGCCGTGACGAACATTGTGGAGGAAGTACAATGTAGGCTAGCTTTTATTTTTATTTTTATTTTTATTTTATTAGGTGAGGGCGACCTCGAGCCTCTTGTGTGTTTGTTTTTCTTTTTTGTGTTTAGTTATACCTCAATTTGAATATTTTAAAAGCCAACTAGATCGAGTACGCAACCATGACTTTCACGGGACTTGGGGAGTGCCTAACACCTTCTTCCCGAGTCAAATGAACCCCCTTACCCAAATCACTGGTGTAGACCTAGTTTTAGAGTTCAAAGTATTTTGAAAGGAAAAATCATTTTAAAAACGGTAACCTGGCACACCGAAATCAATGTCAGGTGGCGACTCTGAGTTAATCCTTTTGAAACGAATTTTAGTCACTTTCAATATTGGAAAACCCTTTTCAAGCTTTACTAAATTGTTTTATTATTTTTAAGAGGGTTTAGTGAGGTTTGATAAAAAAGGGATGTGACATCTCTGGCGACTCTGCTGGGATGTGCGGGTTCGAGCTAGTACTTGATTTTGTTGGCTTTTAGAATATTTGGTTGAGGTTTTTATGTTTTTTCGTTAGCTTTACTTAATTTTTATTAGGTTTTTATATTTTGTTATTTGCTAGTTGTTTATGTGTTTACAGTTTTGCTTTATGTGTTTACTGCTTTATAATTGTCATCATATGCATTACCCGGTCAATTCTTTCGGCACCAAGTCTCGAAGTACGCGTTGCGTACACGAACTCTTCGTTGAGTCACTCTTATTTTAGGAGGGGGGAGGGCGTCGAACGTATGGAGTGGGTGGAAAGCTTGAGCAGCCACCATCGACCATACGCTCCCCCGAATTGCCTTGTTAGTAAACCCCAAACTTAGGTCAGCCTTTAGGTCATTTTTATTTGCATCATGTCATTTAGACCTAGTAGGGCTCGGTCACAATCTTTTTAGCCACCTTTATTTTCTTTTGAATAAGCGTCGGGTCATAAATCATTTACGTTGTTTATTGTTCTTTGCTCCGAAAACTCTTCGTGTTTTCAAGCAAAGAGGGGCAGCTATAAGCACGTAATTTTTGACCCGCGCAAATTTTAAAGTTAGTTTTAGTATTTTAATATTTTTAAAATATTTACTTGACTTTATTTTAATATAATTTTAATCTTTTTACTTTTAGTCCTAAGACATAAAAAAAATATAAAATAGTTTTATTTATCGTGTTTATCGCTTTTCTATATTTTTATCTTTAGTTTAAGATCAATTAGTATATTTTTATTCATGGTATCTTAATTTTATCATGACTCTAGCCTATTTTCTTTACTTTTTACTTTATTGGTATAACATTTAAAAATACAAAAAAGTAGTTTCATTTTAAAATTTTGTTTATTTACTTAACTAAGTTTAATTAATATTTTGGTAGGATTTTTGAGTTTGTCTTTGTCCAACAAGAAAATTTGTAGGCCCAAAGGTATGAGTCTATTTCTTTTAACTTAAACCCAATTATTCTTAGCCCATTCTTCCCAACCCATTAGCCCATTTATGTGCAAGATTTAATCCTACCCATCTATTTCCTTCTAATCAATTGGTCATCATCCATTTCCACCTTCATATAAAATACCCAATTATAGTAACCCTAACCGAAGTTTTCAATTCCTAGTCTTGAACTAAAAAAGGAACCAGCCGCCAGTCCACCCCCGTTGTCGGATCTCTCACGCCGCTGACCAGCCACACAACCGTTGCCATCTCAAAAAAAAAAACCAGCCCCGTCGCCGCTGAGCAACCACCAGCCCACGACTATAAACTCCATTTGCCTTCCAACGACCCTTGACCTCCATCTCACTCACGACCACCAACAACCGGACAAACCCCAAAACCGGTGACCCATCTTCTTCTGCGAGCCATCAACAACCACACTGGCAGACCCCCCTCATCCACTCACGTCGCCGCTGAGCAGCCATAAACAACCCCCCCTCGTTCTTTTTCTTCGACCAGTGGCAACAACACAACTATATCTCTCTCACAATCCTTCTGCTGCTTCTTCAGAAACACACACACACACACAGTCATTAACCGAAGGGCAGACAAAGAAGACGAGCACAACAAAAAACATAGAAGAACTTGAAGTTTGATTTCGGATTCAAATCCTATTGATTTTCGTTTCATAGTTTAGCTCATTCTTCTGCTTTTGATTTTTAAAAACCATGGAATCCGGCGAGTTTCGAGGTTGTCGTTCAAGATCCGCTCAAGTCTTCACCTCTATTCCTGTTTAGATTTTGGTCGTCGCCGGCGTCGAGGTTACAATTCTTGGTTCGTTGTTCTCGTTGATGTTCCTATTTGCTTCCCAAAATCTTGGATCGGGTATCTTTGCCTTTGGATCAATTTTAGTGCAAATAAATAATAGAGGTTGAATTGGGTTCTATACTAAGGTCTCATCTTTACCTTGCTTTTCCATTTTTGGTAATATTAGATGTTTATCTTGTCTTTTTATCATGAGTATTTGATATTTTGATATGATAAATGTGTCTGATGATTTATCTTTGGATTATTAGTAGTAATGTTATTGGTTAAGATCGATTAGGAAATTATTTGGCTAAACATTAGTTAATTTGGATCTAAAGGAATGATTTAGAAAGAATAGTAATCAATGAATCTTAACGAAACAAGGACGCTTTAACTGTTGGGGCCATAGGAGATTTGATCTAGAATTAAGAAGTCGTGGCTGTTAGATATTGATTAAAAGTAAAACCTTGTTCAACATTTCTTATTTAGTTCTACTTTGTTTTATCACTTTAATCGCTAGGAGCATGTTTTAGGCCGACCACACTTGGGTAAGCAAGCCTTAGCATTTTTATTAGTTTTCGTGGCGAGAGGTCGTTCCCTTCATTAAATTTATCCGGGGTATGCCCCGAAGTATCATGTATTTGGAGGCCGTGACGAACATTGTGGAGGAAGTACAATGTAGGCTAGCTTTTATTTTTATTTTTATTTTTCTTTTATTAGGTGAGGGCTATCTCGAGCCTCTTGTGTGTTTCTTTTTCTTTTTTGTGTTTAGTTATACCTCAATTTGAATATTTTAAAAGCCAACTAGATCGAGTACGCAACCGTGACTTTCACGGGACTTGGGGAGTGCCTAACACCTTCTCCCCGAGTCAAATGAACCCCCTTACCCAAATAACTGGTGTAGACCTAGTTTTAGAGTTCAAAGTGTTTTGAAAGGAAAAATCATTTTAAAAACGGTAACCTGGCACACCGAAATCAATGTCAGGTGGCGACTCTGAGTTAATCCTTTTGAAACGAATTTTTGTCACTTTCAATATTGGAAAATCCTATTCAAGCTTTACTAAATCTTTTTATTATTTTTAAGAGGGTTTAGTGAGGTTTGATAAAAAAGGGGTGTGACATCTCTGGCGACTCTGCTGGGATGTGCGGGTTCGAGCTAGTACTTGATTTTGTTGGCTTTTAGAATATTTGGTTGAGGTTTTTATGTTTTTTCGTTAGCTTTACTTAATTTTTATTAGGTTTTTATATTTTGTTATTTGCTAGAAGTTTATGTGTTTATAGTTTTGCTTTATGTGTTTACTGCTTTATAACTGTCATCATATGTATTACCCGGTGAATTCTTTCGGCAATAAGTCTCGAAGTACGCGTCACGTACACGAACTCTTCGTTGAGTCACTCTTATTTTAGGAGGGGGGGGGGCATCGGACGTATGGAGTGGGTGGAAAGCTTGAGCAGCCACCATCGACCATACGCTCCCCCGAATTGCCTTGTTAGTAAACCCCAAACTTAGGTCACCCTTTAGGTCATTTTTATTTGCATCATGTCATTTAGACCTAGTAGGGCTCGGTCACAAACTTTTTAGCCACCTTTATTTTCTTTTGAATAAGCGTCGGGTAATAAATCATTTACGTTGCTTATTGTTCTTTGCTCCGAAAATTCTTCGTGTTTTCAAGCAAAGAGGGGCACCTGTAAGCACGTAATTTTTGACCCGCGCAAATTTTAAAGTTAGTTTTAGTATTTAAATATTTTTAAAATATTTACTTGACTTTATTTTAATATAATTTTAATCTTTTTACTTTTAGTCCTAAGACATAAAAAAAACATAAAATAGTTTTATTTATCGTGTTTATCGCTTTTCTATATTTTTGTCTTTAGTTTAAGATCAATTAGTATATTTTTATTCATGATATCTTAATTTTATCATGACTCTAGCCTATTTTCTTTACTTTTTACTTTATTGGTATAGCATTTAAAAATAAAAAAAAAGTAGTTTCATTTTAAAATTTTGTTTATTTACTTAACTAAGTTTAATTAATATTTTGGTAGGATTTTTGAGTTTGTCTTTGTCCAACAAGAAAATTTGTAGGCCTAAAGGTATGAGTCCATTTCTTTTAACTTAAACCCAATTATTCTTAGTCCATTCTTCCCAACCCATTAGCTCATTTATGTGCAAGATTTAATCTTAGCCATCTATTTCCTTCTAATCCATTGGTCATCATCCCTTTCCACCTTCATATAAAATACCCAATTATAGAAACCCTAATCCAAGTTTTCAATTCCTAGTCTTGAACTAAAAAAGGAAACAGCCGCCAGTCCACCCCCCGTCGTCGGATCTCTCACGCCGCCGACCAGCCACACAGCCGCTGCCATCTCAAAAAAAAAAAAAACATAGCCCCATCGCCGCTGAACAACCACCAGCCCACGACCATAAACTCCATCTGCCTTCCAACGACCCTTGACCCCCATCTCACTCACGACCACCAACAACCGGACAAACCCCAAAACCGGTGACCCATCTTCTTCTGCGAGCCGTCAACAGCCACACCGGCAGACCCCCCTCATCCACTCACATCGCCGTTGAGCAGCCATAAACAACCCCCCCCCCCTCGTTCTTTTTCTTCGACCAGTGGCAACAACACAATATCTCTCTCACAACCCTTCTGCTCTTTCTTCAGAAACACACACACACACAGTCATTAACATAAGGACAGACGAAGAAGACGAGCACAACAAAAAACATAGAAGAACTTGAAGTTTGATTTCGGATTCAAATCCTATTTATTTTCGTTTCATAGTTTAGCTCATTCTTCTGCTTTTGATTTTTAAAAACCATGGAATCCGGCGAGTTTCGAGGTTGTCGTTCAAGATCCGCTCAAGTCTTCACCTCTATTCCTGTTTAGCTTTTGGTCGTCGCCGGCGTCGAGGTTACAATTCTTGGTTCGTTGTTCTCGTTGTTGTTCCTATTTGCTTCCCAAAATCTTGGATCGGGTATCTTTGCCTTTGGATCAATTTTAGTGCAAAAAAATAATAGAAGTTGAATTGGGTTCTATACTGAGGTCTCATCTTTACCTTGCTTTTCTATTTTTGGTAATATTAGATGTTTATCTTGTCTTTTTAGCATGAGTATTTGATATTTTGATATGATAAATGTGTTTGATGATTTGTCTTTGGATTATTTGTAGTAATGTTATTGGTTAAGATCGATTAGGAAATTATTTGGCTAAACATTAGTTAATTTGGATCTAAAGGAATGATTTAGAAAGAATAGTAATCAATGAATCTTAACGAAACAAGGTCGCTTTAACTGTCGGGGCCATATGAGATTTGATCTTGAATTAAGAAGTCGTGGCTGTTAGATATTGATTAAAAGTAAAACCTTGTTCAACATGTCTTATTTAGTTCTACTTTGTTTTATCACTTTAATCGCTAGGAGCATGTTTTAGGCCGACCACACTTGGGTAAGCAAGTCTTAGGATTTTTATTAGTTTTCATGGCGAGAGGTCGTTCCCTTAGTTAAATTTATCCGGGGTATGCCCCGAAGTATCATGTATTTGGAGGCCGTGACGAACATTGTGAAGGAAGTACAATGTAGGCTAGCTTTTATTTTTATTTTTATTTTTATTTTATTAGGTGGGGACGACCTCGTGCATCTTGTGTGTTTGTTTTTCTTTTCTGTGTTTAGTTATACCTCAATTTGAATATTTTAAAAGCCAACTAGATCGAGTACGCAACCGTGACTTTCACGGGACTTGGGGAGTGCCTAACACTTCTCCCCGAGTCAAATGACCCCCCTTACCCAAATCTCTGGTGTAGACCTAGTTTTAGAGTTCAAAGTGTTTTGAAAGGAAAAATCATTTTAAAAACGGTGACCTGCCACACCGAAATTAATGTCAGGTGGCGACTCTGAGTTAATCCTTTTGAAACGAATTTTTGTCACTTTCAATATTGGAAAACCCTTTTCAAGCTTTACTAAATCTTTTTATTATTTTTAAGAGGGTTTAGTGAGGTTTGATAAAAAAGGGGTGTGACAATCTTTACATAAATAAAAAGTGGCTAAATATCGATTACTTTTTAAATTGTGGCTATTTTTCAATTATCACTTGTAAATCTAGCTATTTTTGAATTTCACCCATAAATAATGGTAAAAATTGCACGGGGCGCCCTAGTTGGTCGCCCCCATTTAACCTATACTCATTTTTTTAAAAGTTTTAACTTTTAACTTGTACCCAATTTTTAAATAACTTCAGCCCCCTTTTCTCCTCCTCCTTCTCCTCCTCAAAGTTTTATCTTTTCTTTTTCCAGAAGTAAAGTTCATCCTTATCTGCTTCTTCTTATTTCTCAGGTGAGTCCTATAAATTTTCAATCATTTTTTCCTTTTCACCGACACCCTCAGCTGTAAAGGTTCTATCTTGGTTTTGCAACTTGAATCTTATGCACAATTTTGATGTGAAAATGGGACAAGAGAAATTAATTATTAATTTTATATTGATGTTTGGTGAATTGGGTCTAGCGGAAATTGGAGATTTCAGTTGTCGATTGGATTATAATGTGTTGATGTTTCTTGGTTCCTGTTAATGTTGCTTTAAGTTACTTCGTGTGAGTACAACAAGCCCCCTAGAGCTCTAGAGCTGAAGTTCGCCAGTTACAAACAAAAACTTCAGCTCTAGAGCTAATGTTCGCTAGTTACAAAACAAAAACTTCGCCAGTTACAAAAATAAAAACTTCAGCAATTACAAACAAAAACTTCAACAAATAGAGAGCAAAACTTCAGCTACTATGCTTAAGTTCAGTAATTACAAACAAAAAATTCAACACACTTGGTTCGGCACACTTGTTACTTCAGTCCCGTCTACTAGAATGCTGAAGTTTTACGTGATTGACTTTGCTACTTCAGCCCCGTATGCTGAAGTTACGCGAAAAGTGGGTACGCTTGCAATTTTTTTTGCAAAGCGGACACAAGTTTAAATGTGACCCAAAAAGCGGGTATAGATGCAAATGCCCCTAAATAAAGAATAGGGTGTATAATTAATATTTATAATCGCTTTATAATCATCAAGCCAAATAAGGTTTAATGAATTTTTTGAGTATTAAAGATTAATAATAATATCTAAATATTGTTTAAAATAGTGATTATATAAAGCTAAAAATTGAAATAATTATAAATAAAGAAGACTCTCGTCCAAAAATAATGAAAGTAATTTTTTCCTTTGTGGTGGAAAATATTTCCCTGAAACATATATTCCGGCAATCAAACATTAAAAAATAATATATTTCAGAAATCATTTCAAGAAAATTACTCTCCTTTAGAGCAAACATACCCTTAATCCCAGAAAAAGATTCTTCTGCATTATTTTATTACTCAAAATCAAAGTTCTCCTGACATGCATAAAAATAATACTCTAACAGTGGGTTCTGTTTAATTAGCAACAAAACGTGATTTTACAGTAAAGCTCTGACTAAGCTCCTCAAAAAACAAACAATCTTTATATTGCTTACAGGAAAATCATGTGTTGTACGTATATTAAATTAGCTCATTGGGAGGTGGGTAATAGCTAGCGGTGGGAGCTGAGGCAGATCCAAAATTTATACTTAATAGATTCTGAATTCCACGACGACTTCAAGTCTACTAGTAATTTGGACTAAAAATTAATATATATTTAATGAATTTCACAATACTCCTTTGGTCCACTTTTACTTGTCCTTTATTAATTTTGCACACTTCTTAAGAAATAATAAATAAAGTGCATAATTTATTATAATACTCATATTAATTAGTGTATAGTCTTAATAAATTTGGAAAATAATTTGAATATGTAATTAATGCTAAGGGCAAAACAAAAAAAAAATTATTTTTCTCTTAATATGCGAAAAGTGACAAATAAAAATAAAAATTTATTTTTACCGAACTCGTAAATTAGCTCCACCCCTATGGTGGGGGAGGGACAAAGACAGTGTTGTTACAGTATTTGCATATGCATATGCATATGCATAGCTGTAGTTTGACATTTTTATGGAGTTTGAAGAATAAAAGGGGTACCAACATTACTGTAATTCCATATTGGACATGTAACATGCAGTGGAAACAAACTTTTTTTTTTAATAATAATTAAGAGCAGTGAATAATTAGCTTTTGTGCTAATTACTATTAATTGTGTGTGAATCATCATGTTTTGTCTTAAGCTGTAACAATTTGCACTTTACAAACAAATTTTCAGAAGTGCATGTGATGGTCTCTACTAAAATCTATAGTAAATAAAATCATCTTTTTTTATTTACCTTAATTAGGTCAAGACGTTACTAAACCCTAGAGAGACAGAAGATAAAAAAAGAATAAAATAAACTTAGATCTCTGTAGAACGTTGAGGCTTTATGAGTTGTTGCTTCAAATTTGTCTGTAAATTTGAGAGCATCAAGTACTGATTAGTACTGTACTTTTGTAAAAATTATTTCATGAAAAATCAGTAATTTTAACGCAAATTAAGGCTGCATATTTATTTTTTTTTGGATTAATTTTATGTTGGAGGAAATTTAAAAGAGCAAGGATAGATATATCTAATATATATTGACAGTATACTTTATTTTTTTACAATTATCAGTATATCATATGCTAGACTTATGTAGGGTACATTATTAGGAAATATTATTTTCACCAGCTAAAATAAAAGTTGAAGGGACGTAGGTAGCTCCCAACTATATTGTGTGAAGTCAAAGAATTATAATATATATGTCATCGTGAGGAAAAGATTTCTTTCACTTGTTAAATAATAAAATTGAAATGCAAGTATCTACAAATATATATGTTTAAGATCAAACATCAAAATATTATATACGTATTAAATCGCTAGGAAAATAAATTGTTTCACTTGCTAAAATAAGTTAGTCTCACACATATATCGCTTAAAATCAATGAAATAGGGTGTGTGTGGGGGGGGGGGGGAGACAAAATTTTTATCTTTACTATTTCAAAAATCAATAATTTTATATGAGAAACTACTGAACTTAATAATTTATTACCATTACACGGGGAATCAAGGTCTAAACTTTCCTCCTCTATCAAATTTAATCTTCTTGTTTACCCTTTTCTTTCTTGACAGTTTTACATAATTAAGAAAAAAGTTTCTGTAAAATTTATTCTTTCTTGAATTATATGTTCTTAAAATTAAATTTAAATCCACAACGGATATTTTAAATGAACTTAGCATGACCACAGTGTTTAGTCATTTAATATGGTTAATTAGAATGTATTTTTTTTTCTTCTTGTTACGCCTAATGAGGCTAGTGGTTTGTGCTATCACATGTCTAATTAAGCTTGATTAAAAGAAACCTTTAACTTTTTGCTTTTTAGATGCAAGTTGGTGTTTAATATCTCATTAATAACGTGGTAATTAATATATATTTTCACCCATATACTTATTAAAAAAACAAAGACAAATTCTGACATGCCTTGTAATATTCCTAACCTTAATTAGACTTTATGGCAGGCAACTTCTGATAACTTAAGTATAAAAGTAATCAAAAATTTTGGAACTAAACGCGTACAAATCTGGTTTGGTTATCATGGAAGTCCCCTATTTTAATTACAAGAACGGCTGGATTATTAATAATTTAATTATTTAAGTTAAGTGGATTGCTTTGGCATCATTAAGTGGAGTTAGCTGGCTTAGCTCCTAATCCTCTCCTAATAAAGCCTATTTGCCTAAAAATACATTACATATAAACTATACTATCTGTCTTATTTTTTAATGAAAATGTTATTATTTAGCGAGCCAAATAATTTTTTTATTTATTGAAATATTTCAAACATTTTGTATATATTTCTAATTATAAATTATTATGACTTAGAATTTTTTTAGTGATTTACAAGTATGAAAATTTCTTCTAAGAAACACTAAGGAATTCATTATAAAATTTTTCTTTTTAGGTGCTCTGAGCCACGTATTTCGAACACTACAATTTGTTTTTGGTTAAATAAAGGAGATAATATTAACTACAACTTATTAATATATCAATAATTTATACTAATTAAAAATATTCTGTCAAAAAGATAGGATTGACTCACTTTTGACTAGGAAAATCCGAAGACACACGTAAAACATACACTTATATCAACATGATTATTATTTAGAACTCTAGCTGTGATAAAGTCAGTCCACATAAATGCTGACTGAAATCCACATCAGCTATTATATTAGTTGACAAATTATGTCCATATTCCTAAGATTGAAATTATTATTGATCATGATAAAAAAAAATTATATCCTTTATTATTTCCTATATGACGCATCTTTTCCCACTACTCCAAAAATTTATATTCTCGGTCACTCTATAATTTCTCAAATATACTAGATTCTTGTTGCGTAAGTCTTATTAAAGAGGAACTTTTTTCTGTCAGATATCTTTTTATTTTTAAAGCTCGAACCCAAAATTTTTGATTAAAAATATAGAGATCTTATTTATCCTGCCACAATCCTCGACAGTTGGTTCTATCACTCAGCCAATACTTACATCTAAACATCACCATAATTAGCACAAATAACAGATATAGCTCAAGTATTGACGAAAGGTTTGTAGATTTCTAGTAGTTTTAAAATTGAGATATTATTTACGGGGAATAACTAGTTTACATTATTATAAGGATAAAAATGAAGAGTATGACAGTGCATTTTGTTTTCTATATAGGTCTAGCAATAATTAGCTTTCATAATGCGTAGAGTCATTAAAATAATCAGATGTTAATATTTCTAGCCGATTGGTAAACCAATTTAGACTACTATTTCGATTAGAAAGTATCACGGATTCTGTTACGAAATATTGTGAAAGTAAAGGATTTCTAACTGCCTATTATATAAAAATAACTATTGCGTACTATTTATAAAGTTCCTAGGAAAATTTATTACTAATATTTAATTAGCCACTGAACACAAGTAATTTCCTCTAAAAAAAATTGATGATGGGACGAAAACTTTAATGAAAAGTGGGTCTCCTACATTTGTTATTTTTTTGAAAAGCCCCTGGCTAGTCCTACTCCTTCATTACAAGTTTTTTCTAAAATGTACATAAAATATGCGAAAATAAACATTTTTTCCTTCCAACTATCGCATCCAATTTTTTATAATCTACAAGAATTTAGGGTTATCAATATACATCCAATCATGCAAGCGAAACAAGCTAGAGCTTTAATGACGTATCATAACTTTATCTTTTTTTTTTTTTTTTTTTTTTTTTGTATTGGAGATTATTTTAGGAGTTTCTAAAAGATATTTTTATTTCTGTGGTGTCTGATTCAACTTACTCATATCGATTATTCCTTGGGATATCTTGTTAGTAAACTGTATTTGTAAAATAATTCTGGAAATATAAATGAACATAAACAGAAATGAACATAAACAGGAATGAACAACGAAATAACAGAAAACCAATTCAAGCCCACTGAATTCACAGTATTTCCTTAAGGAATTTAATCCCTTCCTAGTACCCAAGATTATGGATTATTTCCTCCCACGATAGAACGAATTACACACTGGTGTAGTGGTACTTCAAACCCCAATGTTTCAGCGAACACAAAGTTCGGTAGCAAATCATACTTACTGTTGCTTTGTTTGATGCTAAAAGTATGCAGAAGAAGGAGTAGAAACTCAGAAAATCGTATGAAAATTCTGAGCAGAATAGCCTTGTATTTATAATCAAAGTTGGGCTGAAATCTGAAGAGGTGCAACTCTTCAAAATGGCTGTTTATGCAAAATGGACACATCATAAATATCATAACATAAATGGCTATTTATTCAACAATAAAGAGAGAAAATTGAAGAGGGTAGTTAATTTTCTGCTAGCAAAACAGAAAAACGGATTGGATTTAATATTAATATTTATTATATTAATATTCTGTTATTAAGACAAATATTTAATAACATTTCTGTAAATATTTTACTATTAACAAATAAATTTGGTCCAAAAATTAATCAATCAATTGACCAAATCCGAAGCCGAAGCCGAGTGACGACGACGGCGGCGGCGCGAGGCTTGCCTTCTTCTCAACTCTTTAAGAGCTAGAAGAATAGCAATTGCTTATATACCCCTAAAAAACCTCTTCCTCTTCCAATATGGGACAATGTTCCTTTGCCAAAGGGGAAAACTTAAAATTTCACTCAAAATTTTTATTTTCCACCATATCCCATTTACCCTCTTTTAAGTATTTAATATATTAAATACATAAAAATCCAACATATCTCACCTAGTATATAGAGATTTGAACTTAAGAGACCTACTTTATTGATCGACGAGTGCAAAACACAACACGAAATTAATGCTCGCTAGTCAAAGATAGAATAGTTAATTTTCGTCTCCACAGGGATTGAAGTTAAACAATGCTCAATAATTTCTAGCTTAACACTATTCAAGATGATCAAAACTTAATTTGTAATGATTACGAACTACGTTTAACTACTAAAGTAAAACAATTGATAATTGATAGCAAGGAATTAGAGGTTTCTTATAAATTTGAGGAATAAGGGTTTGACAGGATAGGTGCAAGATAACTAGTTGGGATGTAACTCTAGTTTAATTAACTCTAATGTTCTAATGATTCTCACGAATTCGCTCGATGATTAGTTCAAACGTGTTGTCAAGACTCATCTCTCGATTAAATCTCAACTCTACGAGATGAACTAATATAAGCACTGTGGAATATGCAAGCATGTGTCAATGGACTGGTCCTTAGCAAAACATCTCTAGAATATTCTCCTAACTTGATTTAATCAATAACTCAACAAGCTCTTTCGATTACTTAAGAGAATCAATGAATTAAATCAAACAAAATTATGCAAATATAATCACCAACATATTCCTTTTTTGATTAAATAACCTAACGAATAAAGTTGCAACAATTCAAAACTCCATAAACGAATTCAAGCATGAACTAGAATTAAAATCCACAAATATTTATCAAAACACCATATTCGTCAAACCCTAAGAGAAATTACTCCATAATTATGAAGAAAGTCATCACAATTATAATTGAAAAATAAGAAAGCATCAATCTAACTTTACAGTCAAAACTCTCGTCTTGAATCAATGGAAAGATGATGACATCTGATAGTAGGCTATATAGTTGATATTTACACCTTAATATGACCATACTTTGTTATTGTTTTATAGATATATTGCCAACAAAATGCTCTAAATAGTGTTCTTTTGTTTACCAGGGAATATTATATGAGAGGAAGCAACATGGAGTGTTTTGGGGGCGATAATGTGAAGAAAAACGCCCACTCGAGAAGTACCCGAACATCAAGAAGCATAAATGGTCCGGGCAAGAAGGACACCGCGGTGAACCGCGACAGATTAATTCAATGAGGCATAAAGCTCAGCGTTCACGCGGTCGACCGCGGTTGGCTGCGACCGCGGTGAACTGTTCAATCGCTGGAAGTTGTGGACCAAAGTGTAATTTCGGGATTTTTTTTGTAAAACTCTTATAAGCTTTAGACATTCGCCCAACTGGAAAAAAAGGCTAATTTTAGACTACTTTTGGAGGAAGAACAAGTGTGAGAAGATCAATCAAACATTAGAGTTCTTCTATCTCTTTTTGATTCTTGCAATTTTACATTATGAACAATTTCGTAGTTCTTCCTTATTTTGTTATGAGTAGCTAAACAGTTATCTAGGGTTGATGGAACCAATTGTTGGTTGAAGTTTTGACTCAAGTTGTTATAATCGAGCTGGATTTATGATATGATTGTTCAACTATGTTTTGTATGGTGATTAATTGAATGGGCCCTTGATTAATCGTGTCTAATCACCTTATATTGCTTGAGAAAGAATATTGGGTTAGATAGTTGTTGAACAACACCACTTTTGGGTAATTGAAGAGATTCTTTACTTGAACTTAAAAGTGGGTTTAGAGATAACAAAACTTTGGTGGGATAATCCAGAGTTGTATACCCATAGTCAGCTAGAGTAGTTCGAGAGAATGCTCTAGTAAATTATCGTAGTTGATCGAGAGATAATTACGATAGCCCATAACTCTTAATCCTCATAGAGTATTACGGCGAGATTATAGCGGACGAGTCAAGACTTAAACTAACAATTGGGGAAATCACTGCCCTAGACCTATTTACCATTGAATTATCCTTGTTTTAGCTGTGTTTTTTATAAGTAGTTGAAGTCGTTGAACAAAAGCCCAATCTTTATTGATCAAAAATCTTGCATCTAGAGATTGATTGAGTTGATAATAACATTGCTGGAAAGTGTAATAGATAGGTTAGTTCCTTAAGGATTCGATTCCGGACTTAAAATCGAATTATATTTGTAGCGACCGCTTTGTCTTTTAAAATGCATAGTTGGGCGTTATCAAATTTTGGCGCCGTTGCCGGGGAACTAACGGTGTTATTTATTACAACTTAGAAGTAGTGTTAAAAATTATTAGTTCAAATCAAATTTCAAAGGTGTTAAACAAATTTTCATTGAAATTCTAACGTTTGAACTCTTGTGGAATTCAGGTGTATGCCTAGAAATTCTTTGAGGACTGGAAAACTGCTTGAAGGACTTTCAGACCTCGAGAAAACATTCAGGGCATTAAACCGTGCCAACAGGAGGATCCAACAATCACAACAACCACCTCAGCTTGACCTTGACATGGGTGACGTAGAGAACGTCAACGGAAACATCAAGGACGAGCAAGCTGACCTAAATGTCAGAGTGGTGGCACCTCTTGTGCCCGAAGCTGCACTTTATGACTGAGCTCAACCTACAACTGACAACCTGTCAACTGCCATAGCTATACCTGCAATACAAGCGAAGACATTCCAGATCACCAACAACATGCTGCATCTACTGCAGAATAATGGATTGTTCTCCGGGACACACATTGAAGACCCTCAGCAACATTTGAAACATTTTTTATCAATTTGTGTGTCTCAAAGGAAGCCAAATGTGACCCTAGAAGCTATCAAGCTATTACTGTTCCCGTTCTCTATAACTGGGGAAGCTCATACTTGGCTGAATTCGCTCCCAATCAATTCCATTGTCACCTGGGAGGAATTAGTAAAGCAGTTTTTGAATAAATTCTACCCACCCAACAAAACTACAAGGCAGATTGATGAAATATTGCAGTACAAGCAGCAGCCGACGGAGACCCTGCAAGAAACTTGGGAAAGATTTAAAAGGATGCTGGTGAAGTGTCCTCACCATGGCATTCCAGACCAGATGCTTGGCCAGAGATTCTACATGGGATTAGCTGACAATCTAAAGGCCAATGTGGATGCTTCAGCTGGAGGTGCATTTTTGAGTAAGACATTCACTGAGTGCAAGGTCCTTCTGGACAAGATGTCCCAGAACTCAGGGTGGATGACTAGAGGTACAACACTGGCACCCATAGTGCATTCAGTGCCTCTTGACCCAAATAATTCGCAGGCATAGAACATGGCCACACTTCTAACGCAGATGAGTATTTTGACAAAGAAGATAGATGAGATAGGTACCAAACAAGTGCATATTATTGACACAACAAATGGAGGACTGTGTACACCCTGTGTTAATCAGTCCTACGTGTGTTCATGGAGCAGAGAAGACGAAAATCAAGGGGCAAGCGAAGATATGAATTATGTTAACAACTTTGGGGGTCAGAGACAAGGAGGACAATAGTGGAGACCTGCACCAAATCAGCAATACAGACCCAACATGCCTCAACCTGGGAGCATGCAAGCTCAAAATCAATTGGTGCCATACCACCAGAGACAACAAGGCTACCCACAGCAGAACCAACAACAGTTGACATATCATCCACATCCTCAGCAGCAAGATAACAACATGGTAGAGATCAGGGGGATGCTCCAGCAACTCATTGGGACAAACAGTAAGATGCAAGAAAAGTTGGCAGTACATGATTCAGCTATAAAGAATATTGAAACTCAGTTGGGGCAGTTATCTATGGCTTTGAACAATCGCCCCCAGGGAACATTGCCAGCGGATACAAACATTAAAACCAAGGAGCAAAACCTGAATCAACTAATGGCAGTAAGTCTTCGGAATGGGAGAGATTTAGACAAGGCGCAGGAGGTTGCACAAGCCAGCAAGGAGACTACACCAGCCACTCCAACTCCACTAGAGGTAGATGAACCAACAAATCTGACTGAAGTGGTAGTTGAACAGGGTCAAGATGAAAAAGGTAAGGCTAAGGTAAACAAACAAGCTGCAGAACAGGTGGTGCCTCTTGTGCCATAGAACCCCAACAAAGAAAAGCCAGCAAGCAATGCACAAAGGGTGATACCTGCACCATTCCCTCAAAGACTGGTAAAACAAAAGAAGGAAGATCACTACAAGAAATTTATGGAGATGCTGCGTCAAATTCAGTTGAATATTCTTTTGATGGATTCCTTGAGGGAGATGCCAGGCTATGCAAAGATGATGAAAGACCTAATGTCACGGAAGTTTGATTTTTAGGATCTATCCATAGTGACTCTGACGTAGACCTGCAGCGTAGTAGTGACCAGACCAATGGCTCAAAAGATGTCCGACCCAGGTAGCTTCACTATTCCTTACACAATTGGGAGTTACGCTTTTGCAAAGGCATTATGTGATTTGGGAGCCAACATAAATTTGATGTCGTTGGCTGTATACACCAAACTGGGCATTGGTAGAGCTAGACCGACTTCGATGTTGCTGCAGCTGGCCGACCGCACGGTAAAAAGACCTACTGGGATTCTTGATGATGTATTGGTGCAAGTGGGGAAGTTCGTGTTCCCCGCAGACTTTGTTATTCTGGATTATCAGGTAGATGAGGAGATACCTATCATTTTAGGTAGGCCATTTTTTGCCATTGGGAGAGCCCTGATTGATTGTGAGACTGGGGAATCAAAAATGAGACTGAACGATGAAGAAGTCATATTCAATGTTCAGCATTCCATGAGGAGACCTAGTGAGTATGTGAATTTCTCTTTAGTAAAGGCAGTGGATATGGTCCTGCAAGAAGATGATGTGACCCTGACTCCTAAGGATCCATTGGAGACATGTCTAATAAATTTAGAAGAAATGGATGGTGAAGGGTTGGCTGAGTGGGTTATGGCACTGGAAGGACAAGGATTTTGGAAAAGGGAACCTCAGTTCGAGTCCCTTGAGTTAGAGAAAAGAGCTACATCCCCAGCAAAGCCATCGGTAGAGGAACCACCCAAGTTGGAGCTGAAGCTACTCCCAGCTCACCTCATGTGCATTTTCTTAGGTCCCGATTCTACATTGCATGTGATTATATCATCTGGTTTGTTAGATGTGCAGGTAGAACAACTCTTACAGGTACTGCAGGAAAGCAAGACTTCCATTGGCTGGACTATGGCAGATATAATGGGTATCAGCCCAGCCTTCTGTATACACAAGATTCTCTTGGAGGAAGGGCACAAACCTTCCAAAGAACATCAACGAAGGCTGAACCCGAACATGAAGGAGGTAGTAAAGAAGGAAGTGATCAAATGGTTAGATGTGGGAATCATCTTCCCCATCTCAGATAGCAATTGGATCAGCCCTGTCCAATGTGTACTGAAAAAGGGGGGAATGACTGTTGTGCAAAACGAGAACGATGAGTTGATCTCAACTCGTAAAATCACGGGATGGCGGATTTGCATGGATTACCGAAAATTGAACACAGCCACCCGAAAGGACCACTTTCCCTTACCTTTCATTGACCAAATGTTGGATAGGCTGGCCGGGTGCTCGTACTTCTATTTCTTGGATGGTTATTCGGGGTACAATCAGATATCCATAGCCCCCAAAGATAGAGAGAAAACATCTTTCACTTGTCCATATGTCATCTTCGCCTTTCGGAGAATGCCTATTGGGCTTTGTAATGCACCGGCGACATTTCAACGGTGCATGTTAGCCATTTTCACAGACATGGTGGAGGATATTATGGAGGTCTTTATGGATGATTTCTCCGTGGTGGGAGATTCATTCCAGGACTATCTTCACAACTTAAGAAGAGTGCTCAAAAGATGTGTAGAGACAAATTTAGTGTTGAATTGGGAAAAGTACCATTTTATGGTACATGAAGGGATAGTCCTGGGACACCGAGTGTCTAGTAAGGGAATTGAGGTCGACTATGCCAAGGTTGACGTGATTGAAAAACTACCACCGCCCACTTCGATCAAGGCGGTGAGAAGTTTCCTTGGGCACGCCGGGTTCTACAGGCGATTCATCAAAGATTTCTCCAAAATTGCTAACCCATTATGCAAACTCCTTGAAAAGGATCACCCTTTTGTGTTTTCTAATGAATGCAGGTTGGCATTTGAAGAGCTGAAGAAGAGATTGGTGACGGCACCCATCATTGCTGCACCCAACTGGGAACAACCATTTGAGCTTATGTGCGACGCTAGTGACTACGCCATAGGAGCAGTCTTGGGGCAGCGACAGGGTAAACTGATGCACCCAATTTATTATGCAAGCAGAACGCTGAGCGGTGCACAACTCAATTACACTGTGATGGAAAAGGAGATGCTGGCTATTGTTATTGCATTCGACAAATTCAAGTCATACTTGATTGGATCGAAAGTTATTGTTTACACTGGCCATGCAACAATTAGGTACTTGATAGAAAAGAAGAAGTCAAAACCACGCTTGATTCGCTGGGTTCTTCTGTTACAATAATTTGATCTGGAAATACGTGACCGAAAAGGGACAGAGAACCAAGTAGCTGACCACCTCTCAAGGTTGGAAGGAGCTAAAAAGAAGGTAGAGGTTGAGGATATAACAGAGACATTCCCGGATGAACAATTACTGACAATGACAATGGAGGAGGCACCTTGGTATGCTGATATTGCTAATTATTTAAGAAGTGGTATTGTACCTTATGAACTCTTCTCAATTCAAAAGAAAAAGTTCTTCCGTGATTGTCGATATTATTTTTGGGATGAACCTCTATTGTTCAAAATATGTGTAGATAACATGATCCGGCGGTGTATCCCCGAGAAAGATCAACATTCTGTTTTGTAGGCTTGCCATGCTTCACCATATGGTGGGCACTTTGGAGGAATTCGGACAGTTGCGAAGGTGTTGGAGTCAGGCTTATACTGGCCTACTCTATTCAAGGATGCTCATGCCTGGGTCAAAAGCTGCGATGAATGCCAAAGAACTGGCAACATATCTCATAGACACGAGATGCTAATGACCACAATTCAAGAGGTGGAGATTGTTGACATGTGGGGGATTGACTTCATGGGGCCATTCGTCAGCTCGTATGGTAATAAGTACATATTGGTAGCAGTTGACTATGTATCCAAGTGGGTCGAAGCAGTGGCTCTTCCGACCAATGATGCTAAGGGGGTACTAGGTTTTGTAGAAAAGAACATTTTCACGTGTTTTGGTACCCCAAGAGCTATACTCAGTGATGGCGGGACCCGTTTCTGCAATAGAGCATTCGCACGACTGCTGGAAAAATATGGAGTTAGGCATAAGGTGACCATCCCGTACCACCCACAATCGAGCGGGCAAGTTGAAGTGTCCAATAGGGAGATTAAAAGTGTCCTTTCAAAGACAGTGAATGCAACAAGGACTGACTGGGCAAAGAAATTGGATGACGCATTGTGGGCATACCGCACAGCCTTCAAAACCCCTATTGGGATGTCACCGTACAAGTTGGTGTTTGGTAAGGCATGCCATCTCCCAGTTGAGCTAGAGCATAAAGCACTTTGGGCATTGCGACAGTTGAACTTAGACATGGAAACAACAGGCACTAACAGAGTCACGGGACTACATGAGCTCAAGGAATTCAGGTTCCAAGCCTTTGAGAGTGCTAAATTATACAAAGAAAGGATGAAGTTAATGCATGATAAGCACATCTTGGATCGAAACTTCAAACCCGGAGATCGAGTGTTGTTATACAACTCGAGATTGAGATTGTTCCTAGGTAAGTTAAAATCCTAATGGTCAGGACCCTTCAAATTGGTGCAATTGTTCTTAAGTGGAGCTGTAGAGAATGAATCAGAAGATGGGAAAAACAAGTTCACAGTAAATGGGCAAAGGTTGAAACATTACCTTGGCATGTCTGATGAAAAAGGGGATAGATTGGTAATCACTTTGGGAGAGCCCCAGTATGCGGATGAGGAGTGATGGTCAAATGCCGGCGCCGTGCCGCGACATTAAATCAGGCGATGCATGGGAGGCAACCCACGAGTGTGTTAATTAGGTGATTAAAAAAAAATGCAAACAGCACCGCGACCGCGGCAAATCGTGGTGGGAAGCAAACATTCTGCCTCGGATTTTCAATCCCACCGCGACCGTGATGGACCGCGGTAAATCGCGGTGGGAGGCAAACATTCTGCCTCAGATTTTTAATCCCACCGTGATCGCGGTGGACCGCGGTAAACCGCGGTGAGGTGTAAACTTTCTGCCTCAGATTTTCCAACTCACCGCGGTGGACTGCGGTCGACCGCGGTCGGTCGAGGTAAGTTTAATTTTTTTTTCCGTTTTCTCTTAATTTTTTTATTATTTTCCAACCCAAAACCCCCCTTTTAACCCCAAAACCCATGACCCCCTCCCCCATATTCCCAATTTCTCTCTCTCTCTTAACCCTAACCTCCCAAACTCCTCTCTTCTTCTTCTCCTTCACTCACACCACCCCCATCTTCCATTCCTCTCCTTCTTTCCCCCTTAAGATACAATGAGCTCCTCCAGGAAAAGACGAAACACCGGACCTTCCATCAGTGGACCGGGCAGCTCCTCACGATCCAGGAGCCACACCAGTGCACCTCAGTTCGACAGCACTCGGTTTGTCTCCAGCGCAGCGGAGAATAGGTACAACCAGAAAGCAGCTAAAAAGTTACAACCAGAGGTACACATTGATCGAATGGCTTTGGAGGTGGAATGCCCCAATATGTTGAATGAGCTGCAGAGGTGTCAGCTGGACATTTTATTCGAAGTATCGGAAGAAGCTAATGTTCAATTAGTAAGAGAGTTCTATGCAAACCTGCCAGAACATGAGAATGAGGCTGTGATGGTGCTCAATACTCCGGTAAATGCATCCTTTGACGCCATACACAGGGTATACAGGTTGTCTGTGTTTCGGGGTGACTTTGATCCTTATCGTACTTTTAGCGGAACAAGGGCCTTGTGGGGCACTCTTCTAGATACTATCTGTTGGCCGGACATAGAGCACCTATGGATCAAGCACATGATTACTCTCAACTCCCACTGTCTGAATTGGGAGGCCAAATGTTGGCTCACCATTGTCAACAGTCGTTTGTTGCCATCCAGCAACACGACATATGTTAATCTACCACGGGCGTCCGCAATCCATTGTTTTATGTCTTATACTGATTTTGATGTGGCCCGACTGATTCATGAAGAGATGTTCATTCGATCACCTGAGCTTATCAAGGGTCACTACTTCCCTTCGCTAATCACCCGATTGTGCCGTATTGCTCGAGTCCCTGATGACCCTCGGGTTGATGGGAAATTGCCACTAAAAGCCCCATTCCGGGCGAGAAAAATTGGAATTGGACGAGAACTGGTGGTGAATGTTGATGACTCTGATGCTGATTCGGCTGAGAATGATGATAATGATGCTGAGGTAGCTGAGGTTCCCCCTCCTCCGAGATTTGATGTGGCAGGCCCGTCCCAGCCACGCCGGAGCACCCGTATGACAACTTTAGAGCATGATATGGTTGGGTTGCGTACCTCAGTCACTGATTTGGGTGCCCGTGTTGATGCGGTGGCCGAGAGGCAAGTGAAATCGGAGAAGAAATTCTTTGGCTGGTTGAGAGCGCTGGGACGTGCATGCAACGTGAACCCAGACACTGTCTCCAATCAAGAGTGAGCTTTCAGGGAAGTTCCTTAACCTCACTGTTCTTTAAATTTTGAGCCATGGGGATATGTCTTCATTTTAAGTGTGGGGTGGGGATACTTTATTATATGTTGTAATTGTAATAATTGACTGTTGATTTTGCCCGTTTTGTCTTGCTTTGAGTGTTTTGATGAAGAGTAATAGTTCATTAGGAAAGCTTAAATAGTAAATGACTTATCCCGACGAAGGATCTCTTTCGGCGGGGGTTCTTGAGGGACTAAGTCGGAAAAAAAAAATTAGAATACGGAGACTCTTCCTGATGACGGATCCGTTAGACAATTTTTTTGAGGGAAGTAGTCTAGAGAAAAGACCAAAAAAAATATATTTTATTTTTAGGTAGTGTAGTAACTCCCGCTTGGTTTTTCTTTTGGCCACAGTTCTTTTCCAAGGGTTTAGCTTGAACCGGGTATAGCTAGTTTTTATCTTTGATCCTTTTTAGTTTAGGTTAGGATTAATGGGCCACGAGCGAAAAAACGATTTTGCTACACCTGAACACAATAGACACTAGAGTTCAACACCTAGATTTATTAGTTAAATCCTGTTAGAGTGCCTTAAAATTGTACGTTTGCATCTAACTTGAACACTCAAAAGAGAATGTCTTGATAACCCAATCCGGAGTAAGTCACGTGCCATGTGTGTGTGAGTTTTACTGTGTTCCATGTTTCATATTTGATGCCTAGAACTTACCCCGTGTGTTTGCAAAGCGAAATGGTAGTCTCTTTCAGTTTTAGAAGTGATACAGGCATTCGTTGTTGAGCCAGATATATAAAGTAACCCACCTGAACGCAATACATCGTAGTTAACCCCGTTAAGCAAATAAGCCTACTTCTTTGGCAACCATATTGCGCACCTTACCCAATTGTTTGAATAGCTGACTATTTGAACCCTCTTACCTCCCAATAAGCACTTGAACGGTAATGGAAATATGCAAAAGTAAAAGTGTGGGGTGGTAGTTTGGTTTTCGAGTGGAACCATTGAAATAGAGAAAATAGGTAGAATTGGATGCATAAAAGAAAAAGCACCACGAAAAAAAAAATATTCTGAATGGTTGAGAAGTGGTGGCTTGTACAAATTGTACCTAATGGAAGGGGATGTGTTAAACAAAGGAGGTGGAGTGCTGGTTGGCAGAATTATGATCTTTAAGTTAATGTAATTGTATTAAAAAGTGATTAAGGAGGTTAGTCACTATACCTAAATATATCCTACCCGTCTCTTAGCGTACATTACAACCAAGTAAAGCCCTATTGATCTTAGACTGAATGAGCTCAATTAGCAAAGTAGTACATTACGGGCAAGCCTATGGTGCATCTTTGTGGCATGTGAACTTTCTTTCTGAGAGTGAGCGAATTCTGTCTATCTTAGTTCCTACTTATTTTAATTATATTTATATGTGGAACTATTCTCTTGTGTGATGTGAGGGCATGTGATTCACAAAGGAAAGGTAAGTCTTGACTCTTGTATAGAGTAGTTTGAGTAAGTGCGGATGTGCATGGTACAAAAGATTTGACTCTTGGAGCAAAAGTTGTTCACTACTAGGTGCAAATTTTAATAAAATGTTCATGGTGTTAGTTGTTAAAGGAGAAGCTTAGGGAAGAAATCTTGATGGAGTGTGGTGGATTACTCGAGGACTCGCAATGATTTAAGTGTGGGGTGTTGATAGTAGGCTATATAGTTGATATTTACACCTTAATATGACCATACTTTGTTGTTGTTTTATAGATATATTGCCAACAAAATGCTCTAAATAGTGTTCTTTTGTTTAGCAGGGAATATTATATGAGAGGAAGCAACATGGAGTGTTTTGGGGGCGATAATGTGAAGAAAAACGCCCACTCGTGAAGTACCCGAACATCAAGAAGCATAAATAGTCCGAGCAAGAAGGCCACCGCGACCGCGGTGAACCGCGACAGATTAATTCAAGGAGGCAGAAAGCTCAGCGTTCACCGCGGTCGACCGCGGTTGGCCGCGACCGCGGTGAACTGTTCAATCGCTGGAAGTTGTGGACCAAAGTGTAATTTCGGGGAAACTTTTGTAAAACCCTTATAAGCTTTAGACATTCGCCCAACTGGAAAAAAAAACTAATTTTAGACTACTTTTGGAGGAAGAACAAGTGTGAGAAGATCAACCAAACATTAGAGTTCTTCTATCTCTTTTTGATTCTTGCAATTTTACATTATAAGCAATTTAGTAGTTCTTCCTTATTTTGTTATGAGTAACTAAACAATTATCTATGGTTGATGGAACCAATTGTTGGTTGAAGTTTTGACTCAAGTTGTTATAATCGAGCCGGATTTATGATATGATTGTTCAACTATGTTTTGTATGGTGATTAATTGAATGAGCCCTTGATTAATCGTGTCTAATCACCTTATATTGCTTGAGAAAGAATATTGGATTAGATAGCTGTTGAACAACACCACTTTTGGGTAATTGAAGAGATTCTTTACTTGAACTTAAAAATGGGTTTAGAGATAACAAAACTTTGGTGGGATAATCTAGAGTTGTATACCCATAGTCAGCTAGAGTAGTTCGAGAAAATGCTTTAGTAAATTATCGTGGTTGATCGAGAGATAATTACGATAGCCCATAACTCTTAATCCTCATAGAGTATTACGGCGAGATTATAGCGGACGAGTCAAGACTTAAACTAGCAATTGGGGAAATTACTGCCCTAGACCTATTTACCATTGAATTATCCTTGTTTTAGCTTATTGTTGTTTTTTATAAGTAGTTGAAGTCATTGAACAAAAGCCCAATCCTTATTGATCAAAAATCTTGCATCTAGAGATTGATTGAGTTGATAATAACATTGCTGGAAAGTGTAATAGATAGGTTAGTTCCCTAAGGATTCGATTCCGGACTTAAAATCGGATTATATTTGCAGCGACCGCTTTGTCTTTTAAAAGGCATAGTTGGGCGTTATCAACATCTCGTGTATTCTAGCCTCCAATGCTCTCCCAAAGCTTACAAGGTCAAAAGTTCCTTCAAAGATGTTTTTTTGGTGTATTTATACCATGTAGGAGTGGGCCGAGGAAAAATTACCCTTTCTTAGCCGTAACAGAACAAATACCTTGAGAAAATTATACAGGCGCGCCGCGCTTCTCACCACCCCATCTGGGGCGCTTGTGGAGAAGTTCAGAGAGAAGGTTTTGACGGGCAGCAGCAGAAATACACTGCCGCACCGCCCCATGCGGCGCGATAGTGCAATTTTTCCAGAGTGTTTCCTTTTTATCGATTTTTGATATCCAGACTCGGGTCCCGACCCCCAAACGAGATCCTGGTTTAATCACTTGGGCTTTTACTCAGACTTCAAAGTTCTAACTTGTTCAATTTAGCTCCCGAATATTTTTTTTTAACTCGAAATCACTTCCTACAAGGCATAAAACACATAATAAATATCATACAGTAACATTCAAGCTCAAACACAAGTAAAATACAGTAATTAAAGTTACGACTAAAACACGTGATTCTAGTCTACCATCATTAATCACTTCATCACACCTTCGAAGGAATTTTTTCTTGGTGCTTAGAGAAGCAAAGATTGCAAAATCTTGAAAGATATAAAAAAGACGTTTTCTGAGTGTTATCGTTCGGAAAACTTTTTGGAGCAAAAGCTTTTTGAATTTAAAAACAAGACTTATTTGTTGGTTGTTTATTTAAGAAGATTTGCTAACGTTTTCAAATAATTTTCTGAAAAGCATTTTCTGGTGGAAAAAAAAGAAGAAAAGAAAAACACTCAAACACATCATTCTAAATTTTTTTATTTAAGCAAACGACAGAATCACAGAAAGACAAAGGAAGAAACGGAAGGGGGGAACAGAGTTGAGTGGGAGATTTGGAGATTAGCGAAGAAAATGTGATGAGTCTGAGCAGGAGAGTGGGTGCTTCCTTCCAACTGGTCGGAGGTGGGTGGTGGGGGGCCGAGGCGAATGTAATTTTCCAGTTACGGGTTCATCTGTATTCAATATTTTTAATATGTAATTATATACATAAAAATTATTAAAATTAAATTATTATTATATGAACCTATAATATAAAAGTATATGAAGTTCAAAGTTAATTTTTTATAAATTGAACTCATCGAGTCAAAATAGTGAATTCGCCTGTGTAGGGATATCTTTTAGAGACACACCATCTGATCTAATACTATTCATATGTGTATATACGTATAATAAGGCTCTATATATATATTCTTGCAAAGTAATTCCATTCTTTCGTGGGACATCATGTCTTGGCGTTGTAAGACATGGTTTGAGGGTGAAGGTTTCCTTTATTTTTCCTCTATTTTACATCATCTTCTTTATATATATATATATATATATATATATATATATATTGATTTGGGGTAAGAAAATAGTTTTAACTGAGTCAAATTTGTTGTAAAGATAGTTACTCCAAATGACTAGAACTAATGATGTTTACAATATTTGATTCTTTTTTTAAAAATTACAAGTGTAATAAAAGCATCGAATCAAGATTATATATCACTATAAGTGGAGGGGCCTAGAGGAGTGTTGTAGTAAACACAAGTACCCTACCCACCCAACCTTGGCCAAGAAAATGCCACGCCTCTTTGTGCTTAAATCCAAATCCCATGCTATTTGGATGGTTGGCCACCCATTGCCGACATTTGCACTTTTAATCCCTAATTGCCATCTCTCTTTTTTTTCTTTCTTTTGGTTCTTTTTGCAATACTCTTTATATCTTGGATCCACAGACATATATTCATTTTCATTATCCCCATATATAAAATAAAAAATAAAATGAAAATAGCTAGATCTCACAACCCCATAATTGTTGAAGTAAAGTGATCTCGATCATGATCCTCCAACATAGATCAATTAAGATTTGAATATTCACATTTTTTTGTTTCATTAATGCAACTATATAATTTGTCACTATACCCAGGGACAGATTTACATGGGAGGGGGTGGTTCACGTGAACCCATCCTCCTTTCCCAAAACTTTGTATAGCACCAGTAAATTTCAGCACAAAATACTTGAATTTGTATGGGTGAACCCATACTCAAGTGAACATTGTAAAGCACTGGTAGAGAAGTGCACCTTCCATCCACCGGGTAGATGGTTCGAATCCCTGCAATACTCTTTTTAAAATTATCCATTATTTCACTTTTTAATTAATAAATTGGCTACATACCCATGCTCCTGGGCCCGCAGTTTAAAGTTTCCCATGCTCTTTAGCACACACATTCTTTTTTTCTTAGTCTTTCAGTTATACTTTCAAAATCCTTAAATTAAAAATACCTCTCCACAAAAAACTCTCTGGCGCTCTAAGTCTTCTGCAAATCAGCAAAATACCAACTTTTCTACCATCAAAAGTCACATATTTTTCCAGTTTCTTTATCAATCTCACTTCTTCTTTTGTTTCTTTATTTTTTTTCTTTGATTTATGAAGTTGGGTTGAAAAAAAATAACGTTCATGAAGCCAGAAAATTTAATAATGGTGTTCAAATGTTTAACATCCTTTTTTAGTGGGTTATGCAAGGGTGTTCAAAGTCTATTTTTTTTTTAAAACAAGTAATAGTTTACCCTATACATAGTATAATTTTTCGGCGAATGATGGTCAGTTCGTCGTACATAGCTTCGCCCTGGATGCACCTATTCTCGTGAAATCCTGGATACGCCTCTGACTATACCCATGCTTATAGTCACATCTTTTCACATGTTGTCCTCCGTAATCCATTAATGGCAATTTAGGAACCACATGAATGGATGCGACTGAGTACATATAATGTAAATGAATTTTCGACACATAGTGTTTAATGTTTATTAACAAATTTACTGATCAAAACTCAGTAAAAGTTTATTGATGTCGCATGTAATGTGTGACATAAATATTCAAAATTCAACATTGTTCCATTTTTTTTGGAGCAAAACCTAATTGAATTTGATGTCCTAGCAACGTACGCGAGTTGTAAGCCTTCTTTTTTGGTCCTTAACGATATCACAATTTCCTAATGGTACTAATTCTAATGTTGAAGGGGAGACTTGGCGTAGCTGGTGAAGTTGGTGTCATGTGACCAGGAGGTCACGCGTTCGAGCCGTGAAAACAATCTCTTGTAGAAATGCAGGGTAAGACTGCGTTCAATAAACCATTGTGGTTCGGTCTTTCCCCGCACCCCGCACATAGCGGGAGCTTAGTGCACCGAGTCACCCTTTATTTACTAATTCTAATGTAAAAAAAAAAGGACATTAATTAAATAATAGAAGATTGATAGCCATAACTCATTTGTCACATACGTAGTGGGTTCAGCCCTCCAAGCCTGTTAGAGCTCTCTTCAATCTTCTCGTAGCGAGATCAATCAGTTTCGGGTCAAATAAAAGAACGATAATAGATATAGTGATAATTATATGAAGACATAGAAGGGAGAACATGAAAATACGTTGCAAGATTTCTTTAACGAAATGGACAAATTGATGGGGTAAAGTAGCACCCTAATGAAGATGCAACAATGACAACACGATGGGCCATTGCACCAAAGATCACCCACTAGCTATAGCTAATGTGTGAGACCCTCGAACCCTAAATTTTTGCCTAACGTCGTTTTCTTGTTCTTTTAGAACTTATAAACTTTAAATTCTGTGTTCGCTGATGTTCGCTACTCCTATTTTAATTTGTTATTTCTCCATCATATTTTGGCATGTTTTGTTTATTGTGAAAAGACTTTTCAAGAAAACAAGATGATTTATTGTTTTTTTTCCCCTTTAATTTTGTTGTTTTTTTATGATGTTTTGGCCTGGAATGTTTTGTGAGTTTTCAATAAGCTAAGTAGATGAATGATTGGATTTTCTTCAAATTTGTTTTTCTCCTCGTGCTTTTTAAAAGGATGATTAAATTGCTAGAACCATTTGCCCCCACTTGAGTCCTTTGGATATTGCATAATTCCTTCGTGACTGTTCCCTTTTGGTCCCATTGCTTTATCATTCATCTAGTCTTATGCACACAAATAAAAAAAACTCTTTTTTTTTTAAATTCTTTTTTCCGCAATATTTCGGTAGATTGTCACAAAATTTAAAGTGATACTGATGGAAGTCTTTCTTACAATAAATATTGGATCAATTCTCACTGTTCCCTTCCCTTAACTCCACGAAATAGAAATATATTACGAACAATTTTCTTGGCTGATGTTGTTTTAATTTAAAATAGGGAAAGAGCTTGTAAAAGTAGGGCGAGTTTAGAGTAGCAGCCTATTAATACAATTTTTTAGTGTTTTCTAATTTTATTACATTTTTCATGTGTTGGGACATGAATGTACAAAGCAATATAATAATTCATTTTAATTTCTTCTTTGTAACTGGATAACTTGGTAAAGTATGTGTAATTTGTGGACTTTGGTCAGTTTTCAATCACTCTCAACGAGAGATAGCAAATACTTGTACTCAAAATATGTTGAAAATATAAAGATCATGTTTCAGCCAAAAGGTAGAAAAGAGAGCTACTGACACCTAAATCAGTCCTTTTCGATCTTCTATTCCTTTTATTGGTACATTACCTAATTAATTTAAACAAGTAAAAACTCATATTCTTTTGAAGAATTCATTATCTATTTTGGTCATAACAATTTTCAAGAAATTAAGTGTGTCTGCATTTACATGAATACTCCTGGAGCTAGTGTAGCGCAATTTTTCCGTGAAAGCGTGACGATTTGTGCACCAAACTATCTTTTTTTTTTTTTTTTTTTTTTTACGTACGGAGGCCTATTTTCAGCAAAACCCTATTGCCTTCAACTCAACTCATAGCTTATGCTGTATACCCATCTCTGTATTTATGAATATAGTATATACACTGATCATATAACTTTTTTGTTTTATAATAAATAGATATACAAGATTAGATCAACGAAAATTCGCAGGTCACTTCCTACAGAACAACTAATACCTTTTTTTTCTTCTCTTTTGTGGGCTGTGACTCATCACTCATGTATTGATATTGTCGTAAAAAGAAATACTCAACTTGTTCAACGCACAATTAATTTCAATTTAGACACATAACGGATGTTGGCATAATATCATGTTTCTCAAAAAAAAAAAAAAACATGATATAGTAAAGTGATAGTCTTTGAAAGAATTAAAAATAATTCAAAAAGTGTCCTTAATTATAATAGTAACATATATTACTCAAAGCTATCTTTTAGTACTCAACAAAAAGCTTTTATGTTATCTTTTGGAGTATAAATTGAAATACAAAAATTATTTCCCTGTCTTGTGTTTAGATATATAGTGATACACAATATGTCATAATTGTCTTTTGGTCCACCAAATTTTACGTCATTCGTATCATTAGATTTGTCTATATATTTATTTAATAGAACTCAGAAAGATTATTTAAATTCGTCACAGAAAAAAAATGTGAGTGAAATGCAGAAAGCAATCTCTTTATTCCCTTTTGAGTGACATGACCTTATATTTTTTTTGTGCTTTACTTTTCATGTAGTTGCTCAGATATTTTCAATACACTAATTTTTAGTTGGATTATTGTTCAGATATGCAATTCTCGACCATTAACTTAAGTAAAAAACTCCATTATATATCCCATAATATCTAATTGCACAAACTAAGTGAGAATTTTTTCCTTGAAAGTAGCAGTACTTCATAATCTCAAAAATTTATCTATGTTTTTAAATGTCGAATTGATTGAATTAAACGCTTTTTAAATGAATTCACCTAGTTTTAGACAACTCCAAGCCCTACAACCACCGGCGTAAGCAGGATTTTTCATAAGTGGTGTCGAACAGGAAGTGCCCAAATGAACGAGCCACTATAATAACATTATTAGGGTTCTAAATCAACTCGAGTTATTGTGAATTTTTTTATTTTTATTTTTGGACAATAAAAATTACTTACCACTTTGTGGCCAAAAAAATCTTTGAACCTTTACAGCTTCCACTTTTTAATACAAATGAGGATTTACTTTTTAACAAAAGGGGCTTAAGCCCCAGAACAACACGCGTGCAATCAAGTTTCGAACCCTCGAACCTTGGTATGCTGCAAATCTGACTGCTCGACCAGCAAACCATACGGCACCTGCTGTCTTACAATGTCACTTACTTTACATATACCTGTATATTCTATATGGAAACAATATATATAATTAGTAAAGATTTCCGACGAAGCGGTGTCGAGTGATACCGCTTCGCCTAACGTAAATCCGCCCCTGCGGCTACAATTTATACATTCTATGTAATTTTCTTATTTTTGGTAGTTGATATTTTAAGTTAAATTTAACAATGATCAGACTTCAATTCTCCTCAAAAAATCTACATTGAAATATGGTGAAAAAACAAATAGATAATGCTTGAAGTCATACTTAAGTATTGGACAAAATCTCACTCTCTTGAATCCTCTTGTTGACCAAACATGCATTGAGATTGAGAACAATTAATTACACATTTAAAAGAAATAAACAATTAATGTATCAAATCACATTATCTCGTCTTCATACTCCAAATCTTACAATTTTTTTTTTTAAATTTAAGCATCCGAAATTTAAAAAACAATATTTCGTTTCATCGATTTCCATAAAAAAAACAGACACTATAAGGATAAAGCGCTACAAGAAAAACTAAATTTCTATTTTTTTAAAACCCCAAACAGGTAATACTAATACAAGCAGGGGTGAAGCTATGTGTAGTTGACCACTTTTCGCCGGAAAATTATACAGTATATAGGGCAAAATATTATTTGTTATTGATTAAAAAAATAGACTTTGAACATCCTTGCATAACCCATTGGCAAAGGGTATTCAAAATTTAAACACTCTTATTAAATTATTTGGTTTCGCCCCTGACAACAAAGTTATAGTAAATCCGCGGTTTTAATATTTACTTCTATACGAATGAATACCAAATGAAACATATAGCAATAAATAATCATGATATTATTAATTCCAAAATTATAATTATAATTTTGTACGCGAACCAAAGGACCCATGAGAATCTATGCAAATTACCGAAGTGGTAAAAAGAAAATCTGAAAATTTGACTGTTGGAGGTAAAAATAGAGAAAAGCATGAGGTTAAAAGCGACAAAACAAAACGTGTTCATCAGTGAACGGCCCAAATTGTACGACAACTCCACCCCTACAACTCCCGAATCGGACATTGGCGTATAATACAAACACATCGTCACGTCCCTACTACCCCCCCCCCCCCCAAACCATTTTCATGGGTTCCCCGTAATTTCACTTAAAGACAAGTCCTTTTTCGTCTTTTCACCACTCCCCTTCTCCTCCTATATAATTCACCTCCCCGTTTTCCGTTTTCTCTCCGCTTTCTCAAATCTCAGCTTCTTCCCTCTCTAACCATATCTCCATTTTTACACACACTACACACACTAAATTGCTTCACACAATTCGTGTGTTTGCTTTTGTTATTCTGAAACCGAATATTTTAGTATTTCGATTTTCGAGAAACAATGGGTTTTCCTGTTGGTTACACGGATTTATTCCTACCCAAATTGTTAGTCCACGTACTAACAATTCTGGGTTTTATCAGAAAGTTCATTTGCACGCTTTTCACAGTTCTGGGTCTAGGAGATTTCCTCGAACCCGAAATGTCATTCCCGACCCGACCCGAATCTCACTTGGAGCTCCACTCAGTGTCAGCAACGTTGATCCGGGAGCTGTTGCCGGTGGTTAAGTTCTCCGAACTGGTTGACCCGCCGGAGAGCTGTGCCGTTTGTTTGTACGAATTTGATGGGGATGATGAGATCCGACGGCTCACAAATTGCCGACATATATTCCACCGGAGCTGTTTGGACCGTTGGATGGACCATGATCAGAAAACGTGTCCACTTTGCCGTACGCCGTTTATCCCCGACGATATGCAAGATAGTTTTAATGAGAGATTATGGTTGGCTTCTGGCATTTCTGATTTTTACGGCGAGTATTCTCCGGTTGCCGCCGGTTTGTAGCACTACTGATTTTCATTTTTTCTGGTGGTTGAGATTTGATAAGGTAAAATGTATATACTACAAGAGAAAGAAAAGAAAAAAGATGAGGGAGGAAAAGAGAAAAAAAAATTACTCCTATTTGTATAGTGTACAATTTTGAGACTATGGAATGAAAATCGGTAGTTTTAATTTTCATTTTTCGTGAATTTTTGAACCCTACTTAATTACTTCTTTTGCATTTTAATTTCTGCTAAATTTAGATGTCTCACTCATATTGTGAAAATCGATTAAGGTCCAGTCAATTTTGTTACAAATAATTCGTACACTTTGTTTGGTCAACTATTGAATATATTGGATAAAACAAACTATGCATTCACATAATTTCATTTTTTTTTGTAAAGAGTATGAATGTGAAAAAAAAAATCAAGACATGTAAGAAATTATGTAAGAATTCAAAATCATTTAAATGAAAGGCAATTATGTAAGAAAGAAAAGGAAAAAAAATGCAATTATAGCAATTTAATGAGTATTATTCTTGTTAGTACCGTCAAACCTTTCTGTAACAGGCTCGTTTGTTCCGAATATTTTTAGATATTATAGCGAAGTGCCGTTATATCGAAAAAAATTGACTTTATAGTGAAATGTTATTTTATAAGGATGATATAATAGAGAAGTCTGGCTCTAATATGAGTCAATTAGACAACTAGTTGTAACAGTTCCGTAGTTATGCCGGCTGTTGGAGTATTTTATTTTTTATGCAATTAATTGCAAATAGGAGACTAATTCTAAAATTATAAAATATCTCAAGCTTGGAATTGACAACATTTTTGGTCAAGTGATGATATTTAATATCATAACCTCTATCTTTTAAGATTTCTTAAATAAAATTACGACTAATTAATGATAATCTTTTACACTGAGAAATTATCATAGGACGTTGCTTTCAGGTGAGGAATATAAGGCATTAGGGGGTTGTACTGTTGGTGCTCAGTGTTAAATTGGTACCTTCCCGTTTAAACCGGATCTTGTCTTCCACTTCCCCAATGTACGATACATGCCGTTTCTTTTTTCAGAGTTATCCTTGGAGCAAAAAGCCTAAGATTGTTTGTTATATTTTTAATTAACAAATTAAGATTCAACAACAACAACAATTCAATATAATCCCACTTAGTGGGGTCTGAGGAGGGTAGTGTGTATGCAGGTCTTACCCTTATCATGAGGTAAAAAGCCTGTTTCCAAATAGACCCCCGACATTCTTCCCTCCAAGAACTTCCCACCTTGTTCTTGGGAAGACTCGAACTCACAACATCTTGATTGGAAGTGGAGGTTGAATCTTAAGATTAATATGATCAATTTTAATGTTAATTAATACTATTAGATAAATTTTTTAATATATGTAAAAACAGTCACAAAATAATTAAAGTGGATGGAAGAGAGTAATAAATTGTCTACTTCCTATGATTCCCTCTCCTACTAATCAATGAACTACTCCATTTCAAAAATAATTCCAATTAAAAACAATGAAGTAAGTAATAATTAAATGGTTCTCATATAAGTTAGCGCTAGCAACTTTTTTGATTGAACTTGGGTTTGGGGTTTGGTGTCAGCATAGAAGAATAGAACCTATGTCTTAGGTCTTAGAATTAGCTAGGGTTTCCAGATACCTAATATTCGTTGGCCCCTACAACCAAAAACGACCTATGTATCCCTAGCCAAGTTTAGACTAGGACTCAAAAGCAACTCTTAACCTTTTTTGCTTTCTTGTTTTATATTCGATATTTGTATTAAAATTTAAAACCCGATTAAATTTAAACTCGTATTGAGAAGTCATATACAATAGGTAAAACACTCCCTAATATGACTTCATACTCAGCAAAGGCGAATCTAGAATTATTAGAATATGGATGCACCACTGAAAATCCGGAAAAAAAAGTACTAAGTAGGAATCGTCGATTCATGCTCCTTTTAATGAATAACTTTACATTCAACCAAATGCATCATTCAACCTTTTTGGACCATCGTGACCGACGATAATATTAGACCAATTTTTTGAAATATTTACATAAATACCTAATTTGATGGAAAGACCATGAGTTCATGTGCACCATAAAACGACCAAAATGCGCCCCTGATGATCAGGATTCGAACTTGAGATTCATAATTAAATAATGAAGAAGTACTTGTCACTTCAACATAATTCTAGAGGGACTTTGAATTCAATTAAGGGCTTTTCTTATTTTTGTTGTTGTCAAAAACTATTTATATTCGCTAGCCGAAAAAATATATAAAATTTGTATAATTTTTATATATAACATAATACATAATATATACTATATATATATATATATATATAAAATATATATTTTTTCTTGAGTGTCATTTTTGTACTGGAAAAAATTAATTTTATATATGGAATTCATTATAAGATGACACGTCATGACACATGGACCAGTTAAAGAAGAACAAGTGATGAAGAATAATCAAAGAGGCACAAGCTTCAACAGGTACGGGCAGCCATTCAGATAAAAGGCAAGGAAGGCAGGTGCTCGAACCTCTTTATGACGTAAGAGAATGAATCTGATAGAAAATAAGGAATAAATACGAATTATTGGGTATTAAATACAGAAACGTTAAAGAATCTGTATTGAATCAAATATGATTGCTGATTGTAACGTTACATTAAATGCCATTAATTGACAATAATGACTCAATTATGGAAAAAACGAAACGTACCACTTTGAAATAGCTATAAAAGGAGAAGATTGATCATTTATAAGGACATGAAATATCACCGAAATATACTGATTTACTTTATTTTCTTCTGTTCATCTGATTATTATCAAAGTCAATTTCTTTTATTCATTTTATATATTGATTATCAGTAATCCGAATTTTTTTAAAATAAAACTTTGACCGAAATTACTATTTTTGGTTAAACAATTTTCCTTTCAAATCAATGGGGATAAGTTGATATCTAAAGCCGCAATAGTGAAAAAGCAAGTGCCAATGTGTCAATAGTAGCACATTGTTATAACCTGGCCTCATGGGTTGGTCTTAATAGTTTTGGCAAAACTTTGCCATTTGTAGTGTTGGCCTTGATCTTTGTGCCATTCTTTGTTTGTTTGTCCCTCAAATATTCAATTAACCGACACCTTTACAACTTTGTTACTGTCTCCTAATTATTGAGGTTTATTATTGGTGTTTATTAATATTCCTCATCTTTTTTTAGGGTACAAATGTGAAAGCTGTCAATATACCACAAGTTCTTTGTCCAAAAAGAAGATTAACTAACATACGAACCCGTTTGGCCATGATTTTTTTTATTTTTTTCGAAATTAGTATTTGACCATAAATTTTTTAATTTTCACTTGAAAATAAATTTTAAATTTTTTCGAAAATAATAAAAACTCTAAAAAATTATTTTTTGAAATTTTCACTCAGATCATTTATAAAAATTCAAAAATATCCCAAAATTATATTCATGTCCAAACATAACTTTAATTTTTAAATACCATTTTCACTTATTTTTTTTCTTTTTTTCGAAATTTTACAATTCTTGTGTCCAAACGCCCTCATTCTCAGTTAATTTTAAAGTCCATCCAACAGTATTTGCACAAGAAATAAGTTGATGAAAAGTGGTGGAATATAGTGCCATGCATTGTGGTAATAGTTTGAAATCTTTAGGGTTGTAGTGAAGTGATAAGTACTCCTTCATTCTTGATCAGAGGTGTTGTGTTTGAAGTTCGAACCTTTAGTATGAAGCCGCCTTTGTTAGGGAGCGGTTTACCCTAAATGTGGAACTTTCCAATGCGTCCGGATTTAATCGGGCCCAATGTAATTACTGGAAATCGGGTGGAAAACCAAAAAAATAGTATTAAATCTTTGCTTATCAAAATTGTTCTGGATTAATGTATGAATAGTCATTCAAATTTAATTAACTAATCAATAATCATAAAAAATAATCTTATAACGAAAAATAAATTTATGCATTACTTCATAGAAAACAAAATGAAACGTAGAAAATACTAGACATAAGAAGATGACTAGTTAACACTTATCTTACATTAAAAAAAGTCCATTATCCATCTTGTTATTTCAAAGTGATTTGAAATATGATTCGCCAGCCCAAAGGAGACAAGTCATGGAAGAGCTTATAAAGAAGCTGAAATATCCATTATCACCGCCACGTGTCATCGTGTGAATGAATAAGATTTTTTATTTTTAATCAGAGATTTTATGTTCCAGCTCAGCAATTTTTTTATTCGTAAATCCTTACGTGATACGAATCTTGATTAATTTGGAGAGTGAGAAATCAAAAATAAATAAAATCTGTCATCCGTAATTTTTCACCAATCTTCTGTACTTAATATGAACTAAAATATGGCTTGGACTGCAAAAGGTCAACATAATATGTTATATTTACAAATATAGCTTTTCCTTTCTTTGAACATACAAATTTTATTAAAACTTAGAGGTCGTTTGGTAGGTTGTATAAGAATAGCGCGAAATAATATGTATTAGTAATGCATGAGTTAGTAATGTAAGCATTAGTTATGCAGATATTATTTTTTATCTACTGTTTAGTGTTGTGTATTAAAATTATAATGCATTGCATAATTTTTAAGAAAAATAGTTATTTTCAAAAATGCCCTTCATATTCTATAGCTTTAAGGGACTTTAAGAACAATTTTATCTTTAACCATACTAATGCATGCATTAGTAGCCTTGGTATTACTAATGCCATGGTTTTCTATGCATTACTTATGCATAGGATAATACCAAGTATGATGTATAACTAATACAAATATTAGTTATACACATGTTGAAAAAATATACCAAACAAGATATTACGTATCTTGAAGTAGAGAAAATACTTAGGAGTCATTTGGTAGGATGCATTAGATAAAATAATGCATGCATTAGTTTTGTGTATTAATAATACCATGTTTGGTAGACATTTTGAACCTATGCATTAGTTATGCAAGCATTACTTATACATCCTATTTGGTATTATCCTATGCATAACTAATGCATAGAAAACCATGGTATTAGCAATGCAATGGGTTTTAATGCATGCATTAGCTTAGTTAAAGACAAAATTATCCTTCAAAATTTATGCTTGATTAAAATATGCTAGTTATTATATTAAATGCAAGTTTAAAATAATCCAAGTAGTGAGAAATAAAATTATAGCTCTAGTAAATAAATAAATACTTAACATATTCCTTTTTTTATAAATAAATATTTAGTTCTATATTACAATATATGTAGACAAATCAAATAATTTTTTTAAACTTTTTCATATAAAAACATTTCTCAAAATATGTCTCTTTTAAAAAGTTAGAGTGATAGATTGGTTTTGAGGGCATTTTTGTAAACAAGCAATTCTTTTAGAAATTGTGCAACGCTTTAATGCATCAAACCAAACAATGGATAAGAAATATGTCATCATAACTAATACCAGCATAACTAATACAAGTATAACTAATACACCCTATTCAACATTATTCTTATGCACCCTACCAAACGACCCGTTAGTTCATTCGTGTATGAATTGTTAACTAGACGTGCTCGACGCGTAATGAAGCTTCTATACTGGATTACTTTCCTTAGTGCCACGTGTCTAACGCCCGACAAATTGTACGTATTCTATAGTTAGCGACTTCGTATCAATTAGGATTGCAATATATATTATATAAAAGGCATGATCGAAGAAAATGAAATTATAAAGAAAATATTTCATATATATATATAATCAGTTTTAAAAAATGGTTAGTCATGAAATTTTGTAACCACAATTCGAACTCGATATCCACAAGGACAACTCTCGGTTAAGCTTTTTGAACTTTCCAAACCTTCAAATTTTTAATTTTCGTCAATTCGCCGAACCCAGTAGCTTTTATCAAAATCTTATATTTGTCTCAAGAAATTATTAAATATGCACAAATTATTAATTTAGAACTCATTAACTTAAAAGAACTAAAATTCTGAACCCATAAACTTCAAATCCTGACTCCACATCTAAATAAATAACTATTTTTTTAATCCATTTTGACTATCACTAGTTTTCACTATAACCGGTTATTTCTCTTCCAACACGTCGAAAATGCCAAATATTCTATCGTTGGTTGATAAAAGACACCTCAAGAGTGTTACCCTAAAACAAGGAAAAAAGGTAGAAAAAAGAAAGAAGAAGATGAAATAAATTAAGAAAACAGCCGCCTGCGCTACATTTTAGGCTGTCTTTTTGAAAAATACAATCCAAAAAGGGAAATTATTACAACTAACACAATGATAATGTTGCTAAATTATATATCCAAAGAAGGGTAAGTTCTTTGTAGCTTCACGCAGCTAAATTCATACGTCCTTTTTTGTCTTTTACCCTCATAATCTTTTATATTATATTTCAAGTTGGCTTACATCATTGGTGATGGAATGATAAGTCAAACATATAGTCAAAGGCAGCTGAATAAAACAAATTTATTTAATATTCAAACTCAAATAGAAGAAAATAATAGCCTTGGTATAATATCTTCACCCACGATCGTTAGGTCCTGGGTTCAAGTTACGCTGGAGGGTAAGTACAGAAATACTATAGATCTTCCTAAATTGGGATGGAATAATTTTTTTTTTAAAAAAAAGCCAAACCATGAAACATTTCCTTCAAATTACAAAGATGAAAAGTAGATAAAAAGAAGAAAAATAAAAATTAAAAAACAGCCGCCCACGCTTCATTTTAGGCTGTCTTTTGACATTATAATCCAAAAGGGGAAAACTATTACAACAAACACATTGATCATGTTGCTGAATTGTATCCACATAAGGGTAACTTCTATGTAGCTTCACGCAGCTAATTTGCACATTATTTTTTGTTCTTTTATTCTTATAAATAATATTGGCCTTGCTCGGCATCAACAATATCTACCTAAGAAATATTGAGGAGAGATGATTAGGCAGTACATGACATGACTCCAACTCACAAATGACATGATATTAGATAGGAAAGTTTGGAGGGGAGTATTAAGGTCGTAGGTAGTTGGCGATTTCCTTCCCCGTTGAGGGTGTTAGGCTATTTGTTAGTGTCTTGCTTTGGTTTGATAGTGGTACTTATTGTGTTCATACTATTTTTCTACTTCGGTTTTCCAAGTACCTTTCCATTGTTCTGATTACTGATACTGTCTTTTCTATTTATTTTTTGATTCTTAGGTTACTGGCATTGTCTTCCTGACATATGTTGTTGTTACTGCTCCATTGCCTCTTTTTCATCTCCTTGTGACAAGGGTCTTTCGGAAACAAACTTCTCTATCCCCCGTAGGGGTAAGGTCTGCATACACACTACCCTTCCCAAACTCCATATGTGGGATTACACTGAGTTGTTATTGTTCTGGTTGTATTCTTATAAATAATCTTTAAAGTATTTCTTTTTAAGATATAGTTTACGTACTTCATTAGTTCATTGGTTACAAATGCAAAGTTAAACATATACTCCATATAGTCATAGACAGCCGTCTAATATTATAGTGTCATTTTTCTTTTACTTCTTTTTTTCTTTCAAGTGAGGGGAATTTTTCATTTTTCCTCATCAATTTTTTCTCTTGTTCATATGTATAATGATCAATTATCAGTAATTTCCGGGTTATGTTACGTAATTGTGATGACATGTGAATTAAGTATAAATATATAATTTTCTTAATTAATAAACTTTTCCGACTGCTGCTTTGTATGTGTTGATCACTAACTTCTCGGTCTTTTTCAAGAAAAAAAATACAAGTGTGGTTGATATATATGATGAACGTTATTTTTTTTATAGAAAATATTTTTCATAAAAACTTTTCTTTTGAAAAGCATTTTTTACTAGTATTTAGTTGGTGAGTAAATAATATATTTTAGCATGTTAATTATTAGCAAACCGCGTAATGCTATAGTGAAATATTTGAGTATTATAGACTAATAACAATGTATAAGTGTATACAGTTAGAGCAAGTGATATATATGACATGAAAAGCTAAAATAATATTAAAGTAAGAAAAATTAAAATTGGACAAGCAAATTGGGATGAAAAAGGTAATAAATACTCTCTGGTCTAATAAATAAAAGTTAATAATCTAAGCGCCGAAGTTAGTCACTAAGCGTCTTTCTATCGATATTTATACGATTTTTATTTTTTTTAACCGTTAAGATAGTGTACACACGCAACGTGCGTATCATAAAACTAGTAACAATGTATAAGTGCATATAGTTAGAGCTAGTGATATATATGATTTACAAACAACAACAATAACGACCCGGTTAAGTCTCACAGGTGGGGTTTGGGGAGGATAGTGTGTACGCAGACCTTACCTCTACCCCGAAGGGATAGAGAGGCTGTTTCCGATAGACCCTTTGCTCAAGAAGACGAAAAAAAATAATATATCAGTAACATCAACAAAAAGCCATAGAAATAATAACATTATCACAAGAACCAGTAAATAGATGGAAAACAGACACTATGATAATGGAAGAGTAGTGTAAACACAACATGTACTAAAATAATTTTAAGGAAAATGACTTCCGTCAATATGTGAAAATGAAAATGTTTTTGTAACAACAAACTTTCGCATTGAGAAAAATAAATAATCAAGACTAGAAAATTGCGTAACAAATGTAGTATTTGATTTCAATAAATGATGAGTGTTATTATCTCTATGGTATTCCTCTAATTCTTCAAGAATGTAAAGTATCTTGATGAGTGTGATTTTGATTTAATTCAAGGGCTTGTAAAGCTTGGTCTTGAATCTTCTTCTTGAACTTGAATTTGGATTTGATGACGAACAAATAATTTGATCTTGAACGCCTTGGTATTTGATTTACCTTTGTTCTTAATCTTGAGCTTGGACTTGTAGCTTGAGTGCTTGAACTTGTAGCTTGCAAAGAAAATTGCTGCCTCTGATCTATGAGCTCTCTACTTGCTTCTTGTTCTTAATTGTGGTCCTTTCCACCTTTATGGAGATCTTTATTTATAGTTATAGGGAATGGTGTCGCCTTGCAATTTGATTGGTATAGAACTAACCGATGTTATCTAAACACTTGGCACAACTGTATTGGTTGTTAATTTGACTTAGCGTGCCATCCTTTTCTTGACACATGTCATAATTTTATAGTCTCATTTATTTGATTTGGATTGCCACATTATTTGACACATGGCATGACCGTGAGCTTTAAGTCGTGCTACTATCTATTTGGACTTTGAGCTTGTAAAATGGGCTTGTCTTTCGGAATCCAACTAAATGGACCAGTCCAAATAAAATAGAACTTTCATTTAAATTCATAGTAGACTTAAACTGTAAACATATCACGGGCTAACCAGTTTTTGGACTGGTCATTTAAAAATAGCCAGCGTTTGTAAAGTCAATGAAAAGTAGCCACTATTTTGCTGCAACAGGGATATGTTCAGCATAATATACTGGAGATTGGAACCTCTGTATATGAACTTCCAGCATATTATACTGGACCGGTATATTATACTGGAACTCCAGTATATTATGCTGGAGTTCTAGTACATTTATGCTGGACCTCCATTATAATATGCTGCTGGAACTCCATTATAATATGCTGGAGTTCCATTATACTTATGTTGGAACTCTAGTATATTATGCTGGAGTATTTTTCAGATTTTGAATAGTGTTTTCATTCAAATTTATCTTTACATGAAAAGTGGCTAAATTTCGATTACTTTTTGAAACTATGGCTATTTTTGAATGACCACTTGTAAATCTGGCTATTTTTGAATTTGTCCACTTAAATTATTAAACTGGATTTGGGCTTGGTATTTCTTAAATCTAGCAATTTGGCCAAATCTAATATTGACTTGAATTCCATAAAATTTAACATGCTTACAGTTTTTTTAAAAAAGTATTTTTTTTATAACAAAAACCAGAAAATGAAGGAAAAATATTTTCCTAAAAAAGTGACTTCCATCATTTCATACATCTTAATGTAAGTAGTGTATGCTATTTTAGATCACTTTAGACATTGTAAAATTGGATTATAAAATTGCGAAAACATGATTCAAGAGCTTCAGTAACTCTTAAAAAACTTGTATCTTAGCTTGTCGAAGTAACACGAACCCTTGAGAAAATTCAGAAAAAAAAAAGGGAAAGCCATGACCATCTTGTATCATGATGAATTTTTGAAGTTTTATTTACTACAAACCCTGCAACTACAGCATATAAGCAAAAATTATGCATTACTATAATTTAAAAATACATGACTAAGCTCAGCTAGCAAAAACAATCTGAATGAAATTTTCAGATTCGGTTAGCACATCACATGTCCACAATGAATGTAATATCCAAACACCAAAAATAACTCAACTCTATAATACACAAAAATGTTATGTTATTTTGTTAATTACAAAAAAGACTACTACACATTTTTCATGAGCAGGGAAATGTACATAGACAACCTCAGGACAAGCAAAATGTGAATGCTTCTTTAGTAGATTGAAATGACACAAGTACTAAATCTTGAAAAACTTCATCGCCAGTAGCCTGGTGCTGGTGCTGGTGCTGGTGCTGGCGCATAAGCTCCAGGAGGATAATTACCTCCGGCTGGTGGGTAACCAGGAGCCGGATAACCTTGTTGCGGTGGTGGTGGTTGACCGTAAGGCGGTGGTGCACCATATGACGGAGGATATCCAACTGTGGGCGCGTACGGCTGATCAAGTCGTGACATCTGCTGAACTGGTGGCACTGTCATTGGACCAAACTCGCCATCTCTTTTGTCCAATTCAATCTTGTGTTGTGTCTGCAATCTCAACAAACAATAGCAAGCTTAAATGATAAAACTATTAGAGTCAAACCTCTCTATAACATCCTCGTTTGTTCTAGATATTTTTGGATGTTATAGTGAATTGTTGTTATAAAAAATATATGTTATAATAGAACATGAAATTTGGTTCCGGAAAAACTTGGCTTTTATAGTGAAGTACTGTTATATAAGGATGCAGTTATAGAGAGGTCTAACTGTATATCTTTCACAATTAAGTTTCGCCTGCTTACCTGCATGCATGCACAAACCCTGCAATCAAATGCAGCAAATTTAGTACTGCAATTAATCTTAAGTTGTTACTTAAACAAATAGCGTGTGATATGATGAATGTGCAGAGCTTACGAGTAATAAACTGTGTCAGACATGCATGTTAACACATGAGCAAGCTCCTCAATTTCGTCGTCTCCAGTAACTACAGCCAGAATTCTACATAGGCAAGCAAGATATCCGAGGACGACCATGAAAGCCTAAGTAGCAAGGAATTAAGAAATGTCTATTGATCAAATTGCATTCAAAATTATACTATGGACTAATTAAATGAGGAAGATTTAGAGGAATTACTATAATGCAATTATCACATTTCGTCGTTTTTATGTTGAGTTCATCTTGTAACAAGAAGCGAGTTGAGCTCACTGATGTTCCAAAGCAACAACAAACCTGGTGGTTAAAATCAATAGATCAGTATCACATTAGAGGTAAAGTTGTTGTCATTTGACCAGGAGGTCATGGGTTCAAGCCGTGAAAACAGCCTCTTGCACTGTAAGGCCGCGTACAATAGACCATTGTGATCCAACCCTTCCCTGGATCCCGCGCATAGCGGAAGCTTAGTGCATCGAAATGCCTTTTAAGTATCACAGCAGAATTAATCACGAATATGCAGCATTTAGTTCCTGATTCTAAATGAATGAACAAACAATTTAATTTGCTGACCTCAGTTGCAAGGCAAAATTCAGGGCAATGAATTTCTCCGCATCTACCACTGCAAGGCATATAACCAGCGCAACACTTATACCTGTCGCAAACAGATATTTGTTAATAAGAAAGGAAATCTACATAATGTATCCTCTCTCCAAAATAATAACCGACGAAGGTATATATTCTGTATATTAATATATAATATACATATTTTATACATAATGCCATAATTAGTGTATATTTTTTGTATTTGGCTATCGACTGTAATTATTTTTGACAGACCGATTAAATATGTTACTGAGAAAGAGAAAGTGCCTTACATACCTTCTCATATCACCATATAAAGCTCGTTTCCGAAGCAAATAGGATGCACATGGTGAACTGCAATTGATATAAAATGGTGGAAGATATTAATGTTTTCAACAATTCAAGAAAATTAAGGAAATAAACACAAATCAAGGTAGCAAATCAATAGCATTGGAGGAAAATAACAGAGGTAAATACACAACTCACCACCACAAGGCAAAACACCAATCTGCAAACAAAATATGAAAATTTAAACGGTTAGAAACACAAACAAACACATATATTTACACCTTTGATTCTCATATACAAAATACTCCATTTTGTTTCAAAAAAGAACAATGTGGCTTTAAATACTAGGATCAAATGATTCAATTTTAAGCTATATTGCTCGGATCCAATTCCAAAAATGTTGCGTCTGATCCTCTAAAAATACATAGTTCTTGGAGGATCCAACACACAACGAGCGATTTTATTAAAGAGTCTGAGGAACTAGATTTTCAGTATCAATTCAAACTTACAACGTTATTATAAATAAAAAAATTCACATATATCTTTTATTAATGAAAGCATTAGAAAAGATTGTTTGACTCTTCAAATAGTAACAATGTCACATAAAACGAAGCGGAGATCAGTGCACCAGAAATATACATCCGGGATCAACTTTAATGGTGTTCAAGAGATCAGTGCGCCAGAAATTTTGATAAAATTCACGATTCTTCGCCTTATCAATGAGTGCTTGTGATGACGCCATTTTTTCTTCACTCTTTTGTTCCTCAACTATCTCAGATTTACTAATGAATATGAAATAATATGATATTAAACCCCTTTTAAAATATTATTATAAGAAAAGTTAGGACCTTCGTCGATGAAGACGAAGGGTCTTTTAGCAAAGAGCCAAAATCAATTCTATTCTCAATTAGTGCCTTTTATATTGAGATGAAAGCAAATGTTACAAAACCGTCGAATTTTCTCCATTTTTCACGGTGGGTCATTGAATGAATCTTGTACACAAAAAAGTTTCTATGGCCTAAACTTTATTTTGGTTAAAGAGAAATTCAACTCATAGTCAAGTTGTCTCTCTTTTCTCTGCCCTTTGGCTGTTGTATACAATAAATCGTTTTTAAATTATCAAACAAACAAACATTCATCAAATTCTAAAACCAACTAATGTTTTATTTCAATTGGCAAATGGCCGAAACCAAATGACTTTTTTTAACTCCATCACTCCATGCAGCTTTCACCAATAACAGTACAGTACAGCTTGTTTGGATAGTTATTACCATTGTATTGTATCATACAATTACTTTAAATACAATATTTATGTTGATTGTTATTTAAACTTTATTATATCGTATTGTTAAATTCGTTGTTAAAAGAGCCACTTTATGTAACGATCAATTTGGTGTGATCACGTCATTGCCTTATTTCTTCTCTTACCTTGCTCTTCCTTATTACTAAATGATCCTATTTTATCTTTTTACCCTATCTTATTATATAATAATTATACTTTGTACCCTACTTTTTCTTTGTAATATTGCAAGTTTGTTCTTCATATTGCAGGTGTATGACATCATGAAACGACGATAAATAATTCAATCTATCCAAATGATATATTCATCAAAATAATACAGTACAATATAATACGGTACATTAGTACAACTATCCAAACAAGCTATTAGCTAGTAAGAGACAGAATAATGGGGAACCCCACTGAAGTGAAGAGAGGGTAAAGATCGGAAGAAGAGAAGGTACAAGATAAAGTCTAATAATGGTGAGAGAGAGAGTATGAAGAAGAAGAAGAAAACTCAGTTTACGAAAAAGAAGAAAGCCCACTTTACCGTAAAAATAGCACGAGCTAATTAGTTTTCGGACTGGTCATCAAAAAATATCCAACGTTTGCGAAGTTTTAAAAAATAGCCATTATATTCCTGCAATACAGAAAGTTCCAGCATAATATACTGGAGATTGGTGCACCTGTGTATGAACTTCCAGCATATTATGCTGGAACTCCAACGCGCGAAAAGTTCCAGCATAATATACTGGAGATTGGAGCACATGTGTATGAACTTCCAGCATATTATGCTAGACCAGTATATTATGCTGGAAGTCCAGTATAATATACTGGAGTTCCAGCATAATTGTTACGCCCCGCAATATTACGTCGATATTACGTCCCGTAGTATTAAATTACGATGATATTGCACCATGTAGTATTGTACGTTGAAATTATCGTAAGGTAATTGACATTAGTCCAATGAAAAAGATTATTTGGAGATTAAAAGGATTATGCTATTTTAAACAAATGATGAATAAATTCGTGAAGATGAGTGTCACGACACGGATTTCCCACCCTCGGGAGTCGTGATGGCGCCTACTAATGGGAGCTCGGCAAGCCAAACCTTATCTACTTGCTGCACTTTTATTTTTGTTTCGTTTAACAAACACAAGCCGATAATATGATAATAGCGAAATTTTAAATAAATAAGCGAAAGTCAACAATTATAAATCTTAAGGGTACGTCTATTACAGCTTTTAAAAACCTTAAATACCCCAAAACCTGGTGTCACAGTGTCATAGACTGTCTAAGAGTTACTGCATACAAGGTCTGAAGAAAATACATTACACTGTTTCTGAACAAAGGTAATGAAACAGAAAATAGAGATAGAGGGAGACGCCATGGCCTGCGGACGCCTGCGGGTCTACCTTGGGTCTCCGAGTGGACTGAAGGAAGCCCTCCAACTATTGTCCGAAAGCTGCTCCTGGATCTGCACACAATGCAGAGTGTAGTTTCAGCACAACTGACCCCATGTGCTGGTAAGTGTTTAGCCTAACCTCGACGAAGTAGTGACGAGGCTAGGACCAGACTACCAAATAAACATGCGCAGTTCATATATATATACAGCGGAAAAGAAATACAGAAATAACCAGTCAATGTGGGAGGGGGAAACATGCTGTGGGGGAGTTAATAGTTCCGAATAGAAAGGCATCAAGTAAGGAAAGAAACAACATAACTAGAATATAAACAAGGAAGCGGAAATCAACAATTTGCACGGCATCACCCTTCGTGCTTTTACTCTCGTTTTCACCAAAACAATACACGACATCACCCTTCGTGTTTTACGCTCTTCCTCACCCAAACAACAATCATAAGGCAAATAGGGTAAGGGGATCTATAACCTCGAAGTAAATCAAATAACAACAAGTAATGAAAGAAACAACATAACTCGGATATCAACAAAGAATCAGAAGTCCACAAATGCACGACATCACCCTTCGTGCTTTTACTCACGTCCTCACCAAAGCAATCATATGATAAAAATATGCACGACATTACCCTTCATGTTTTTCTCTCTTTACTCACCATATAATCAATAAAATCGGCACGGAATGGTACATCGTGCGGCACGACATCACCCTTCGTGCTTTACACTCTTTCCTCACAATAACAAACAATGCACGACATCACCCTTCGTGCTTTAACTCTCTTCCTCACCCAAATAATAATCACAAACAATATGGTAAGGAATTAAAGGAAATTTTGCAATAAGAGTCCCGGCAAGGGAACAACAAGTCACCAATTAAATCCCGGCAAGAGAACAACAATTAAACAATTAAATCCCGGCAAGAGAACAACAATTAAACAATTAAATCTCGGCAAGGGAATAACAAATAAATCAACAATAGCCCGGCAAGGGTGACAACATAAGGATCTCTTCTCTTTCTCAATTTTACTTTACAATTCACTTCACAACTCGAGCCAACGCTCTAGAGGTTTAATTGCTACTTATACTTTCACAATTTCACTACACAACTTGAGCCAACACTCCTCAATGTTCATAGGTCACAATTCTTCTACAAACTTTATACAACAATTAGAAATCTTCACCAAGACATGACTAATACTATGAAATCATGAAAATCACAATATAAGACTCACGGTCATGCTTGACACCAATGTATAGATACTCGGCACCATGCCTATACATCGTACTCGGCAAGAAGTAAATAGAAAATAGGACACAATTCCTAATCCCTCAAGCTAAGGTTAGACCAAACACTACCTCGATGCAACGAACACAATTCAAGCCTCAATTACCGCTTTACCTCTTATTTCCACCACCAACTCGCTTATATCTAGCCACAATTTGCTTAACGATATTAATAAATGCTAAATGAATCAATTCTAATGCATGAAAATAGGTTTTATAAAGATTTCCCCAAAAAGTCAAAAATCAACTCCGGGCCCGCTTGGTCCAAACCCGAAATTCGGACCAAAACCCGATTACCCATTCCCCCACGAGCTCAAATATGTAATTTGTTTTGTAATCGGACCTCAAATCGAGGTCCAAATCCCCATTTTTGTGAAAACCTAGGTTCTACCCAAAACACCCAATTTCCCTCATGAAAATAATTGATTTGAAGTTGAAATAATGTTAAAAGATGTTAATGATTGAAGAAAACTAGTTAAAAATGACTTACAATTGATTTGGAGAAGAAAGGTTATTTGAAAAATCGCCTCTTATGTTTTTGGGGTTTTGAAAAGTGAAAAATAACTGAAACGTCCGTTTAAATATACTCCTCTCAGACCCTCTCCGCGGGCCGCATAAAAGGACTGTGGCCACGGAGCTCCACCGCGGACCACAAGAAATCGAGCGCGACTGCGGAGGCTTGGGCTTGCTCATCGCGGACAAATCCACTGCGGTCGCGAAGTCCCACCGCGGCCACGAAGTTTCCACCGCGAGACCTGGCTTCAGGGACCTGCAACTTCTATGAATCTGCAACTTTTTTCTAAGTGTAAAAACATCCCAAAACTCACCCGAGCCCTCGGGGCTCCAAACCAAATGTCATACTAACTCGAAAACATCATATAGACCTACCCGTGTGATCACATCATCATAATAACATGTAAAATCATGAATTAAACCTCAAAACTCAACATTTTCATCAAGAACTCTCAAAGTTCATAACTCTTCAACCGGAAGTCCAACTCACGTCAAATAAACTCCGTTTTTCACCAAATTTCACAGTTATCTTTCAAATACTATAACAAGTTTGTACCGGGCTCCGAAACCAAAATACGGGCCCGATAACAATGGTTTCAAACATTAATTCTTTTCTTTATTCCTTAGATAATTCAGTAAAATAATTTCTTTCAAAAATTGATTTCTAAGGCTTGGGACCTCGGAATTCATTTTCGAGCATACGCCCAAGTCTCATATTTTATTGCGGGCCTCCTGGGATCATCGAAACATGGATCCGGATCCGTTTGTTAAGAATGTTGATCAAAGTCAACCATAATCAAAGTTTTAACTCTAAAATTTCTATTTCTCATATTTTCACATAGAAAGCTTCCCGAATATAGGTCTGGACCACACACGTAAATCAAGGTGGGGGTAAAAAGGGAGGTTTTTAGGCCTCGAAACACTCAATGCACTTGCAACATAAGTGATGTCCTTTTGGGTCATCACATTCTCCACCTTTAAAACAACCGTTCGTCCTCGAACGGACATAAGAAGGAAGTACTTGAGTTGGGGAAAAGATGGGGATAACGGCTCTGCATATCGGACTCGGACTCCCAGGTCGATGCCTCAGGAGGATGACCTCTCCACTGAACACGAACCGAAAGAAAACTCTTCGATCTCAATTGATGAGTCTGCCGGTCTAGAATTGCTACCGGCTCCTCCTCATAAGACAAGTCCTTGTCCAACTGGATAGTGCTGAAATATAACACGTGTGATGGATCGCCGTGATATTTCCAAAGCATGGACACATGAAACACTGGATGCACGACTGATAAGCTCGGTGATAACGCAAGTCTATAAGCCACCTCTCCCACTCGATCAAGAATCTCAAATGGACCAATGAACCTAGGGCTAAGCTTGCCCTTCTTCCGAATCTCATCACGCCCTTCACATGCGACACTCAGAGCAATACCCGCTCTCCAACCATAAAAGCTACATCTCGAACCTTGTGGTCTGCATAACTCTTTTTCCCGGACTGAGCTGTATGAAGCCTATCATGAATAATCCTGACCTTGTCCAAAGCCTCCTAAACCAGATCCGTACCAAACAATCGAGTCTCTCCCAGCTCAAACCATCTAACTGGAGATCGACACCGCCTACCATATAAAGCCTCATAAGAAGCCATCTGGATACTCGGCTGGTAACTGTTGTTGTAGGCAAACTCTGCTAAAGGAAAAAACTGATCCTACGAGCCTCCAAAGTCAATGACATAAGCTCAGAGCATATCCTTCAAAATCTGAATAGTTCGCTCGGACTGCCCGTCCGTCTGAGGATGAAATGCTGTACTCAACTCAACCTGGGTGCCCAACTCCCACTGGAGTACTCTCTAGAAACTCGAGGTAAACTGCGTACCTTGGTCCGAAATGATAGATACAGGCACACTATGAAGACGAACAATCTCCCGGATATAGATCTCAGTTAACCTCTCGGATGAATAGGAGACTGCCACAAGAATGAAATGTGTTGACTTGGTCAGCCTATCAACAATTGCGTCGAACTTCCTTTGAGTCTGCGGGAGTCCAACAACGAAGTCCATAGTGACCCGTTCCCACTTCCACTCGGGAAGTTTAATCCTCTGAAATAAACCACCAGGCCTCTGATGTACTTAACCTGCTGACAATTCAAATGCCAAGCTACATATGCAAGGATATCCTTCTTCATTCTCCGCCACCAATAATGCTGCCGCAAATCCTGATACATCATCGCAGCGCCTGGATGAATAGATTACCGGGAGCTATGGGCCTCCTCTAAAATTAACTCTCGGAGCCCATCCACATTAGGCATACAAACTTGATCCTGCAATCTCAAAACTCCATCATCATCTAAGGTAACCTGCTTGGCACTTCCGCGCTGCATCGTGTCTCTAAGGACACACAAATGGGGATCATCATACTGCCGATCACGGATACGCTCCAATAAAGAAGAACAAGCGACCGTGTAGGACAATACACGACTAGGCTCAGAGATACCCAACCTTACAAACTGATCGGCCAAAGAACGCACATCCAAAGCAAGCGGTCTCTCACCGACCGGAATATAAGCAAGACTGCCCATACTGGCTAACTTCCTACTCAACGCATCGGCCACCACATTGGGCTTTCCCGAATGATACAAGATATTGATATCATAATCTTTCAACAACTCCAACCACCTCCTCTGTCTCAAATTCTACTCCTTTTGCTTGAACAAATACTAAAGACTCTTGTGATCCGTGAACACCTCACATGCCACGCCATATAGATAATGCCTCCAAATCTTCAGTGTATGAATAATGGCTGCCAACTCCAAGTCATGAATCAGATAGTTCTTCTCATGAATCTTCAACAGCATCGAAGCATAGGCAATGATCTTGCCATCTGCATCAACACTGCACCAAGCCCAATACGAGATGCATCACAATAAACGGTATAAGTCCCTGAACCTGTGGGCAAAACTAACACCGGTGCTGTAGTCAGAGCTATCTTGAGCTTCTGAAAGCTCGCCTCACACTCGTCCGACCATCTGAACTGGGCACCCTTCTGGGTCAACCTGGTCATAGGGGCTGCAATAGATGAGAACCATCCCACGAACCGACGATAGTAGCCTGCCAATCCCAAGAAACTCCAAATATCTGTAGCTGATGTTGGTCTAGGCCAGTTCTTGACTACCTCAATCTTCTTCGGATCAACCTGGATACCCTCTGCTGATACAACGTGACCAAGAAATGCAACTGAACCCAACCAGAACTCACACTTCGAGAACTTAGCATATAACCGACTATCCCTCAAGGTCTGAAGAACCATTCTAAGATGCTGCTCGTGCTCCTACCGACTGCGGGAATATATCAAAATATCATCAATGAAGACTATCGCGAACGAGTCCAAATAAGGCCTGAACACTCGGTTCATCAAATCCATAAAAATTGATGGGGCATTGGTCAACCCAAATGACATGACCAGGAACTCATAATGCCCGTACCAAGTGCGAAAAGTTGCCTTAGGGACATCGGATGCCTAATTCTCAACTGATGGTAGCCAGATCTCAAATCAATCTTTGAAAACACCTTGGCACCCTGAAGCTGATCAAACAAATCATCGATTCTCGACAATGGATACTTATTCTTGATTGTAACCTTGTTCAACTGCCGGTAATCAATACACATTATCGATCCGTCCTTCTTCTTAACAAAAAACATCGGCGCACCCCAAGGCGAAACACTCGGCCTAGTGAAACCCTTCTTAAGCAAGTCTTGCAACTGCTCCTTCAACTCTTTTAACTCAGGCGGGGCCATACGATACGGCAGAATAGAAATGGGCTGAGTGCCCGGAGCCAAATCAATGCAAATGTCAATATCTCTGTCGGGTGGCATACCCGGCAGGTCTGAAGGGTAAACATCAGGAAACTCTCGAACAACGGGCACAAAATCAATAGAAGGGACCTCAGCACTAGAATCACGAACATATGTCAAATAGGCCAAACACCCCTTCTCGACCATACGCCGAGCCTTCATATACGAGATAACACTGCGGGTAGAATGACCAGGAGTTCCTCTCCACTCTAAACGGGGCAAATCTGGTAAGGCTAAGGTCACGGTCTTGGCATGACAGTCCAAGATAGCGTGGTAAGGTGATAACCAGTCCATTCCCAATATAACATCGAAATCGACCATGTCTAGAAGCAACAAATCCACTCGAGTCTCAAGACCCCCAATCACCACAATGCAAGAAAGATGGACTCGATCTACCATAATAGAATCACCCACCGGTGTAGACACATAAACATGAATACTCAATGAATCACTAGGCATGACTAGATACAGTGCAAAATAAGATGACACATACGAGTAGGTAGACCCTGGATCAAATAACACTGAAGCATCTCTATCACAAACCAGAATAGTACCTGTAATGACTACATCTGAAGCCTCATCCTCGGGCATGGCTGGAAGGGCGTAACATCGGGGCTGGGCCCCACCACCCTAAACTACATCTTTGGGACGACCTACAGCTGGCTGGCCTCCACCTCTGGCGGCCTGAGCTCCCCCTCTAGTACCTCTACCTCCACCTCTACCCCCACCTCTAGCTGGCTGGGTGGGCTGTGGAACACATGGTGCCTGTACCATAGCACGAGAACCCTGATGCTGAGCTACCTGGTACTCGAGGGCAAAACCTAGCAATGTGACCCAGATCACCACACGTGTAACAAGCCCTCGGCTATTGAGACTACTGGCCCTGATGACCTGAATGACCACCACGAAAACTCTGAAGCGGCGGTGCACTGATAGGAGCAGGTGGTGCACTGTAGGACTGCTGATCGGGATACTGTATTTGGGGACCACGACCACCTTGGAGTACCTTGAGAAACCTACAATGCTGACTGAAAGGGCCTAGGAGGATGGCCTCTACCATACGAATCTCGACCTCCGAATGAGGTACCACTGAATCGGGTTGAATGACGAGGCTTCTTGTCTGACCCATGACCGCCTCCCTATGACAGAACCATCTCAGCTCTACGGGCCACATTGGCTGCCTCCTGAAAAGTAATCTCACTCCCAGCCTCTCTAGCCATCTGAAGACGAATCGGCTGGATAAGACCGTCAATAAACCTCCTCACCCTCTCACTCTTGGTGGGGAGTATGATGAGAGCATGGCAAGCTAAGTCGATGAACCTGGTCTCATACTGGGCAACAGTCATGGAACCCTGCTGGAGGCACTCAAACTGCTTCCGATAGGCCTCTCTCTGAGTAACGGGGAGAAACTTCTCCAGGAATAACACTGTAAACTGCTCCCAAGTCAAGGCTGGCGATCCCACTGGTCTCGCTAAGCAATAATCCCTCCACCAAGTCTTGGCGGATTCAGACAAGCGAAATGTAGCAAACCTTACCTCTGTATATTTCATCCCCATATGTCATCCTGAGAGAACTAGAAACATACTAAGAGAAAAGTCAAATAGTTATAAAAATAAAATATTTACAAAAAAAAAGAATAAGAAGGAAAAGAAACTTGTAAAGATAAGAATAAAAGTCTGATCTAGAAAAATAGTTAATTTCTAAGTCCCCGGCAACGGCGCCAAAAACGTGATGCGACCAAAACACTCACGCAAGTGTACGCGATCTTCAAGTAATATAGAAATAAGTAAAGTATCGTTCCCACGAGGACTTGTGATCAACTTATCGACTGATGCAAACTTAAACAATTATCGATTCAAGCTAATTCATCACAAAATACATAAATAACTAATTTACAATTTAACTAGTAGACAAACAATAATACAACGCAAAGTTACTACGCCACTTATGAATTTTTCTTTTAACAATTAATAAAAGAGATATTCCAGGGTCATGGGCTTGCTAGAGATCATGCTACATTTTTAGCTTAAAAATGATTTATTGAATTATCTGGGTTATTGATTATAGGGTTAATAATACCTATAAGAATCTGTCGATTTCTTATGATCCTATTCAAGTTAAATTAATACCTATATTTCTATGATATTTATATTAACTCAAATGCATTTACAAATCCTATTTCTCAACCAAACAATGCAATTAAGTATAGTTCTATCTTAATCGCGAATCTTTCATCCGATGCCCAACATCCAGATCTTGTTCTATTTGATTCTATATGCAATCAAGAATTTTCTTTTTCAAGTTTAAGTCAAGATTTGTAAATAGTATTTCACTGTTAGCTACACAGTAAAATATTAACAGCAGAATCAAATAAACAATCCTTAACGATAAATTCAAGATCATCAAATTAAGTTTCAACCAACATAATAATCTAACACCCATAACCCCAGAATATTTGGATTTTTAGCTACTCATAATCATACAAACATCAATAATATAAGTCTTAAACATAAAATAAATAGATACTAGAAGAAGGTTTAGAAAAACTCTTTCAATCCTTGCTCCAAAGTGTTGTCTCCTCTTGATTTTGATCCTCCAAGATGGATTTCCTCCTCCTTTTCTCTCTCAAAACAGGTCTGTTCCGTCAATAATGGATGCTTTACCCTTTTAATCGTGTAGGAAGGGGTTTTGACAATTATGCCTTTTTAGACCGAAATAGAGTAGTTATGCGATTTTTACACGTCCGCGACGCCCCGTGCGACGCCCCATGCACCGCATACATAGATTGGACAGAGGCAAAATGCATTTTAACGGAGTAAAACAATGCAGCGAAGATTTTTGCACTGCCGCGGCGCGGCGCGACAGAGAATTTTTCTGTGCTGCTTCGTTTTTTCTCTTGTTTTTCTATTCGGGCTTGCTTTGCGACCCCCGAACACGATCCCGACTTGATTTATTTAGCTTTTACTCAGACTTCAAAGCCCAAAATTAATCAAATTCATCCCAAAGTTAATTCTTAAGTCAGATTAGCTTCCTGCAAGGCATAAAGCATGAATTTAGTACAATTCATTATCATTTAAGCTCAAACCTTTGTAAAATGCAATAATTACAGTGTTGTTACAACGACTAAAATACGAGTTTTCAGCCTATGATCAAAGCCAAACCTTATCTACTTGTTGCACTTTTATTTTTGCTTCTTTTAACAAACACAAGCCGATAATATGATAAAAGCGGAATTTTAAATAAATAAGCGAAAGTCAACAATTATATATCTTAAGGCTACGTCTATTACAACTTTTAAAAACCTCAAATACCCCAAAACCTGGTGTCACAGTGGCACAGACTGTCTAAGAGGTACTACATACAAGGTCTGAAGAAAATACATTACACTGTTTCTGAACAAAGGAAATGAAACAGAAAATAGAGATAGAGGGACACACCATGGCCCGCGGACGCCTTCGGGTCTATCTTGGGTCTCCGAGTGGACTGAAGGAAGCCCTCCAACTATTGTCCGAAAGCTGCTCCTGGATCTGCACACAGTGCAGAGTGTAGTATCAGCACAACCGACCCCATGTGCTGGTAAGTGTTTAGCCTAACCTCGACGAAGTAGTGACAAGGCTAGGATCAGACTACCAAATAAACATGCACAGTTAATATATATACAGCGGAAAAGAAACACAGAAATAACCAGTCAATGTGGGAGGGGAAACATGCTGTGGGGGAGTTAATTGTTCCGAATAGAAAGGCATCAAGTAAGGAAAGAAACAACATAACTAGAATATCAACAAGGAAGCGGAAATCAATAATTTGCACGGCATCACCCTTCGTGCTTTTACTCTTGTTCTCACCAAAACAATACACGGCATCACCCTTCGTGCTTTACGCTCTTCCTCACCCAAACAACAATCACAAGGCAAATAGGGTAACGGGATCTATAACCTTAAAGTAAATCAAATAACAACAAGTAATGAAAGAAACAACATAACTCGGATATCAACAAAGAATCAGAAGTCCACAAATGCACGGCATCACCCTTCGTGCTATTACTCTCGTCCTCACCAAAGCAATCATATAATAAAAATTGTGCACGGCATCACCCTTCATGCTTTTACTCTTTTTCCTCACCATATAATCAATAAAATCGGCACGGAATGGTACATCATGCGGCACGGCATCACCCTTCGTGCTTTACACTCTTTCCTCACAATAACAAACAATGCACGGCATCACCCATCGTGCTTTAACTCTCTTCCTCACCCAAACAATAATCACAAACAATAGGGTAAGGAATTAAAGAAAATTTTGCAATAAGAGTCCCGGCAAGGGAACAACAAGTCACCAATTAAATCCCGGCAAGAGAACACCAATTAAATAATTAAATCCCGACAAGAGAACAACAATTAAATAATTAAATCCCGGCAAGGGTGACAACATAAAGATCTCTTCGTTTTCTCAATTTTACTTCACAATTCACTTCACAACTCGAGCCAATGCTCTAGAGGTTCAATTGTCACTTATACTTTCACAATTTCACTATACAACCTGAGCCAACGCTCCTCAATGTTCATAGGTCACAATTATTCCACAAACTTTATACAACAATTAGAAATCTTCACCAAGACATGAATAATACGATGAAATCATGAAAATCACAATATAAGACTTGCGGTCATGCTTGACACCAACGTATAGATACTCGTCACCATGCCTATACGTCGCACTCGGCAAGAAGAAAATAGCAAATAGGACACAACTCCTAATCCCTCAAGCTAAGGTTAGACCAAACACTTACCTCGATGCAACGAACACAATTCAAGCCTCAATTACCGCTTCACCTCTTGTTTCCACCGCCAACTCGCTTGTATCTAGCCACAATTTTCTTAATGATATCAATAAATGCTAAATGAATCAATTCTAATGCATGAAAATTGGTTTTATAAAGATTTCCCCAAAAAGTCAAAAATTGGCCCCGAGCCCGCTTGGTCCAAACCCGAAATTCGGACCAAAACCCGATTAACCATTCCCCCATGAGCTCAAATATGTAATTTATTTTGAAATCGGACCTCAAATCGAGGTCCAAATCCCCATTTTTGTGAAAACCTAGGTTCTACCCAAAACACCCAATTTTCCTCATGAAAATAATTGATTTGAAGTTGAAATCATGTTAAAAGATGTTAATGATTGAAGAAAACTAGTTAAAAATAACTTACAATTGATTTGGAGAAGAAAGGTTATTTGAAAAATTGCCTCTTATGTTTTTGGGGTTTTGAAAAGTGAAAAATAACTGAAAAGTCCGTTTAAGTATACTCCTCTCAGACCCTCTCCGCGGACCGCATAAAAGGACTACGGCCGCGGAGCTCCACCGCGGACCACAAGAAATCAAGCGCGGCTGCGGAGGCTTGGCCTTGCTCACCTCGGACCGCACAAATCCCACCGTGGTCGCGAAGTCCCCACCGCGGCCGCGAAGTTTCCACCGCGGACCGCGAGACCTGGCTTCAGGGACCTGCAACTTCTATGAATCTGCAACTTTTTCCTAAGTGTAAAAACATCCCGAAACTCACCCGAGTCCTCGGGGCTCCAAACCAAATGTCATACTAACTCGAAAACATCATATGGACCTACTCGTGCGATCACATCATCAAAATAACATGTAAAATCATGAATTAAACCTCAAAACTCAACATTTTAATCAAGAACTCTCAAAGTTTATAACTCTTCAACCGGAAGTCCAACTCACGTCAAATAACTCTGTTTTCACCAAATTTTACAGTTATCTTTCAAATACTATAACAAGTTTGTACCAGGCTCCGGAACCAAAATACGGGCCCGATAACAATGGTTACAAACATTAATTCTTTTCTTTATTCCTTAGATAATTCAGTAAAATAATTTCTTTCAAAAATTGATTTCTAAGGCTTGGGACTTCGGAATTCATTTCCGGGCATACGCCCAAGTCCCATATTTTACTGCGGACCTCCCAGGATCATCGAAACACGGATCCGGGTCCGTTTGCTAAGAATGTTGACCAAAGTCAACCATAATCAAAATTTTAACTCTAAAATTTCTATTTCTCATATTTTCACATAGAAGACTTTCTGAATATAGGTCCGGATCACACATGTAAATTAAGGTGGGGTAAAAAGGGAGGTTTTTAGGCCTCGGAACACTGAATGCACTTACAACACAAGTGATGGCCTTTTGGGTCATCACATTGAGAGGGGAAGCAAGTCAAAGAAGATGTATTTTTCGTCCGAGTTTGGCATATTGGGATAAAATATGGGCCGAGCATTAATACCCTATTTGTATGAATTAGTGTCATACAAAATACTACATGACCATGATAGTATGGTGTACAAGGTATGTTAAAAGCGAGTAGTATTTTAAGTAAGTTGAGATAATTCTTAATTATGCGGGTAATTGGTTAATTACCGGGTAACGGGATATTACCTAATTAATTGGGGATATATTGGATAAGAATTGCATCCACCAACGTGGCTGCACATCAAAGCCAGCAAAGTCACAAAAATGTGACTCTTAAAGTCCACATATAGGTGGCACATTTAGAATAATAGTTGGCCAACTCATCCAGAAAGTGGGCCCCCCACAAATCTCCAAGATAAAGAGATTATTAGACACAATTCAAAGAAAAAAAAGCTTATGGAGGGAGTTGCCGTGAAAACAAAATGGAGAAAGGAAATTCCTTGCTGGTCTATGACTTAAATGGACAACTTAATGTGTTTAGTGTCCTGGGACGAGACAAGGATGCAAAAGTCAATTCACATGACAAAATATATTCATGTCGAGAGCATGGCTGCTTTCATGCGACGGAAACAATGAGAAAAAGTAGATATGGCATGATCATTTATGAGTATCTTTCACTATTTTATAAGGTTCAAACGTACATCTCATACATGCAACAATTAATAAGGTGATTATTATCTTACTGGTGGTCATGACAAAGAGGTAAGATCTTTCTCAAGAATATCATATGGATTTTTTCTACTTCGATCTGCCGTTATGTGTTGTCACAAGTGACGTGTGTTAGAGGGATTGTCAAGAGAATCAGCTCAGGTATGTTATGGCTATCCCTTCTTTCTTTTGGCATGATCCATACGATACAAACGAAAAGAGCAAATGCACAATTTCCATAAATGACTCTATTCATAGAAATACTAGAGATGCTTATGTTCTTGATTCCTCATGTGTCATATTATTCTATTATCTGTTCATGAGTCTCAGAAAAATACGTAAGTTGAAATTTTTTTACTTCATGATATTACTCAAAGGCATAATGGTCTTATGACATTCCAAGAGATTTTATTGACGTACTTCTCATGCATTGCATTCATGTACATTGACCCGTGACCAAATGGAGTTATATACGCGTATATATGTATATATATGTATATGGGATATGGGAAAAGGTTATGACGTTATATACGCACCACCACCTGATCAGCTGGTATACGTTGATGATTTGCCCATAGTGGTTGAGATGATATGATGGAATGGCCTCAGAGGCTTTATGATGTTATGAACGCATATACCCATGCATGATATGACATTTATACGCATATGCACGATATTATAATATTAAATAATTCACAGGGTTATTCAGATATACATGTTGAGTCTTTTACTCCATGTTTCCCTCATGTCTATTGATTACTGATTTTCATTCCTTACATACTCGGTACATTATTTGTATTGACGTCCCTTTTGCCTGGGGACGCTGTGTTTCATGCCCGCAGGTCCTGATAGACAGGTCGAGGGTCCTCCAAGTAGGCTATCGACTCAGCGGAAGGTGTTGGTGCGCTCCATTTGCTTCAGAGTTGCTTCTTTGATCAGTATGATTAGTACATGTATTGATTGGTATGGCAGGACCATGTCCTAACCTTTATGATATTATATATTCTTAGAGGCTTGTCGACAGATGTCATATATATAGATATTTGTATGGCCTTGTCGGCCTATATTTCGAGTATATATAGAATTATGCCGGCCTTATACGCCCGTACTTCATATGTATAAGTTTGCATTTCCTCATGCTTTACTCCGGTTCTTTTACCTATGATAGAATGATATGAAAGATACGTTACATTGGTACTCGGTTGTGTAAGGTACTGGGTACCGGGGGCCCATCGTGGCCCTTAGGTTTGGTCGTGATAATAATATACTGGAGTTTCAGTTTAATATACTGGAGTTCCTGTATATTATGCTGGAATATTTTCTGGATTTTGAATAGTGTTTTCGTTCACATTTATTTTTACATGAAAAATGGCTAAATTTTAATTACTTTTGAAACTGTGGTTATTTTTCGATGACCACTTGTAAATTTGACTATTTTTAAATTTCTCCCCGAATAAGAAGAAGGAGAAAGCCCAATTTATGCTGCCTTTAAGTTTGAAAATTGAACCATACAGGTTTTAGAACTTTGATGAATATGTTAGTCTCGCAAAGTTAGTGATCAAAATGTGGAGTACAATTTAAACCTTAGCGTTAATGAGGTCTTTTTTTGTAACCTTTTGTCCTTTACATTAGAGATAGAATAAGGGGAACGGGAAAGGGGGCAATGGGAATAGAAAATCGCACATATTTGTGAGGGATCAAAGACGTTCATTTTCAATAAATTTAAAAGATTAAAACTCAAAAGTATATTTAAGGGTCTATTTAAATCAACATCAATCATAAGATCATTTTTCATTTTCTCACTAAAAAGATATAAAAAGTATTCAAGAAATTATAGTATATGTTGTTTGTCTCTCTAAATATCATTAGTGCTACGTAAAATAGGACAAGAGAATTACTTTAGAATTAAATTATTACTAATAATAATAATTTTGCTTTACCTAAATTCTACCAAGTACTTCTGTATGGGTTGAAAATCCGGTTCTGCTAGGTGGACCAACTAGGATATGACATGTGGAAGTCTTGGCCCGATCGGAGTTGGGCACTCTACGATGTCGCGATTGGAGGCCCTGGTTGGGGGTTACCGGAATCTCAAGACAATAATACTGTCTTGGAATGATCAAAACCATTTGACCGGTTGGGCAATGGCACCCAACCCAACAAGTCAGAAATTGGTCCTGATCACGGGGTGTTAGCTGGAGGGCATTCTCATCAATCCTCTAATACCAGTCATTATCGAGCTCTATGCTTAGCCTGAAACACTTTTTCAATAGTACTTTTGCACTATCGAGTAGTCTTGTCACAAAAAAGTCATTTTTATCTCGTACAGTTAACTTTTCCGAGAAGCTAAAGAACACATTATCTTTTTTGTTTCTGTACTTTGTATGATTTTTCTTCAGTTAATTTCGGCTGCTAGTTACTTTCGGTGCTACACCAGTGGTAGCGGTGATAATCCTTTTTGGTCTTTGGGTCGTGGTATTTTCTGTGTTTTCAGGGAAATTCTCAAAGTGGTTGGAGACAAGTTGGGCGCACGAGCACTAGCAAAGGAGAGCAACCTGGACGAGCGTCAGCAAAGGGCGGTGGGAAGCGGTGCGAGAGCTTGCAAGTATATCGAGGGCTGCAAATCAACACAGGTTTGGTTCTCGGGAATTGGTACCTCCCGCTCTACTATTTTCCTTTTGGTGTTAGCTAAATTGATGTTACTTTAGTTCACAATAGTTAAATCATTCAATAGGTGTACAGGTAGTCACTTGTTTCCTTCTAGTTTGATTCGTTGTCCGTTGTGCACTAGCGAGTCTTTTGTAGATCTGTCATAGGTGTAGTGGCGGCAGTCTGGGATGATAGATTAAAGGCATGTCCTCAGGTGGGGCAGAGTGTGGGACAAAGAGTGGGCCCGGGGTCAGGGGGTGGGTCGGGAGGCAGGGGAGGTAGAGGGGGCAAGGGAGCTTATAGATTGAGAATCGGGTCATGGAACATAGGATCGCTAACGAGTAAGTCTATAGAGTTGGCGAAGATCCTTCAGAAGAGGAAGATTAATATAGCGTGTGTCCAGGAGACTAGGTGGGTTGGATCGAGGGCGAGAAACGCGGATGGGTATAAGTTGTGGTACTCTGGAGTCGTGAGGGGTAAGAATGGAGTGGGTATCCTAGTAGATAGCCATCTTAGAGAGTCGGTGGTAGAGGTCAGGTGTGTGAATGATAGACTAATGACTATTAAATTGGTGGTGGGTGAGTGTACTTTAAACGTCGTTAGCGCGTACGCACCGCAAGTAGGTTGTGATGAGGAGATTAAAAGGCATTTTTGGGAAGGGTTGGATGACATTGTTCGTAGTATTCCACCTTCCGAGAGGTTATTCATAGGAGGGGATTTCAATGGCCATATTGGGTCGTCTGCAGGTGGTTATACTGAGGTGCATGGCGGCTTTGGTTTCGGGGAACGGAACGGAGGGGGCATCTCACTGCTGGATTTTGCCAAGGCATTCGATCTAGTGATTGCAAACTCGAGTTTTCCGAAGTGAGAGGAGAATTTGGTTACTTACCAAAGTTCGGTGGTGAAGACTCAAATTGACTATCTCCTCAGGAGATGCGACAGAAGGTTGTGCGAGGATTGCAAAGTTATCCCAGGTGAGACCCTTGCAACGCAATATAGGCTCTTGGTGATGCACGTTAGTATTATGATAAGAAGGAAACAGAGGTCAGTACGAGGCTGCCCGAGGATTAGGTGGGCCGCCTTGACTAAGGTTAAAGCCCAGGAGTTGGAAGGAAGGTTGTCGGCAATGGGAGCTTGGATAAGTAGTGGGGACGCAAACACTATGTGGTCGACAACGGCGGACTATATAAGGAAGGCGGCGAGAGAGGTGTTAGGGGTATCTTCAGGCCGCACCGGTGGCCACAAAGGAGACTGGTGGTGGAATGTAGTTGTACAAGGTAAAGTGGAAGTGAAGAAGGTGGCTTACCTGCGGTTAGTGGGGAGCACTGGAGAGGAGGAGAAGAGAGCGAACATTGTGAGATATAAGGTAGCTAGGAAGGAGGCAAAGATGGCAGTGACGGAGGCAAAGACGACAACGTTTGCTCGTTTGTATGAGGAACTAGGGAACAAAGGCGGGGAAAAGAAGTTACTCCGACTCGCTAAGGTGAGAGAGAGGACGGCTCGGGATTTGGACCAAGTGAGGTGCATAAAAGATGAGGACGACAAAGTTTTGTTGGGGGATGACCAGATAAAGAGGAGATGACAGACCTACTTTCATAAACTTCTAAATGAGGAAGGGGATCAGGATATTGTACTAGATGAATTGAGGAACGCCGAAAGCCCCCATGTACTAAGTGATTGTCGGGACATTGAGGTCGATGAGGTCATGGAGGCAATGCGTAAGATGAGAAGGGGCAGAGCTACCGGACCAGATGAAATTCCAGTTGAGCTTTGGAGGTGTGTGGGTAGAGCAGGCTTGGAATGACTTACTAAGTTGCTTAATGTTATATCCAAGACTAATAGGATGCCCGAAGAGTGGAGGTGGAGTACAATGGTCCCGTTGTATAAGAACAAAGGCGATATCCAGATCTGTAACAACTATAGGGGTATTAAATTACTAAGTCATACCATGAAAGTCTGGGAGAGAGTGGTAGAAATGAGAGTGCGAAGGACGGTGTCTATTTCAGACAACCAGTTCAGGTTCATGCCGGGGCGATCTACCACAGAAGCTATCCACCTTATTAGGAAGATGGTGGAATAATACAGGGATAAGAAGAAGGATCTCCACATGGTGTTTATCGATCTAGAGAAAGCGTACGACAGGGTTCCTAGGGAGGTCTTATGGAGATGCTTAGAGGCTAAAGGGGTCCCGGTTGCCTACATTAGGGCGATTAAGGACATGTATGATGGAGCTAAGACTCGGGTTAGGACAGCAGGAGGCGATTCAGATTATTTTCCGGTTATTACGGGGTTGCACCAAGGGTCTGCATTCAGCCCTTTCCTATTTGCCCTGGTGATGGATGCTATAACGCATCATATTCAGGGGGAGGTGCCATGGTGCATGCTATTTGCTGATGACATAGTCCTAATCGATGAGATACAACGTGACGTCAGCGAGAGGTTAGAGGTTTGGAGACATACCCTTGAGTCCAAAGGTTTCAGGTTGAGCAGGACGAAGACGGAATACCTTGAGTGCAAATTTGGGGCAGAGCCGATGGAAGTGGGAGTGGAAGTGAGGCTTGATTCTCAAGTCATCCCTAAGAAGGGTAGTTTCAAGTACCTGGGGTCGTTTATTCAGGGGTCCGGGGAGATCGACGAGGATGTCACACACCGTATAGGGGTGGGGTGGATGAAATGGAGGTTAGCGACGGGAGTCCTGTGTGACAAGAAAGTGCCACTGTTACTGAAAGGTAAATTTTATAGGGCAGTGGTTAGGCCTGCTATGTTGTATGGGACCGAGTGTTGGCCGGTGAAGATCTCACACATCTAGAGGATGAAAGTTGCAGAGATGAGGATGTTGAGGTGGATGTGCGGGCATACAAGGAAGGATAAGATTAGAAATGAAGATATTCCAGAGAAGGTGGGGGTGGGCCCCATGGAGGATAAGATGCAGGAAGTAAGACTCAGATGGTTCGGGCACATTCAGAGGAGGAACACTGATGCACCAGTGAGAAGGTGTGAATGACTGGCGGTGGTGGGTACGAGGAGAGGTAGAGAGAGACCTAAGAAGTATTGGGGAGAGGTGATCAGGTAGGATATGGCGCGACTTAGGGTTACTGAGGACATGGCCCTAAACAAGGAATTGTGGAGATCGAGCATTAAGATTGTAGATTAGGGGAAATTGTAATGTCTTTTTTACAGCGCACTAGATTGAGACTAGCCAGTTAGGAATTAGTCTTAGAATGCTATTGATCAACTAATGATGATGGGCTTTATCTTCTGTGTATTAATACCTTACATCTTTCTCGTATTTCTTATATCTCTTATATTGCTGTTACTTTGTTTTTTATGGTATTTATGTTATGTTATGGATTTTATGGTATTTTATGTTGTTTTATTATGAGTCTATTGATAGTACTAATATAGTGTCTCTTGTTGCCTCTTTGAGCCGAGGGTCTCCTAGAAACAGCCTCTCTGCCCCTCGGGGTAGAGGTAAGGTCTGCGTACATATTACCCTCCCCAGACCCCACTTGTGGGATTACACTGGGTTGTTGTTGTTGTTGTTGTTGTTGTTGTTGTTGTTGTTGTTGTAAGAGTCCGTTTGGATTGGTTTAAAAAGGGTCACTTTTCAACAAAAAAATATTCCCTTCGATCCGCAATAAGTGATTAATTTGCCTTGGGCACACCCATTAAGGAAAAACTAAATTCTAGACAAAAATAGTTAGTGTGACTAAACTACCCTTCATTAAATGTTGCAGCATAATTTAATGTGAGGAGTAAAAGACCTTTTAGGAATATGTACATAAGGATAATTTTGAAAAAACAAATTGAATTTTTTCTTGATTATATAAATGGACACTTATTTTGGACAAAAATAAAAGGCAAATTGGTCATTTATTATGGACTGGAAGGAGTAACTTTTAAGCCAAAAAGAATAAATTGGGGTTGCTCAGCTTATTGCTTTTGGTTTGTTTTAAGCAATTTTTGACTTATCTTAAGCATTTTTTAACTTTGCCAAACACTGAAAAAAGCTTAAAAGCTTAAAAGCTTTTTTGACTAGCTTAAAAGCCAATCCAAACACCCTCTAAGGTATCATCTAGAAGATAACTTTGTTTTTTGTTTTTAACTAGAAGCAACTTGTAACACATTTCTCTCTCGAACAATACTCGCAAGAAATACAAAGCTCACCATTGTACTTTCTTTAACACTTTCCTCGTTATTCATTACTATAACTTTTGTTTTACTTTCGTACACATTATACTGATCGCACTACAAAATAAAGGATTTGGATCGATCACTATTTACTTGCCTTTTACCCCTCTTGTTTATCAAATACTCCATCTCTTTCAATTTAGATGACATATATTTCCTTATAAGTCCGTTCCCAAAAGAATGACACATTTTTTACAATTGAAGATAATTTAACTTTAAACTCTTCATTTTGCCCTTAATGAGAATAATGGTAGGCTATAAACCCGTGTTTTAGTTATAGTTTACACTCTAATAACTGCATTTTACTTGTGGTGAGCTTATATAATGGTGATTTGCGCTTATTACGTATTTTATGCCTTGTAGGAAATGATTCCGAGCTATTAAGATAATTTGGAGCTAAATTGAACAAGTTGGACTTTGAAGTCTGAGTAAACCGCGAGAAATTAAGTCGGGATCATGTTCGGGGGTCGGAGACCAAGTCTGGATGTCAAAAAGTGAGGGAAAAAAAGAATACTTTGAGAAAAATGCACTACCACGCCACGAGGAGTGCTGCGAGGCGCAAGGTGGTAGTGCAATTTTTCTGTAGAGTGTAAAAATCAGTCCTCTGAAGTTCTCCCGTGGCACGTCGTATGGGGCACCGCGCCCTGCGTTGTGCATAGGGAACCGTGCATGTCACCACTCAAAATCCCTCCGAAAGAGTCGTGATGACACCTAGTCTCTAAACTAGGTAAGCCTAATATTTACAAAATTCACATTGATATTCACTAACTTCAAATTACATAACTCTGAACAATTACAATTCCCAAAACCGGTAGTACAAGTCATAAGCTATACAAAGTTTCGCTACAACTTCTAAACATAATAGTATGGAAATAAATACAACGGTGTGAATATAAAATAGGAAGGTGACTCCGAGGCCTACGAACGCAGCATCAGGTTTACCTTGAGTCTCCACCGCAACGACCCGCACAACTACTATAGATCAAATACCTATATCTATACACAAAAATGGACAGAAGTGTAGTATGAGCATACCACAACAGTGCCCAGTAAGTATCAAGACTAACCTCGGTAGAGTAGTGACGAGGAACAGTCAAGACACCTACTGGTCAAATAAACCGAACAAGATATAACGATAAACTATCGGAATACGATAACAAGGTAATATCAGCAGCAAAGAAAAACTCAACCACAAACAGTAGAACAATAGAGGGAAAACACAGATAGAAATGAAGATAACCAAGTAAATTAACACCAATATAACTGGGACACGGACAAGAAAAATGTACTCAAATAAGAAAGACGATGTCAACTCAATAAATCATTTCATTTTCTAATGCACAATTCTAGCCATCTCAAACTCGATGTCTCATATCATAACCTCAACTACCAAACCTTTAGCACACCCGGCACCTTGTTCCCACATATTTCTATCTCACTTTGCGCAACGACGTTCTCATGCTACTCAGTACACAGGGTCCATAACCAATGCAGTTAAGATGTTCAAGGAGTCTCATTTACATAACATAAAGTAGGTTACAGTTTATAAACCAACTAGGAACTCAACAAGAAAAGACGAAGTTATTATTAGAAATCATTTGAATAAAGAAGGTACCATTTTCAATTAAAATACAACATCAGATGATTATCACCTTTAACAAGGGATCTAATAAATTAACTTAGTAGAAATTCCCTTTTTAAGTAAAATACTACCTCAAACAGTTTAAGAAAAATTTATTTGAGAAATTAATTGGGTTAAAAACGTAACAATTGTTGAAATTTAAAGTATTGAAATATATATAAAAATAAGGCGAGATTGTAAACACTATGAATTCCAACAAAAAAGATCACAACCGTAAAGGAATCTAAACCGTTAAAATACTTGAATTGATAACAACAATTACAACGGAGACAAAATAATCACGGAAGGAGTACAACTCAGCACAGAGATAACAACCGGGGATCTCCCAGGATACCGTCCTGTAGTCCACAAATATAAATATCTAGTGGATCTTCCGGGTGCAGTCCTGTAGTCCAACTCATAATGCACGGGGATCTATCGGAATCTCGATCCGCAATCCCAAATGTAAATACCCAGTACTGGGAAAATCTACTCGGTGCATCCCCGTAGTACCATATAACTGTGCAAGGGGATCTACCGGAATCCCACATCTGTAGTCCCAAAGTAAACAAATAAGGGGGAGCTACCGGAATCCCAAATCCGTAGTCCCAAAATAAATACACGACGCAACCAACATAATCAACAGTTACATCACAACAGAAGGATCGAACATCACCGCAATACATATAACAACAACAAATGACAATAATACAAGGTAAGACAAGTAAATCAACTCAGGGGTTGTAAATCACGAGAAAATACTAGAACCAACTCAAAGGAATAACCACAGAAAAGAATACTGGCATAAAGGGAACAATTCAACAACAGAAAAACTAACATGTAGCAACGAACCCATAATATACAAGTCAATAATAAGGAAATCAACATGAGTCAAGTAGTTATGAAAATATAACATGACAATAGGAGAGGCAAAACTCTTCAGTTAAGTCAAATAGGAGTCAATTAGGTAATAAGAGTGAATCGTGAAACAATTAATTTCAATTAAGCATGTAGAGACGAAACTAATAAGTAAGAACTCAGTCATATCAAGAATAACTCCATCCCTAGTGAATATAAGAACCTAAGAACCCTAAAATTCCAGTTCTTCACAATTAAGTCCGAGTACGCACTCGTCACCTCGCGTACACGAACTACAATCAACACAAAAGACTCAAATCCTAAGGGGAAGTCCCCCCCACAAGGTTAGGCAAGATACTTACCTCGAACCAAGCTCAAATCAAATCCGAAATCACGCTCTTGCCACGAGTATCCAACTTCGGGTGGCCCAAATATAGTCAAACCAATTACATAACGTAAATATAACTACAAGCAACTAATTTAGCTAATGAAATCGAAGCTAAGACAAGAAAATAGAAAGATGTCCAAAAAATCCCTGTCGGGCCCGCATCTCGAAACTCGACAAAAATCATAGAATATGAACCCGCATCTAACCACGAGTCCAACCATACCAATTTTGCTAAATTTCGAGATCAACTCGACCCTCAAATTTTCAATTAAAGTTTTGGAATATTTCTACCATTTTTAACCCAAAAATGAGTAATCTAGTCAGAATATTCGATGATAATCCCATATGATTGACTAACAATAACCACAAGTGACTTATCTCAAGGTTTACATGAATTGTTACTCAAAAATCATCCAAAAACGAAATGGAAAACTAGGGTATAGAATCTTACCTCTTTGATGAAGATCTTGTGATAATTACTTGTTAATCTTCAAAGGTTTGAGTAAGAATTGAAGAATGATTTGATGAAGATCACTTTCTCACTCTAGGGCTCCCTCTCTCACTCTAAAGCATCAGATTTTTGCTCAAAAATGATCCAAAATAAACCCCAAAGCCTATTTATCAAAATGGGGTGGGTTATGAAAATAGAAAAATTAACCCCCCGGAATCAGGTATGCGATCGCATAATCCATCGCATAATGGGTATGCGGGCCGTAGATGCGTCGTAAAACTCGGTTCCCAGAACTGGGCTGTTCTACTTCATTCTGCGACCATTTTGTGATTGCAGAATGATTTTGCGGTTCGCATAGTTATTTTGAGATCGCACATTTGACCGTAGAATCGCATTTTCCAGCGTTTGGTAATTGGGTCATAACTTTGTGTACGAATGTCCAAATGACGAATGGTTTGAAGAGTTGGAAACTAGACTCAGAGATCTTTAATTTGATATGTTGTGCATCACATAACACCTTATATACATGTATATATGCTCGTGCAACATAGGGTCTTGTGAGCATTCTTTTAAAATTTTAGTCTATTATGAAATTTTCCAACTTGGCTTAGTCTTAGTACATTCCTTAGACCCCATATATCTTATAATATGCCTTGTACACTTATTCTCATATCCAATTGGTATCCATCATGTTAATAGACCCCTTCCGCACATAAAATAATATAATTAGAACACGTCAACTTTCTTATTTCGCCAAAATGCGCCGGATTGTCCTACAGACTTCTAAATCCAAATCCGAAAACCATACGAAGCTATTATTGGCATCATTAAAAATCCATTCCGAGGTCGTTTTCTCAAAAGTAAATTCTCCGGTTAACTCTTTCCATTTGAGCTTCAAAATGAGAATTTGTTTTTTTTTCTTTTTTAAATTTAACTCCGAATTTTACGAAAACCTAACTCGACCATACATGCGGGTCATAATGCTTATTACGAAGCTTCTCAAGGTATTAAGCCATTGAACGAGATGTTAATTCTTAAAACGACAGGTCGGGTCATTACATTCTCCACATCTTAAACAAACGTTCGTCCTTAAATGTACTAAGAATTATTCTGATGTTGCCAAATTGATGATTTTACTTTTATACCTATACTATTGGTTGATCTCATGTTACCGCATTCGACATAAACCCGACAACACCATCTCAGTTGAGATTATTTTCTTTATTCATATTTGTGAACTTTAAGACCAAATTTCTTACTCTCCAAACATTTTCAAAATGGTCCAATTTTTTTTTTCACATCAACACACGGTATTATTCTCATATCAACACACATCAACTTTTAATAGCGCTTACATACTTCAAAATTTTCCTAGGATGTTACATTCTCCCCCACATAGGGTCATTCGTCCTCAAATACACAACGTAACTTATCTCTTTCTTCGCACATCTCAATGTCTCAAATTTTTCAGAAATTTAGGCAGAGTCTCCCCTGTAATTGGGACTATCCACCTGTCAGAGTAACACCAAAAAAACTCCTAACAACACATCCACAACTCAACAAATCACCACAATGTATATATCAACAATGCTAATCTCCGCATTACAAGCATTGCTTTATCATAATGATACCTGGACATGAAACATATCATATATATGCCCATAACCACGTCTCTGGTCTTAATAGTTGTTCATAAATCACAACATTGCCAATTAACCTCATGTTAACAAAATTTGTTTCAAACCTCCACTTTACTAACAACAAGGCATGAAGACCTCATAATTACTTACGCAAATTAACGACTCACATTTAACACCACTTGGGCACTCACCTCGTAGGCTAAAATTCAATAATTACAATACAATTTGGCAAATTATGCACAGAGATATTCATACAAGAATTTTCAAATAAGCCTCATAGGCATGACTCCCTATAAGTACTATAGTACAAATTTTTAATTTCACAAGAGAGAATTTAAACACATAAATTTTTTTCACCACAAGGACCTCGTCCTTATATAACATCCACCACAACTTGTAGCCCAGTTTAAATATTTCATATCATATAAAAATGTGAGGATCTCGTCCTCAACTCCGAATCACAAGTATTTTGCACATTGTGCCAACTAAAATTTTCCATTTCCTTTCTTCCTTCTTTCAAATAATTTTCGTTAAACAAAATCACAACATACAATGATCCCTCATACCGGTAGGGCATATAATTTACAACTGAAATCAATTATTTAGAAATTACTTCAAACTCATCAAATTGATTAACAAAAGTCACTTTTAGTCTGACAACTATTTTTAGTGACCAACACAAATGATAGACATAGCTATCTCCATATAATCTCCTAACAGAAGTATTCAGATAAGTAAGTTTAATATTATGAAGCTCACTCATGATTGGAGCATATTAGGAGGACTTGCCTTGATACTCAGAACTGAATCAAGTTAAGGAAATTGTTACTTTATAATAACTCGAGATCGTACTTGTAACGACACCATCTGGTGTAGCAACCTCAGCTATACCATATCAAATATATCGATGGGTCGGGCCTCCACCTCTTAGGCGTTATCTACTAGATTTTCCTCCATCCCTAACTGGTAGTGTAAGTAGAGTAGTAATTGTAATGGAGTACGTGGCATGTGTGCTCTGATGGAATAGATTTCTCCCAAGTCTGGGACAATTTCTCATGATATTCCTAGTATCACCATATTCATAACAACCAATCTGCGGTCCAACTGCTCATACTGAGTCTGTGCCGGATAACTAGGATAACCATTGTAGGAATCACATACCAGCCGTGCATTAGAAGATGACCGTTCCACGCGAGTGCCCTGATTAACTGGAGCACTATGAGTATTCTAAAATTGTTCCATGTCCCTGTTGATACTGAAATGTAGAATTATTAAGGACGCGGGAATTCCAAAAGTCCCATCATCATCCCATTCAAATCTCAGCTCTTAATCATATACAAGTTTCGACAAACCTTTCAATACCACATATATACAACTCAAGCCAAAACTAATATAACACATGACCCCGCAATCTGATCGTTAATAGTGGACTCCCCTCATTTGGTGCGAAATCATAGGACACATTTCAGACGATCCACAATACTAACCTTCACCGCTCGTACGACACCAGTCATAAGACACCTCAAGCCATCTACTTGGCACTTTTCATCCTCACGACAGTTAAACTCACTTCCTCCAGTGTCTCGGTTTGCTAGTAAATACCATTCGCTAAATAGAAATCCCATACGAAACACATAGCCTCTAATACGACCAACTATTTTTAGATCTACATCCACATGTGATGATTAGACAACCAATTAAACCTTCTTAAGATTGTACTTATCAACCAAATGTCAAAAATCTGATGCACCCCTATACGCACAACTGAACGATCTCTTTGCACTTCTATATCCTCAATTCTGAACGACACGTGGTAACAACGGTTGAGCAACCCTGACTCTCTTATAACCCTTTTACGGTATCACCAACCATTGGCGTAGTGCACAATTCCATACATGAGTGGATGCAAAAGAACATAAGATATATGCTTCAAGCTGAATAGAGGCCCCACGATAAGGAATGAATGAAGTGGAAATTTTGTCCTACTAGTTATGTAGCCTCTCGAAGATAAGTACAGACATCTCCGTATCGATCAGCAAGACTCTAATAAATCGGCTTGTGATTCATGACCTATGAACCTAGAGCTTTGATACCAATTTGTCACGACCTAAAATCCTTCCGAAAGAGTCATGATGACACCTAGTCTCTAAACTAGGTAAGCCTAACATTTACAAAATTAACATTGATATTCACTAACTTCAAATTACATAACTCTGAACAATTACAACTCCCAAAACCGGTAGTACAAGTCATAAGCTTTACAGAGTTTCGCTACAACTTCTAAATACAATCGTATGAAAATAATTACAACGGTGTGAATATAAAATAGGAAGGTAACTCCGAGGCCTGCGAACGCAACAACAGGTTTACCTTGAGTCTCCACCGCAACGACCCGCATAGCTACTATCGATCAAATACCTATATCTGTACACAAAAATATACAGAAGTGTAGTATGAGCACACCACAGCGGTGCCCAGTACGTATCAAGACTAACCTCGGTAGAGTAGTAGCGAGGAACAGTCAAGGCACCTACTAGTCAAATAAACAGAACAAGATATAATGATAAACTATCGGAATACAATAACAATGTAATAACAGCAGCATGGAGAAACTCAACCACAAACAATAGAACAATAAAGGGAAAACACGGATAGAAATGAAGATAACCAAGTAAATTAACACCAACATAGCTGGGACACGGACAAGAAAAATGTACTCAAATAAGAAAGGCGATGTCAACTCAATAAATGATATCATTTTTGATGCACAATTCCAGCCATCTCAAACTCGATGTCTCATATCATAACCTCAACTACCAAACTTAGGACACCCGGCACCTCGTTCCCACATATTTCTATCTCACTTTGCGCAACGACGTTCTCATGCTACTCAGTACATAGGGTCCATACCAATGCAATTAAGATGTTCGAGGAGTCTCATTCTCATAACATAAAATAGGTTACAGTTTATAAACCAACTAGAAACTCAACAAGAAATGACGAAGTTATTATTAGAAATCATTTGAATAAAGAAGGTACCATTTTCAATTAAAATACAACATCAGATGATTATCACCTTTAACAAGGGATTTAATAAATTACCTTAGCAGAAATTCCTTTTTAAGTAAAATACAACTTCAAACGATTTAAGGAAAATTTATTTGAGAAATTAATTGGGTTAAAAACGTAACAATTGTTGAAATTTGAAGTATTGAAATATATATAAAAATAAGGCGAGGTATTGTAAACACTAAGGATTCCAATACAAAGGATCACAGCCGTAAAGGAATCTAAACTGTTAAAACGCTTGAATTGATAACAACAATTACAACAGAGACAAAATAATCACGGACGGAGTACAACTCAGCACATAGATAACAACTGGGGATCTCCTAGGATACCGCCATGTAGTCCCCAAATATAAATCCAGTGGATCTCTCGGGAGCAGTCCCGTAGTCCAACTCATAAAGTCGCGGAGATCTACCGGAATCCCGATCCGTAGTCCCAAATGTAAATACCCAGTACTAGGGGAATTTACCGGATGTATTCCCATAATCTACCAGAATCCCACATCCGTAGTCCCAAATAAACAAACAAGGGGGATCTACCAAAATTTCACATCCGTAGTCCCAAATATATACATAACGCAGCCAACAGAATCAATAGTTACATCACAATAGAAGGATCGAACATCACCGCAAATACATATAACAACAACAAATAACAATAATACAAGGTAAGACAAGTAAATCAACTCAGGGGTTGTAAATCACGAGGAAATGGTAGAACCAGCTCAAAGGAATAACCACAAAAAAGAATACTGGCATAAAGGGAACAGTTCAACAACAGAAAAACTAACATGTAGCAACGAACCCACAATATACAAGTCAATAATAAGGAAATCAACACGAGTCAAGTAGTTATGAAAATATAACATGACAATAGGAGAGGCAAAACTCTTCAGTTAAGTCAAATAGGAGTCAATTAGGTAATAAGAGTGAATCGTGAAACAATTAATTTCAATTAAGCATGTAGAGACGAAACTAATAAGTAGGAACTCAGTCATATCAAGAATAACTCCATCCCTAGTGAATATAAGAACCTAAGAACCCTAAAATTTCAATTCTCCACAATTAAGTCCGAGTACGTACTCATCACCTCGCGTACACGAACTATAATCAACACAAAAAACTAAAATCCTAAGGGGAAGTCCCCCACACAAGGTTAGGCAAGATACTTACCTCAAACCAAGCTCAAATCAAATCCGAAATCACGTTCTTGCCCCGAGTATCCAACTCCGTGTGGCCCAAATCTAGTCAAACCAATTACATAACGTAAATATAGCTACAAACAACTAATTTAGCTAATGAAATCGAAGCTAAGACAAGAAAATAGAAAGATGTCCAAAAAATCCCCGTCGGTCCCCGCATCTCGAAACTCGACAAAAATTATGGAATATGAACCCCCATCTAACCACGAGTCCAACCATACCAATTTTGCTAAATTACGAGATCAACTCGACCCTCAAATTTTTAATTAAAGTCTTGGAAGATTTCTACCATTTTCAACCCAAAAATGAGTAATCTAGTCGTCATATTCAATGATAAACCCATATGATTGACTAACAATAACCAAAAGTGACTTATCTCAAGTTTTCTGTGAATTCTTGCTCAAAAATCATCCAAAAACGAAATGGAAAACTTGTGATAATTCCTTGTTAATCTTCAAAGGTTTGAGTAAGAATTGAAGAATGATTTGATGAAGATCACTTTCTCACTCTAGGGCTACCTCTCTCACTCTAAAGCATCAGATTGTTTTCTCAAAAATGATCCAAAATAAACGCCAAAGCCTATTTATCAAAATGGGGTCGGGTTATGAAAATAGGAAAATTAACCCTCCGAAATCAGGTATGCGATCGCATAATCCATCGCATAATGGGTATGCAGGCCGTAGATGCGTCGCAAAACTCGGTGCCCAGAACTGGGCTATTCTACTTCATTCTGCGACCATTTTGCGATCGCAGAATGATTTTGCAGTTCACATAGTTATTTTGAGATCGCACATTTGACGGTTGAATCGCATTTTTCCATCTTTTGGTAATTATTTTGAATGTATGCCTTTGTTGACGATCGCCGATACTCTTTCTGGTCTTTGGTCGACAGAAATGGCTCCTTTCCGAGACTACCATGGTTCCTCGGACCTAGCCCGCAGCAATCCGATAGAATCTGGTCATCGGGACCCCCGAACCGCATGAAGATGGCGTATCGGGCCTTGAAATCTTCGAGGGAGGTCTTTGAGTGAAGGTCAGTTTTGGGCACCTAGAGATTTACTTTGAACTTGATGTGGATAGTCTTTTAAGACGTTGTAGGTGGGTTCCTGTGGAGAGGTTGCCCATGGCCGGGTGACGTCCTGAGGTCGAACCCTCATGGATGGAGCTTGAAGTGCTTACTTTTCTTCTTGGGAGGAACCTCCTAGGTCGGATGCCTTTTCGAGACTGGAGATGATGTCGCGAAACTTTTGAAGCCTCTCTTCCTTTTGATGGAGGTCCTTGGGGTCGGGTACCACCTCGGAGTCCGTACCGAAGCTATTTGCCTCCCGGGGCCTGACCCGGGTAGGTGAATCGTTGCTGTTCCCCACACATATATGGTTTGCTCCCACTTTTTGGAAGATCCCATTATTTCAGACAGCTATCCTTCCAATTTGGCATCGAGTCCTTCGTTACCTTAAGCATAAAAGTGTTCGAGTAAGTTCCTGCTTCAGTTTGCTAGTTCCAACATAGTCATGACTACTACTTCGGGGTCTGTCCGGCAGAGAGGGAAGAGTTCCGCTCCCAAAGCTCAGGATCCACGGGAGTTTATTCTGAAGACTATGTCTTTGATAAAAGAGGAGCATTTGGATATAGTGAGGAGAGACTGCGGATGGGGCGGGGGGGGGGGGGCAGCGTACCAGGCGCTTCCCCCGAATGAGGGTATCACGGACCTCGTCGATGGATTCCTGAACATGTACTTGTACCCTTTTGTTCTAGGCCCCCTTGATAGGTTAGTGCTCGATTTCTATTTAAAGTACCCGGGTTACTTTGGCACAGATACAACCCTTGTTTTGGAGAATAGTGCTGATGATGAGGTTCTTTGCAAAGAAAGCAGGGCTTGAATTCATGCTCAGTCACCTCGTCAGGCTGTACCAACCCTTTCATCATCGAGGTTTGCTAACCTTGCGGTGCCGTTCTTCCACGCCCTTTGTTATTGATGATGAGGAAGATGAAGATTGAGAGTCGATTCATCCGGATTTGGATGACTGACGTTGTCCCTGTGGAACTTATGCCATTCCCCGAGGAATGGAATTACACGCATGAGTGGAGCATCTCGTTCTTTCTCAGATTCGCTCATGGTGAAAGCTAGTTTAGTAAACACATTTCCTTTTTTTACAACAATTTCATAGGTGCCGGGCGGAGTTCCTGATCTACCCGGCTGGGTCCAGAAGCTGGCGACCCATTCGACTTGTGACGAGCGTAGGTGGCGAGCGGTGTCTCGGTGCAGATGGGAAGCAAAATGCCAAGGTATGTATGTATGTTGTTTTTTACCTTGTCCTTTGCACATTTGGGATGACAGTTTCCTCTTTTTATGTACTAACCTTGCCGTCGTAGGTATTGGACGGTCTCCAAGGGTGAGGTCGTTCTCCTCCGTAGGGGGGGAGGAGTTGCCAGCTTCCGAGCCAAAGGACGATAGTGATAAACGGAATATGCACTTGCAGTGCGATTGAGCTCTTAGAAGGGCTAAACGGGTCCGAGTCTTCGAGGAGAAAATATCGCCCGATCCTGATGTACTCGAATTCTCTAGTTCTGGAGAGGTAGTTCCTCCGAGTAATCATGCTTCGACTGAGGTTGGTTCTTCCAGGGCCGAGGGGGCTAGATCAGCAGAAGTGTGCTCAGCCTTCGAGGAAGTTTTCCGGCTTCACTTCGTAGTGAGTTTTGGCACAGGCCTTCCGCATCTCGCGTCTTCCCTTCCTTATCGAGTTTTTCTTATGATGGCCTTTGACAGGCTTAGTTCTGAGCTGCTCCATCATAGGGCAAGGCTCCAGACAGCTCTGGATGAGGGTAGGTCACTTAGGCTCCTTTGCAAGGAGAAGGAAGTTGAGTTGATGTACTGGTGATATGAGGCGTACCGGAGCTCGAATTACGTGAGCTATTTGATGGAGCACATAATTTATCGTGGTATGCGTTCAACTTTTTAACCTCTTGGGTTAACTTTTTGCCTACCTCAGTTGCAGAAAAAGACGGAGGCCCCAGAGCACCTTAGGGGTGAAGCCAACCAAGCTAGGAATGACTGTGGCGAGCTAGGAGCTCAGGTGCAGGCTCAAGCTTCAGAGAAAAAGGGTGCTTTGGCTAAAGTTCCTGCCTTCGAGGCCCAACTCCGCTTGGCTCATGAAAATGCTTCATTTAAAGCGGATATGATCACGAAACTCGAGTCAGAACTTTCGAAGGTTAGGGTTGATATCATTGATGCTCGGGCCAAAGCAGCATTGAGCCAGACTAAGGTTGATCAGGAGATGGCGATTCATTTGAAGGATGCTACCGATGCCCAAGCTGAGTTGAAGAGGGTTATCGATCATGAAGAGAAAATCGAAGAATATGTTCGTAGCAGATCCCGAAGAAGGGTTCTCGAGGAGATCGGCGCCAGGGGTTTTGTTCTCCCGGAAGAGCTGGCACGAGCGAGGGCGGACGAGCACAGTGCTCGGTCATTCCTTCCTGATGTTGAGGAGAGTGAAGATGAGGCTGATAGGTCGTAACCCTCGGGGGGCGGGGCGTAGATTCTACCATCTTGTTTGTAATATTTCTAGAGTGCGTCTGTAGACGAAGGATGCAGTTTTTTATGTATGCAAATAGAAGGGAATTTGAAGCTTTATTTCTTATGTATCCATTTCTGCTTCGCTTCTGACCAGGTGGACTGGTTTCAGAGTTGATGAGAATCCTTAGATTCGTAATACTGCTCCGAGGCTCATCATGCATTCGGTCGATGCGGCCTTTGTAAGCTGGAGTTGGAGCCCTTACGTTTTTGCTTGACTGTCTTGGGTTCAGTCTTTGAGTCGGGCTTTGACTCGAGCCCTTTTGATCCTCAAGTTTTTGTGTCTACATGGGCGGGCGACGATGGCTCTCACGCCTTGCCCTGGCACTTGTATTTTAATTATTTTGGGTTTAGTCTCTGAGTCGGGTTGCGACTTGAGCTCACTCGACCCTGAAGTTCTGTATTTTCGTGGGCTGGCGGCAACGACTCTTATGCCTTGGGTCGAAGTGACCTTTTGTGTATGTGGACCTGAGGCTTATGAAGCTGCGATGATGGTTCTTACGTTATGCGCTTAGGCATGTGTAATTAACTATTTTGGATCCGGTCTCCAAATCGGGTTACGACTCGAGCTCATTTTGATCCTCAACTTTTCAAGTTTCAAGCTGGTAACAATGGCTCTTGCGATTTGGATCGTTGCGACCATTTAGTATGTGGCCCTGAGGCTCATTTTAGCTTACGACAATAGCTCTTACATTTTTGCCCTTGGGCATATGTTAGTTAGCTATTTTGGATCCGGTCTCTGAATCGGGTTACGACTCGAGCTCATTTTAATTCTCAAGCTTTCAAATTTTAAGCTAGCGATAGTGGCTCTTACGATTTTGGTCATTGCGAACTTTTAGTGTGTAGCCCTGAGGCTCATTTAGATGGCGACAATAGCTCTTACGCTTTTTCCCTTAGGCATATAGGCTTTGTTTTCCTCTTGTTAAGGACTTTTTGAAATATTTTTGCCTGACCCGTCATCGGTTTAGGAAGAACCTCGATTTCAAGTCATTTGCGGTGAAGTTCGAGCACTTCAAAAGAATTAGCTCGTAGGCAGAGTATCTCGAAGCCTTGTGATTTGGAGCTGACATGGTCGAAGCTCGTTTACCTGTTAAGGGTCGCCTGTTTAACCAGTTCTTTTTGAAGTATATTTGAAGTAATGGCATGTGATTTTGTAGCGACGATCTGGCATCTACGAGTCGCGTTAATTTGGCTGGTGCAGCCATATTGACCGTAGTTATTTGTGTTTGGCCGGAGCCATTTTTTATCCCGAGTGTGGTAGTTTAGGTGTCTACATCGAGGGTATGCCCTTTTGGGAGTCATACAAATGCGACATATAGCCTAAACTTCGGGATCGAGTTTTATGCCTGTAGTAAGGTCTTACAAAATTTTCATGCTTGTTGAGGTCTTACAATTTTTTCATGCCTGTTGAGGTTTTATAGTTTTTTCATGCCACATTAAATAGGTCTCGCTAGACCGAGTCTGCCCGCTCGGGGTCTTATAGCCTAGGGTTTTTAAGTGAATGGCGATTGGCGCCATCTAGATGCTCGACTGTTAGTTGTTGTTGTAGGCAAACTCCGCGAAAGGCAAAAACTGATCCCACATGCCTCCAAAGTCAATAACACAAGCTTAGAGCATATCCTCCAAAATCTGAATAGTACGCTCGGACTGCCTGTCCGTTTGAGGATGAAATGCTGTGCTCAACATGACCCGTGCGCCCAACTCACGCTGAACTGCCCTCCAGAAGTGCGAGGTAAACTATGTACCTCAATCAGAAATGATTGACACAGGCACATCATGAAGACGAACAATCTCCAGGATATACATCTCAGCTAACCTCTCGGAAGAATAGGAGACTGCCACATGAATGAAATGTGCTGACTTGGTTAGCCTATCACAATAACCCATACTGCATCAAACTTCCTCTGAGTCTGTGGGAGTCTAACAACGAAGTCTACAGTGATACGCTCTCACTTCCACTTAGGAATTTCAATCTTCTGGAACAAACCACTAGGTCTCTAATTCTCGTACTTTACCTACTGATAATATAAACATCGAGCCACATATGCAACAATGTCCTTCTTCATCCTCTTCCACCAATAATGCTGCTGCAAGTCCTGATACATCTTAGCGGCTCCAGAATGAATAGAGTACCGAGAACTATGGGCATCCTCTAAGATCAACTTTCAAAGTTCATCCACATTAGGCACACAAACTCGACCCTGCATCCTCAAAACTCTATCATCTCCTAATGTAACCTGCTTGGCATCACCGTGCCACACTGTGTCCCTAAGGACTCATAAATGAGGATCATCATACTGCCGATCTCAGATATGCTCAAATAATGAAGAACATGCATAACTGGGCTCAAAAATATCCAACCTCATGAACTGATTGGCCAAAGCCTGAACATCCAAAGAAAGCGGTCTCTCACCGACCGGAATATATGCAAGACTGCCCACACTGACTGACTTTCTACTTAAAAAACAATCTGCGAGTCATCGAGTTTGTTTAGGCTCTGGGGCCGTTAGTTGCAAGCTCGGAGTTGCCTCATTGAGGGCTTATAAGCATGGAGTCCTGACCCTGAGGCCATGCGGGTGTCGAGCTAGTGACGCTAGTCTCCAAGTATTTCAGAGCGTCCTCGACGGAGGGATCCTTGCTGTGAAAATGTTGAATTTTTTTTGGAGTACGAGATGCTTTGGTGAAAGATGTTCCTTTATTGCTTGGCATAGGTACATGTTGTTTTGTTGCTGTAAGCCTAGATTATGCGGACATGGTTCATTTGACCATTTGGTTCGGTACATTGTTCTCTATTGGAACTTTGTTCGTCGTTTCCTGACTCTTTCGAGCAGATGGCCTCTCAAAGGGGTGCCTTCCAATGTTCGGAGTTGATTGCAAAAGAAGCCCTACAAGCTTGTTGGATCCTCCTCAAGTAGCGCGTCACCCCGTTAAGAACCTTGCCGACGAAACCCTCATCGGGACAAAAGCTCGGTCGAAGGAAAGGGTGCAACGGATGCCATTAAGGCCTTGAGATCTTTGGGTTAAGTTAACACTTTCGGCCGCTCTGACCGGGCGCCTGCATATGGGTTAGTGTAACCTAACGAAAGAGGGAGGTGGTCTTACCTTATCGCGGGGTGCGCAGGGGATGTTCCGAGACCTGATGTGTCCCTGTTGTTTGGAGCAAAAACTCTGTACGACCGTCTGCTCTATTTAATCGGGCTTAGCCGAAGACATAGTTTGATTACCCTTTGACTCTTTCGAGAGTGGAGATATTGGTGCCGGCGCTACGTTACGTAACGCGAACACTTCCCTTGCCGCGTGTTGCTCCCTGTTGACGGTTTTAATTCTGTCATTTGCTGGGGTTTTCATTATTTGGTAAAGAGGGGACGGTACCGCCTTCACACGGGGCATCCACGACCGTCCGAATAAGGCATTTACACCTTGCGTCTCCTTTGACGACATGGAACTTGGCATTCTGGTCTGCACCGAGCATGCTGACTGAGTGAATGGTCTACCCTCTCATTGTTTCGATTTTCGTGTTGAATCCGCCAAGTATTTGATAGGCAGGCATGATTTGGCCTAGCAGTCCGAGCTGCCTAATCACCCTCGACCCGATAATGTCGGTCCACCTGAATACACGAGCACATGTTTATTTAAAACGAACAAATGAGGAAGAAGGTTACCTGTGCGTTGTTATGAGGTTGGGGTGAGGTTTCAGAGCCTTTATTACTGAACGTGAGGGTATCTTAGGGTACGTATCCCCAGGTCCATTTTAATCCGATGATGGATATTTTTGTCCTCCTCTTCACAAGTTCTTGAAGAGTGTCGACGCTCCTCTAATAGCATGGTAATATGTCACGGCCATTTGATTCCCTCTTCTTGGCCGCCTTTCTTTCTCGGAACTGAACTTGAACTCGATTGCTCAAAAATCCTCGGCGGCGACTCTTATTGAGTAGCTTGGCTATTTTCTTTCGGAGCTGGTGGCAATCTTCGGTCCTGTGGTCGTGCGTATTATGAAGTTCACATACCAAGCTGTGATTCCTCTGGGAAGGATTCGACTAAGTAGGCTTGTGCCATTTGATGTCCCCAGTTTTGCTGATAGTGAGCACGATGTCCGATACGGCAATGTTGAAGTTGTATTATGATGGGCGAGGCATCTCCGATGGCCTCGTGTCTCCGTCGAACCTGGCTCTATTGATGGGCCCTCGAGTATCCTGTCCCTGATCTACTCTCCTGTCAATGCAAGGTAGGTTGCACCTCGGGGTGTTTGATAACAAGGGAATTTAACGTGTTTCATGCTCCTTCTTGCTTATGCTTTGATTATAAATTGTTACAAAATAGTCCCAAAAGGCTCATAAGTTGTGCTTGATTGTAGGTTTGATCGACAAAGTGACGAAATGTCAAAGATCGGCTCAAAAGGAGTGAAACCTGCTCAAGTATCAAAGACAAAGTAAACTGAGGGCAAACAAGCCTAGTGCGGACCGCACAAAGTCGAATACGGCCGCACTAGGTGATTCAAAGAGATGGAATAACCAGGCTTCAGGCAACGAGGCCGCAATACACATTGCGCGGTCTGTGGTGAAGGTTGCGCGGACGCACTACCTTTTTGTGTGGTTCGCGGAAGAGAGATTCAGAGAGATGGAAAATGCCAAAGTTCAAGCCATACGGTCCGCGGTCATGATTGTGCGGACCGCGCCAGCTGCCTCCGCGGCCGCGGTCCATTCTACGCGGTCCGCGGAGCCCAAGTTCAGAGAGCCCAAAATTGAAGTCCAAGAGCCTAGTGCGGCCGCGGTCCATTTTATGCGGCTCGCACTGACCCTGCAGGGGTATTTTTGTCTAGTTTTTCTAGCCTAGCATAAATAGAACATTTTACCATTTTTAGGTCATCATCTATTTTCTGAACAGAGTTGCGCTCGTGAGAAGCTATTGTATAGCCATTTTTGGCATCTTTACTTAGATTTTACGATAGATTCTCTGTATTTACATTAGCTTTTAAATTAATATGTCTTGTTCTTCATCTATTTCTCTATTTTCTCCTTCAAACATGAGTGGCTAAACCCATTAGCTAGGGTTGTGGCTCAACCCTAGTATGGGTAATTGATGGGTGTTGCCATCTATTATTAGATTGACTATGGGTGTTTGTTATTTCGATCAATTTTATGGTTTAATCTATGAATTGGTGGTTGCAAATACTGGTTTGTGCTAAGTTGACTTGTCTCTTCTTGAGAAAGAGAGCCTAAGTCTCCAAAATTGACCCAACAAGGAATTGGGATGGACTCAAGAGAATTGATAGTCCCAATTAAAGGGTTAAACCTCAAGAGAGTAATTACCCAACTTGAACCTTAGTTGCTTGAGCTAATTTGCCTACCCATTTGTTCTCGAGAGAGTTAATTGGGCAAAATCACTCTCTTTACCGAGAGGTATGAGAGTGGGTAAAATTGTGCAACGGTTATAGCATATTTCCCTAATCATGTCAATCGAACCTTAGAAGCATTTACCTGTCAATTAGCTACCTAGGTGAAAGTCACTACCCTAGTGCCTTTCTACCCATTAGATTCAACTCTAGCAATTCTCTTATTAGCATAATTTAGTTCTAATTAGTAATTGATAATATTAGTTTGTTAAAGAAAATTCAAAAGATGTTTGGAAGTGACATTTGGAATAATTACACAACTCTAGTCTAGATAGATACTCGACTCCATTCCTAGCTCCCTGTGGAAATCGATCCCGACCCTCATATCGGGTAAAAGTTATTGCGACCCTCTCTTCTTACTCTTTAGTAGTGTGGAGTTGGCAGCGATCACTTTTTGGTGCCGTTGCCGGGGAGCTAATGGTTTTCGCTATCTATTTAGTTAGTGTGTGTATTGTTCTTCTTTCCTTCTTTGTTACTTACTTGTTTGTGTCATTACTCAGGTACCAACATAGCTTTAAACAACGCTAATGATCCTCTTGGAAATGTGATAGCGGGGGAGGAGGTAGATGATCTTGAGCAATATGAGGTGCCTCTTGAACCTCAAGGTCAACGGAGAGGTCGTAATGCCAATGCTAATCCAAATGATAATATTCCAGACCCTCCCCCGGTTCCTCCAAGAGTGGCTCCCAGAGTATTACCGAACCAGGGCTACGCAAGTGCTATTGTCCCACCTCGAATCCGGGCGGGCAACTTTCAAATAACCAATGTGATATTGACCTTACTTGAGCAGCGTGGGTACTTCACGGGCACTGCAAATCAAAATACCTACAAACATCTCAAGGGGTTCATAGATACATGCTGGGGGAGGACGAATGTATCCGAGGATGCATTGAGATTGAGACTTTTCCCGTTCTCACTTTAGGGAAAGGCATTGGATTGGCTCGAGAGACTCCCCAACCATTCCATCACAACTTGGGATGAGTTGGTGGATAAATTTATTGCCAAATTCTTCTCTCCTAGTCATATGGCAGCACTTCGAGATGAAATATTAGCCTTCAAGCAAGAGCCAACGAACCCTTTGCATGAGATTTGGGAGTGGTATAAAACGACGGTGAAGGAGTGCCCAAATAATGATATGACCGAGGCCATGATCCAACAAACCTTCTACCGGGGCATAAATACTACAAATCAATGCATTGTTAACCAATTGGCCGGGGGAAATTTTATGAAGCTTTCTTATGAGGAGGCATGTGATGTACTTGATGAAATGGCGGACATTTCTTCAGCATGGCAGAGTAGAGCAAATGTGTCTTAAGGTGACCCTACGGTTATCCATTTGCACAAGGAATTACATGATCATGGGCAAGTGATAGCTGAGCTTACTACTACGATGAATCAATTAAGGCACAGTTGCAACAAGTTCAAAATCTTCGCCAAGTGAATGCCATGGAGGGTGTTGGTATGCTTGTGAACAAGAGAAGGCAAAGGAGGCAACAAAATCAAGGACATTCTGAGCAATTTGTTGATGAATATGATGGGTGTCAAAATGATGGTTATGATGACTAAAGTGAAGAGGTACAATATGTCAACAACTATCAAGGCAATAGAGGCAACTCTTCAAACCAACAATGACGACCTCAAGGAAATTGGGGCAATCAACAACAAAGTGGTGGTAATTGGAACAACAATAACCAAAACAACAATTGGGGTAATCAAGGCAACCAAGGGATTTGGAATGGTAATAACAATAACTGGGGCAACAACAACAATCAAGGTGGGTGGAATAACAATGGAAACCAAGGCAACCGGGGGTGGGCTTTCAAAGGCCCCCAATGTACCAACAACCGAGCAATCCAACCCCTTTCCCTTCTCAAGGTCCTAGTTCTTCCGGAGGTGATATGGGAAGAATTGAAAGTATGTTCGAGCAAATGATGAAAAAGAACCAAGATTTCGATGCTCAATTGACTTCTTATAATACATTTACCCGAAACTTGGAGGTGCAATTAGGCCAAATCTCTCAAGCGTTGAATACTCATCCCAAGGGTGCTCTACCAAGTGATACGGTAGTGAACCCGAAGGGTGGAAATAACAATCATGTGATGGCAGTTACAACAAGAAGTGGGAGAGGCAGTGATATGAATGCCTCAAAGCAAAAAAAAGTTGTGGATGAAGATGCTGAGTTGCAGAATGATGATTTACCTTTGCTTGTTGAAGATGTGATTGAAGAGAATGTGAACAATGATGTGAGGATTGATATTGATGAGGCCGAGGTAGATACCCAAGATGTCGTGAACCCGTCTAGGGAACACGTAATTGACATGCCCGAGCCGGTTGTGCCAAAAGTCAAGGCTCCTTTGCCAAGGCCACCTCCACCTTATCCTCAGAGGCTCGCAAAGCAGAAGAATGATAATCAGTTTAAAAAGTTCATTGACATGATGAAAAGCTTATCTATTAATGTGCCTTTGGTGGAGGCACTTGAATAAATGTCGGGTTATGCAAAATTCATGAAAGACTTGGTTACAAAGAAGCGTTCTATGGATTGTGAAACTATAAAGATGACTCACCAAGTTAGTGCTATAGTGCATTCAATGGCCCCGAAGCTTGAAGATCCCGGTGCTTTCACCATTCCTTGCACTATTGGGAGTGTGGATTTTGCCAAATCTCTTTGTGACTTGGGAGCTAGTATCAATTTGATGCCCTACTCAGTTTTCAAAATTTTGGGTATCGGGCAACCTAGGCCAACTTCAATGAGACTTCAAATGGCGGATCGATCAATGAAGTGACCTTTGGGCATTATTGATGATGTGCTTGTCTGGGTGGACAAATTCATATTGCCGGCCGACTTTGTGATTTTGGATTGTGAAGTGGACTATGAGGTTCCTATGATCTTGGGCAGACCTTTCCTTGCAACGGGAAAGGCATTGGTTGATGTTGAAGCAGGTAAGCTCACTTTTCATGTGGGAGATGAAAAGGTCGTTTTCCATGTTTGCAAATCTATGAAGCAACCCAATAGCACCGAGGTGTGTTCATTTGTAGACCTTGTCACAACTATGATTGTAGATGATACCAGTGCTATGATCAACATGGAAGATCCTCTTGAAGCAGTGCTCTTAAACATGGATGTTAATGATGACTCTAGTAGGGTGGAGTGCATGAATGCCCTGCATGGGATGGGCTCTTATTCTTATGAGCCGAGGAAATTATCTTTGGATCTTGAAAATCGGAAAACTCTACCAACAAACCATCAATTTAGGAGCCACCGGTGTTGGAGTTGAAACCACTTCCTCCACACCTCAGGTATGAAATCTCGGGCTCAAATTCTATTTTACCAGTTATTCTTTCTTCTTGCCTTACTAACATGCAGGTTGAGGCCACTTTGGTGGTTCTTCAAAAGCGGAAAAGGGCAATTGGATGGACTCTAGCTGACATTCGGGGAATAATCCCTGCATTTTGCATGCACAAAATTATCTTGGTGGATGATGCAAAACCTTCCTTGGAGCATCAAAGAAGATTGAACGAGGCTATGCAAGAAGTGGTGAAGAAAGAGATGATCAAATGGTTGGATGCTGGGGTTGTGTACCCCATTTTTGATAGCTCATGGACTTCTCCGGTGCAATATGTACTGAAGAAGGGTGGTATGAATATGGTGACCAATGATAACAATGAACCTATTCCTACTCGTCCAGTCACAGGGTGGAGGGTTTGCATGGACTATCAGAAGCTAAACAAGGTGACCCGTAAGGGCCATTTCCCATTGCCATTCCTTGACCAAATGCTTGACCGTCTTGCGGGGCGTGCCTTTTATTGTTTTTTGGATGGGTACTCAGGGTATAATCAAATCTTGATTTCCCCAGAGGACCAAGAGAAGACCACCTTTACTTGTCCATATGGAACCTTCGCTTTCTTTCGGATGCCGTTCGGATTGTGTAATGCTCCGGCGACATTCCAAACATGCATGGTGGCTATTTTCACCGACATGGTGGAAGATATATTGGAGGTCTTCATGGATGATTTTAGTGTGGTTGGTGATTCCTTTGAAGAGTGTTTGGGTAATTTGGATAGAGTGTTGGCCCGGTGTGAAGACACAAACCTCGTACTCAATTAGGAAAAATGCCATTTCATGGTTGAAGAGGGTATAGTGTTGGGTCACAAAATCTCAAAGCATGGAATTGAAGTTGACAAAGCCAAGATAGAGGTGATTTCAAGGCTTCCTCCCCCTATTTCTGTCAAAGGGGTAAGGAGTTTTCTTGGTCACGCGGGTTTTTACCGGAGGTTTAGAAAAGATTTTTCAAAAGTGGTAAACCCCTTGTGCAAGTTGCTAGAAAATGATGCAAAGTTTGTGTTCGATTAGGGGTGTATGCAAGCATTCGAGCTTCTCAAGCTTAAGTTGACCACTACCCCGATCATTACCACACCAAATTGAAGCTTGCCTTTCGAGCTCATGTGTGATGCAAGTGACATTGCGGTTGGGGCTGTTTTGGGTCAAAGGGTTAACAAGATGTTTCATCCGGTGTACTACGCTAGCAAGACCATGAATGAGGCTCAAAAGAACTATACAGTCACTGAGAAAGAGTTGTTGGCTATAGTGTTTGCAATGGAAAAGTTTCGACCATACCTTATGGGGGCCAAAGTTATAGTGCACACTGATCATGCCGCCCTTAGGTACTTGATGATAAAGAAAGACTCCAAGGCAAGATTGATGAGATGGGTGCTACTACTCCAAGAGTTTGGTATAGAAATTGTGGACCGGAAAGGTAGTGAGAATCAAGTGGCAGACCACTTGTCCCGTTTGGAGGTGGAGGGGAGGCCTTGTGATGGACTTGAGATCAATGATTTGTTTCCCAACGAACAACTCCTTGTGGTGTCAATGAAGGATATGCCATGGTTTGCCGATGTTTCCAATTACCTTATGACCGAAATAATCCCGTATGATCTCTCTTCTAACCAAAGGAAGAAGCTAAAGCAGGATAGTTTGGATCTCTATTGGGATGAGCCATACTTGTTCAAGATTTGACGGATGATGTGATTCGTAGATGTGTCCCGGAGGAAGAACAATTGAGTATCTTAGAGGCTTACCATTCTTCACCCTATGGTGGCCATCATGGTGGGGTGAGTACCACCTCGAAAGTTCTTAGTTATGGATTCTATTGGCCCACCTTGTTCAAAGATGTGGGCGATTTGGTGAAGAGGTGTGATGAGTGCCAAAGAGCGGGTGGAATTTCAAAAAGGGATGAGATGCCTCTCAATACCATTCTTGAAGTGGATATCTTTGATGTTTGGGGAATCGATTTCATGGGTCCATTTGTTAGCTCTTGTGGGAACACTTACATTCTTGTGGCGGTTGATTATGTCTCGAAATGGGTTAAAGCCATGGCTTTGCCTAACAATGAAGCCCGGAGCATTATGACATTTCTTAAAAAGAGCATCTTCACAAGGTTTGGCACTCCTCGTGCGATTATCAGTGATGGGGGGTCTCACTTTTACAACAAGGCTTTCGACATGTTGCTTTCCAAGTACAGTGTCAATCATAAGGTTTCTACCTCCTATCATCCTCAAGCTAGTGGTCAAGTGAAAGTCTCCAACAGAGAAATTAAGAGCATCTTGTTAAAAACTGTCAATGCCAATAGGACCAATTGGTCGAAAAAGTTGGATGACGCTCTATGGGCTTATCGGATAGCTTACAAAACTCCGATTGGTATATCTCCGTATCTGTTGGTGTTTGGAAAAGCTTGTCATCTTCCGGTTGAGTTAGAGCACAAGACCATGCGGGCTTTGAGGAATTTGAATTTGGAATGGGATGTTGCTACAAATCTTCGTGTTGAACAACTCAATGAGCTCGATGAGTTTAGATTCCATGCCTACTCAAGTTCATCCTTGTATAAGGACAAAATGAAGTACCTTCACAGAAAATATGCTCGGGGTAAGGAGTTCAAGGTTGGAGATATGGTTCTCTTGTTCAATTCCCGGTTACGTCTGTTTCCGGGTAAGCTCAAGTCAAAGTGGAGTGGGCCACTTGAAGTTTGTTCGTGACCCCATTTGGTGCTCTTGATATAAGGAACAAAAATGGTGAAGTTTTCAGAGTTAATGGGCACCGGGTCAAGCATTATCTTGGGAAATTGGATGACAGCCACGTGGTGGCACTTCTTCATCTAAAGTGATGTGCGGGTAACATGCGTCGTACCGCAACGTTAAATCAGGCACTTCTTGGGAGGCAACCCATGTCTTTTTCTTATTGTTTTCTTTGATTTTCTTTGTAGTTTAGGTTTGATTTTTGGACTACTTGGTTGTGAGATGTTGCAGGGATTGTGTTGATGCAGTGCAAAATATGAGGAAAAAAAATTGAACAGTCTCTAAAGTTTCCAGTGCGGCCGCATTGCACTTTGTGCGGTCCGCACTAGTGAAGTCCAAGTAAGGTACTCTCTGAAGTTTGCCACCGCGGCCGCATTCCATTAGTGCAGACCGCGGTGGACCTCCGCGGTCGCGGTCTGTTTTGAGCGGACCGCGGTCCATTTTGTGAGGCCGCGCTGGTAGGTAAGACCGGGTCCCATATGTTTTTCTATAAATAGACCACAGGGGTCACCGGTTACCCTTTTCGAAAAATTGATTCTTAGAGACCTAAAAATTACTGTTCGTCTTCCCTCTTCTTCATACTAGCTTGTTTGCATTGTGTTTCTTCACTTCTTCTCAATATCTGGTAACAATTCAACCACTTCTTGTTATTTTAATTATTTAATTTCATTTTATGTCCTTTTCTATTAACTGTGCAGTCTTCTCCTCCCCCCCGTAATTCTTTAATTTTGATGTTAGTTTAGTTTAATTGTTAAGTTTTGTGTGCCTGAGGAGTATTATTAACTGGGTAAATTGAGTAAGGACAAAGTTAGGTGAAAACTTGAACAAAAAGGCAAAACCCATAAACCCTAACTCAGTGCGTTGACTAAACACCCTCCGAGGACCGCGGCCCCTTTTGTGCGGTCTATAGTGCTCTGATGCAGTCCGCGGTACCACTTTGTATGGATCGTAGTGCTTATGTTCTGAAAGATTGACTTGTTGCCCAGCGCGGCCGTAATACATTTTGTGCGGTCCGCGCTGGCCCACCGCGATCACGATGCTACTTTGTGCGGACCGCGGTGGTGAGATTCAGAGGATGAATTCTTAGACCTTACTCCCAATGTGGACCGTGGTTGCTTTTATGCGGTCCGCGGTGCCGCCAATGCGGCCGCACTCGTTTTTGTGCTTCCTGCGCTGCACTGCTTCTGCAACTTGTGGCTTCTGTTCTGCAATTCATTTTCCACATCTATTTTATTGTCTGTGTTGATACTAACAAAGCTAGATGCTTGTGCTTGCAGACAATGGTCAAACAAAGAGGTAGAGGCTCAAAACAACCCGGCCGAGTTGATTCATTCCGAGGAGGGAAGCAGAGATTGGTTAAACTCACTCCTCAGGATCGACAAAACATAAATAAAATGAGGAAGGCAATCAAGGCCGCTGATAGAGCCTGTGATAAATCGGGGAGTGAGTATTTGCCCTCCCAAGACATCTCATCTGACTCAATTCCAACTCATTTCGTCACCAACTTTCGATTGACTGATGTCCCCACTGAGTCGTCTGAGGGCTCAGCAGCCAGTAGTGGCGAGTACTCCACCTCCCCCACAGCTTCATTATCCGGGGAGGGTGCAGGCAGAGGTGATGAGGAGGTACCTGAGAGTGGTGTGCCTCAGGTTTGGGGTGTTGACCAGACTAGAAATTCCGCTGTTTGAGAAGATAGATTCATCAGCCAAGTAGCGTTCCACAAGTTTAGGGAATGATGGCCGTCACGAAAGTTGATTCTTGAGAGGAGCTTCATTGACAGAGACCTTCTACCCCTACACCCCAATGTACATAGACAAGTTCGAGCTCGAGTGGGTTGGGAGCACTTTATAGATAATTGTGTGAAGGTGAATGAGCACATGGTCAAGGAGTTTTATAGCAATGTGGCCCACATCTTGAAGGGCACCAAAGTGTCCGAAGTGCGAAACAAAAATGTGGTGTTTACCGGGAAGGCGCTGAATGAATACCTAGGCTTCAATGAAGAAGATGAGTCCCTTTACAATGAAAAGTTGACAATGGGCGAGGAGGTTCGTTCGTGATTAGCTTCATACCTGGCAATCCCGGGTACTGTTCCAGAGTGGTTGACAGCAGGGGCCAAAATCCTTTGGAGGACCCTTAACTTTGAGGCTATGGGTGGTTGACTTTTGTATGCAGCCGGCTTGATCCCACTACACATGATCAGGCTCTTCCACTTGCCCGGGTTGTTCTAGTTGCATCGATTATGGCGGGATACCCTATTAACGTGGGGAATGTGATTTCCCGCGTCATTTCTTCAGTGGGGGTTGAGCACGACCGGAACTACCCTTTTCCCAACACCCTCACTATGTATTTCCGGGACTTGGAGGTGGAGAAGAGACCTTTTAACATCAAGGTCAAACCTGTGGCTCCATTTTTGTGGTATAGTTTGAAGGGGTCAGATAACCCCAATGACAAGAATTACAAGCCTCCTGCTTCTGCCCCAACTGGCCAGTCTGAAGAGCCAGTTGCGGTAGAGCCCTCTGCAGAGCCTATCTCCACTGAGCCTGCCTCCACAGTTGCTGACATGCCTCCCGGACCTTCCACTACTACTAGTCCCTCTACTTCAGCTGGCCCGGGGATTCCATCTTCCCGGGCCCATCCTATCACTGCCCACCAGCTGAGCCAGACACTTCATAGCTTGAACAACTAGATGTCAGCTGCATCATCCAAGTTGTCCACCTTGACTTCTACCATTGCGGCTCAGTCGGCACCGCAGCCAGCACAGATTCCACAGTCCATTGAGGATACATTGAAAATGATCCTGGAGAACCAGGAAAAGATCATCAGTCCTCAGGATGCCTTGGCTAAGGCAGCGGATTCACATGGCAAGGCCCTGAAGGAGCTTGCTAGGGAGCATAAGAAACTACGCAAAACACGGGCTTCCAAGGAGTCTGTGAAGGAGATTAGAGCGGATGTGGACAAACTGAAGGCAGACCAGCTGCCTTTAGATTTGCTATTTGAGGATCCAGCTCCAGCAGCAGTACCAACAGCAGAGCCATAGTATGAGCAGACATAGAGGTTTCTAAAGAAGAAGATGAAGCTCCCTAGTGCAGATGAGACGATCATCCAGTTGGCGGACCCACCGGAGGCTTCCTCTAGTCATCCACAGGATGTTCCTGATATTCAGCCCGTCTAGGTCCAGGACCGAGTCCCAGTAGCTGAGCAGCAGGAGACCAGGAACCAGTCTGAGGTTCCCACGCATACAGAGGACCCGGGGACCATTGATGATCCCATGCAGACGAACACGGCTTAGGGAGTTCCCATATCATTTCCTTATACTTTTTGGTGCTTATTTGTTTAGTTGGCATTGGGGACAATGCCAGCTTTTATTTGAGGGGGTGCGCCCTACATTTTTGGATGACTGTATATATTGTTACATTTTATGTCTTCTTGATTTTCATCTTTGGTCTGTATATAATTTTACGTTTAGTTACTTTTATCGCACTTTTTATCTTTCATTTGGTTTGTATATAGAGTTACATTATTGTATATATTCATCCCCCATTGTATATTAAAATCCCCTATTGTACATATTCATTCGATTTTCTATTTTTGTAAAGAAATTTTGTTTTTAGCTTCTTATGTAGGCTCACAGCTTCTTGTTTCATTTTTGGCACTTTCAATAAGCCTTTGGTTTTCTTAATGCCACGGTTCTTTCGAAAGGTGGAATATTATGTGAACCGGGTGGCTCTTCCTGATGATGGATGGCATGACAACCTTCTTAAGGATCTGAGTCCGTTTTTTGTTTTTTATTTTTGGTAGTTTGTAGTTAAGGGTACCTCAAGTAAAGCTTCACTGGGGCCTAACAAATTTTCCTTTGATCCCATGGCCAAAGACAAGTTGTAGTATTTAGGATGGTGAAAGTCGTGACCTTGAGACTCTTGTGTTGACCAAACAATCATCATGTGGTCTTTCGGGACTATTGTGTGCTCAATCGTGTCTAAGGTTGTTGTGGGCCCCCGACTCTATGTCTTTAGCATTCCTTGAGCTTGTGTGGTGAGAAATCGATTGTGAGTCCAAGTCTCGAGCCAATGGTCTAGAACTTTCCCTAAATGTGTGTTGAGGTAAAATCTTGAGTGAAATTTGACTTGAGACTTGATTATAGTCTCTCCTTGATCCAAATGATAGTTGGACAATTCCATAGCCTACCAATGATATAATCCCTAGTTAACCCTTTTGAGACTTAAACCTTTTCCTTCCAAGAACCAATGCTATAAGCCTATACCCGTTCGAAAATATACCCTCTCTTGGCACCTGATCTTTCCTGGAGCAATGACAAAAGTCTAAGTTTGGGGGGAGAGACGAGAAAGGGAACAAAGTGGTAAAAGGTACAAAAGTGAAGAAAAGGAAAGCAATAAAAAAATGAAATGAAAAGAAAAAGACAAAAAGAAAGCCCAATGTGAAAAAAAATAAAAAGGGATTCAAGAAAAACAAAAGAGAAAGGTGTGGAAAAAGTTGAAAAAAGAGAAACGTTTTGAATTACATAAGAAAGAGCGACAATGTGTCTCTCTAACTCCTTAGAAAGAAGTGAGATACTCAAAGAGTCAAGAGAATTGTGCCAAATGAATAAAAGAAGTGCTTAAGGGAAGATGTAACCCATTTAGACACAAACATTCCCTACCCTGAACCAAAAGCCTTCACATTGACTCCACAAAAGACCTATATGATCTTGAGTTGAATGACGCTTACATTAGTAGATACTTACATGTGGGGCAAGCATATAATACTTAGAGCCAGACTTGTGACCTTTCCTTGAGAGAGACGAGTGAATTCCCATTAACCTCGGTTTGTGTGCTAATACTCTAAAAATGTGAGGTTTGCTTAGGGAGAGTTGAGGATGTGTGAGTTTGAGTTCCACAATGACCAAAGTAATTAAGAGAGTCTTTGATGTAATGAGTCAACTCTTGATGCTCTTGTGTCACACTTGATCCATGGTTTTTCAAAGTTTAAATGTTGTTAATGACTCATTCGTATTGAGGGTAATTGTTAGTCCCAATTGATGCTTGTTGAGGTTACTTTAGGATAGCTAGAAATACTTGAATTTTCCCTTAAGGGGTGAGTCTTATTTTGTTTGCTTGAGGACAAGCAAAGTTTTAAGTTTGGGGGAGTTGATAACTAAGGAATTTAACGTGTTTCATGCTCCTTTTTGCTTATGCTTTGATTATAAATTGTTACAAAATAGTCCCAAAAGGCTCATAAGTTGTGCTTGATTGCAGGTTTGATCGACAAAGTGACAAAATGTCAAAGATTGGCTCAAAAAGAGCGAAACCTGCTCAAGTATCAAAGACAAAGTAAACTGAGGGAAAACAAGCCTAGTGCAGACCGCACAAAGTCGAATGCGACCGCACTAGGTGATTCAGAGAGATGGCAAAACCAGGCTTCAGGCAACGCAGCCGCAGTACATATTGCACGGTCCTCGGTGAATGTTCCGTGGCCGTACTACTTTTTGTGCGGTCCGCGGAAGAGAGATTCAGATAGATGGAAAATGCCAAAGTTCAAGCCATGTGGTCCGCGGTCATGATTGTGCGGACCGCGCTAACTGCCTCCGCGGCCGCGGTCCATTCTATGCGGTCCGTAGAGCCCAAGTTCAGAGAGCCTAGAATTGAAGTCCAAGAGCCTAGTACGGCCGCAGTCCATTTTAGGCGGCCCACACTGACCCCGCAGGGGTATTTTTGTCCAGTTTTTTCAGCCTAGTATAAATAGAACATTTTACCATTTTTAGGTCATCAACTATTTTCTGAATAGAGCTGCGCTCGTGAGAAGCTATTGTGTAGCCATTTTTGGCATCTTAACTTAGATTTTATGATAGATTCTCTGTATTTACATTAGCTTTTAAATTAATATGTCTTGTTCTTCATCTATTTCTCTATTTTCTCCTTCAAGCATGAGTAGCTAAACCCATTAGCTAGGGTTGTAGCTTAACCCTAGTGTGGGTAATTAATGGGTGTTGCCATCTATTGTTAGATTGACTATGGGTGTTTGTTATTTGGGTTAATTTTATGGTTTAATCTATGAATTGGTTATTGCAAACACTGGTTTGTGCTAAGTTGACTTGGCTCTTCTTGAGAAAGAGAGTCTAAGTTTCCAAAATTGACCCAACAAGGAATTGGGATGGACTCAAGAGAATTGATAGTCCCAATTAAAGGGTTAAACCTCGAGAGAGTAATTACCCAACTTGAACCCTAGTTGCTTGAGCTAATTTGCCTACCCATATGGTCTCGAGAGAGTCAATTGGGCAAAATCACTCTCTCTACCGAGATGTGTGAGGGTGGGTAAAATTGTGCAACGGTTATAGAATATTTCCCCAATCATGTCAATCAAACCTTAGAAGCATTTACCTGCCAATTAGCTACCTAGGTGAAAGTCACTACCCTAGTGCCTTTCTACCCATTAGATTCAACTCTAGCAATTCTCTTATTAGCATAATTTAGTTCTAATTAGTAATTGATAATATTAGTTTGTTAAAGAAAATTCAAAAGATGTTTGGAAGTGATATTTGGAACAATTACACAACTTTAGTCTAGATAGATACTCGACTCCATTCCTAGCTCCCTGTGGAAATCGATCCCGACCCTTATATCGGGTAAAAACTATTGCGACCCTCTCTTCCTACTCTTTAGTAGTGTGGAGTTGGCAACGATCAGTGTTCCTCTTATCTTCGATGTACGGCTGATACCTTTCTTTATTAGGTTTTGGTTTCATTGCCACGAGCCTACTTGGGTATACGGAGCCCGAGGGGGCTCCCAGCTGGTCATCCTTGACTCTAATTTGCTACTGGTACCGGTTGTGGGCGTCCGACTAGGTTACGATGGGGTATTCGATCAGATTCTCTTTTAGCTGCCTTGAGGCCCCCGAGCTTCATTCATTCAGACCTTGAGTGAAGGTCTGCACCGCCCAGTCGCTGAAGACTGGGGGTAGTTCTATTCGTTCCTTTTGGAAACGAGATACGAATTCTCGCAACATTTAGTTCTCCCTCTGCTTAATCTTGAATACGTCAGACTCCTTGTTGCTACATTGATGGCACCGACGTGCTCCTTTATGAAGGAATCTGCTAGCATGGTAGATGAATCTATGGAGTTGGGAGCTAGGTTGTGATACCAAATCATGGCCCCCATTGAGAGCATTTCTCCAAACTTATTCAGTAAGACAGACTCGATCTCACCATCTTTTATGACATTTCCCTTCATCGCATGTATAGGCAGTGACATGTACGTTGGGATTTGAGGTCCCATTGTATTTTGGGAGTTCTAGCATTCTGAACTTCTCTAGAATGGGTTTCAGGACCGCTTCCTCTGGGCACGACCGTTGTACAAACTTCTCCGAATCTACACTCTTCGGGACCGGGGTTGCGCTCAAAATTTGGTCGACTCTGAATTTATAGGTTTCGACCTTCTTATCATTGGCTGCTATCATTTTCTCGCCTGACTCGATCCTTTTGGTGAAGTCCTCCGGCATTTTCACGATGGCAGGATCGGCTACTGATCCGTAGTTGCTAGATCTCTCCGGTATCTGTTCGGCCGGGGGAGTAGTTTTCGGTGCTACTGCGCTGGGAGTCTTCGGGTGGCTTTGCAATTGAGCGATAGCCAACTATTGTGCCTTCAACATATCAAAAATAACATGAAAACTAACTTCCTATTCTTCTCGGGCTGGGGTTTTTTGGGCTTCGTGTTTGTCGCCATGTCATATGCTCATGTCGGTGTGTGAGGCTTCATCAACCTACTGCGTGTCTTGCGAATTCGCATCCGCTGGAACCGATCCAGGCACATTATTGGGGTTCTGCAGTGGCGCGCCAACAACTGGAACAACCACACCATTTTCTTCGTGGTTTTCGAGGTTGTTGTTCTTGACTCTGTTTACTGAGCCCGACATTTTGACCTGAAATCGAAGATCTTAGACAAGAAAAAGTGTGAAAGATAACTTGCATTGTGTAATGAAACCAGCAAGAAAATAATCACTATTATTTTTTGCCCCATGGTGGGCGCCAAACTATTTACCGTGAAAATGGTAATAATAATTAAATTTGTTAATAGGATTCTAAAAATACGTGATCTATTTTTATGCTAGTTGTTAGAGCAGTTGATGCTAGATATGTGAAGCTTAACAACGAAATACGAACTAAAACGGGGTTATAATCAAACCGAGGAGCTAGCTGTCCAGACCTCGGGCTGACCGATGAAGGGCCTCGAGGTCGATGCCTAGGCTCGAGCTCGAGCTATTGGGGATAACCGGGAAGGGGCTAACAGTTAGGATATAATTGAAAGGAGGCTCTTTATGGCCAATATCAAGCAATAAATGAAGAATAAGTATGAAAGCAATAAATGAAAGAGGTAGCCTCGAGAGAATAAGTTATAGAGAAAAGAGGGAGAGAGTTGTTATTGATCTTGTGTAGAATAGTCGGAGCAATAGCATCCCCCTAAGAGATAAGGATCCCCTATATATAGGAGGGGAATCCCGTTATAGTATAAAATAAATTAATTGTAAAAGCATGGAGATGGGACGACAAGACGTGACGCCTCGATACAGGCTCTAGGTAGGCCGGCTTTGTCAGACTTAGCCGTATGCCTTAGGAGCTCCCCATTTTACTCCACCCTCGATATGTATCTTCTTTAAGTCGGACCTCGATGAGCTCCGAGGGAGGGAAATCGGTCATAGCTTCGCGTCCTCGGGGTCTCGAGGTGTTTTTCTGAAGTGACTCGATAGCAAGAAATTAGGCCCTCTGATTTCGCTGCATACAGTTATTTTAGACATAGGGTCTCCACTCTCTAGTCTCTTTTCCAACATAGGGTCTCCACTCCCTAGTTGAAGTTATTTTAGGCATAGGGTCTCCACTCCCTAGTTTGCTTTTCCAACATAAGGTCTCCACTCCCTAGTTTTCTTTTCCAACATAGGGTCTCCACTCCCTAGTCTGCTTTTCCAACATAGGGTATCCACTCCCTAGTCTGCTTTTCCAACATAGGATCTCCACTCCCTAGTCTGCTTTTCCAACATAGGGTCTCCACTCCCTAGTCTGCTTTTCCAACATAGGGTCTCCACTCCCTAGTCTGCTTTTCCAACATAGAGTCTCCACTTCCTAGTTGATTTTATTTTAGACATAGGGTCTTCACTCCCTAGTCTGCTTTTCCAACATAGGGTCTCCACTCTCTAGTCTGTTTTTCCAACATAGGGTCTCCACTCCCTAGTTGATTTTATTTTGATATATGGTCTCCACTCCCTAGTAACGTTTCCAACATAGGGTCTCCACTCCATAGTTAATTTTATTTTAGACATAGGGTCTCCACTCCCTAGTCACTTTTCCAACATAGGGTCTTCACTCCCTAGTTGAATTTATTTTAGACATAGAGTCTCCACTCCCTAGTCACTTTTCCAACATAGGGTCTTCACTCCCTATTTGAAGTTATTTTAGACATAAGGTCTCCACTCCCTAGTCATTTTTTCCAGCATAGGGTTTTCACTCCCGAGTCTGCTTTTCCAACATAGGGTCCTCACTCCCTAGTTGATTTTATTTTAGGCATAGAGTCTCCACTCCCTAGTCACTTTTCCAACATAGGGTTCCCACTCCCTAGTTGAAATTATTTTAGACATAGTGTTTCCACTCCCTAGTCATTTTTCCACTATAGGGTCTCCACTCCTTAGTTGAATTTATTTTAGACATAGGGTCTCCACTCCCTAGTCACTTTTCCAACATTGGATCTCCACTCCCTAATTGATTTTAGTTTAGATATAGGGTCTCCACTTCCTAGTCTCTTTTCCAACATAGGGTCTCCACTCCCTAGTTGATTTCATTATAGATATAGGCTCCACTCCCTAATCTCTTTTTCCCAATGATGCACAATCCTGATTTTATTACTTTCAATAAAAAATAGTTTAGATTTTGTTACCAATAACTCACAAAATTTTCCTAGTGAAAATTGGTGCAGAAAATTTCATTCGTTTGTCTGTTTTGGTGCATGAACAAGTTTCCACTGTTAAGCACAAGGTTTGAGATGACCAAAAGAATAAATCTCAACCCAAATAAAAGAAAGAAAGAACAAGAAAAGAAGTGAACTTCAAGTGCAGAAGTAGAGAAAAGATGCGGATTGCTCAAGATATGATTGAAGTCGCAAGATTTGCATGTCCCGCCTTGATCTAAAAAGATAAAGAAGAATAAACCAGCGGTTGCAGCTAACGAGCATCAAGATTTAGATTAGAGTCTGCAAGAAGAACCAACCAAGACTAAAGATGAAGCTTAAGAAGATTTATAGATAGGAATCTTGTAACTCGTAGCTGATATGTTTAGTTAGCCTTTTTCATTTTGATTTTGATGTAATAGCAGAACCGCGGACAGGAGCCTCGACGGAACCTCACTCGAGTCTCAAACTCATCACTCCATCACCCTTCCAAAACTATACCGACCTGATTCCTTTATAGCCAATGATATGTAGACAACCTCCGAAGCAACGTTCGGTCAAACTTTTTCAAAATGCTTCCAAATACAGTTTCAAACGAGCAGAAATTGCTCGTAATTGTTCACTTTATCTTTGCCCGAAAACTCTTCATGTTTCCGAGCAAAGATGGGCAGTTTTGAGCACCAAATTTTTGCCCTACATGAAAATGACTCCTAAAAATAAACCAAAAATAATTTTTAAGGGATTTTAGAAGTTTTTCTTTATTTAGTTGCATTTCATGCATTTTTAATATTTTAAAATCATAAAAAAATGTCACGTTTAAGTTTCATGTCATCTTATGTCCAATTTGCATGTAGGAATTAATTTTATTAGGAAAAATCACAAAATGGTCATTTTTACATATTTAGCTTTTAGTCTTTAGAAAGTAGTGTTTTTATTTAGTTTTAAGTTAATTAGTTATTTTAATAGATAAAAAATTTTAATTTTTACAAATTAGATTGATTTAGGATTAATTTAGGATTTTATTAGATTTTAAAATCAAAGAAATAGAAAAAAAAAAAAGATTTTGATTTAGTCTTCCTACCCAAAAGTTAATTAGTCCAAATTCACGATCCAAATTCCTAAAAGCCCAAAACATTGAGGCCATACCCATTTCCCATTTGACCTAACCTAATTCATACCCCTGTAAAATAATACTTAACTTCTAAAATAAAATAAAAAAACCCTAGACCTATAGGGACTAGAGATTCGTTGTTTTCATAGGATACCCCACCCCCTGTATTTCATCTTCTTCGAACCCTACACCCCAGAAACCAACGACCCCTTTTTCCTTTAGCACACCCAGCGACCAGAACTCCCCATTGTTGTTTCTTCTTCTTCTCACCATCAAGCCCACTGGAAATCAACCCTTCCCCTTCTCCAAAAATCAGCTCAAACCAGTCGCAAACAATCCCCCCAAAATTTAGCTTTAAATGCAGCTGTAGAAGCCACCCAATTCGAGCCCATTTTTCAGGCATGAAAAGCTAAAAATCATCAATGGAAACAAGCTAAGAAAGCAGTGAAAATCAGCCGTTTTCCTCACCATCCTCTCACTTTCATGTTCTTTTAATTTTTCAATTGAAAAGAAAAATACACAAAAAGACAAAAAAAAAACAAAAAGAAAGAAAGGAACCAGTAGCTAAAACATAGAACTAAAAAGAAAAAGAGAGCTCTCATCCAAAAAAATGAGAGAAAACACAGCTGCTGATACTCCACCCAAAAAACCAGCAAAAAAACAGAACGTCACCTAACCCAGCTGAAAAATCTGTTCGAAACAATCCATTTTTATCAAAAGTAGCATCAAGAAATTGTCCTGTTGAGTTCGAAAACTCTTATCGTCGATTCCGGTTGAGTTTGTTGCCGAATGTTCTGTCAAGAAATTGTCCTGTTGTTGTAGTTTTTAGCTCAGATTCATCAATACAAATGTCTGATTTTTCTCTTCTTACTGTGTTGCTAGCTCTTGCTATCATTTTTGCCTTCTGTTAATTGAAAGTTAAGTGTTTGGGTGTTAAACTGTTGGGTGTTAAAAGTGTTGTCATGCATAATCACAAATCTGCATTTTTTTTTTTATATAATCCTATTCACATTTTATATATGTACTACTTATTCTCTATTTCAAACCTTTATTTGGATTATACAATGGTTATGTCTATTTGTTGTTATGTATTTGGTTTTTACGGAGATTCTGCTGAACTTTTCTATTTCTACAAAAATTGAGTAGTTATGTCAATGCTATTGAAGTTCAATATTTCAGTTCCCGTTAATTATGTTATTGTAGTTCATTTCTTCCACAATAAACTACTTAACTCATAGACCTTACAACTATCTCGAATCTAGGAGTTAGAATGATTTTTCGAATTTTGTAAAAATGCTTTAGGCACGACTTAAACAATTATTGTGATTGTGTACACGTTCGCATGACATAATTAGGATTTTCAAAATAAAATCAAGGTACGCGTTCCCGCGATTTTGGCCAATTTTTTCTTAAATAATTAAGCGTGACAAATTGTATACACATACGCGTGATATGATTTAAGCGCCGATTTTCAAAATAAAATCAAGGCACACATTCGCGTGACTCGTTTCAAATAATATCACCACTACGAATAATCGAGTAATTAGAAGCGGTAAAAATTAAAATACACATAGGTCCTAAAATGAGTAATTAGATAATTTAAGCCAAGTATGAATCGCTAAGCGGCCGTGCTAGAACCACAGAATTCGGGAGTGCCTAACACCTTCTCCCGTGTTAACAAAATTCCTTATCTAGAATTTCTGGTTCACAGACTTTTAGAATAAAGTCGAAAATTTCCTCGATTTGGGATTTAAAAATAAATCGGTGACTTGGGGCACCATAATAAATTATCCCAAGTGACGACTCTGATAAATTAAATAATCTCATTTCGAATAATGTTACTTTAATTGGAAAAACTCCCTTATACCCTCGGGGTGTAAAAAGGAGGTGTGACAGCCATTACCATAGAGTTCATAGTCATGAGATAGCAAAGGAACATGGAAAATCAAACACAACAAGTGAGCAAATTCAAGTTCATGATTTCAAGTCACAATGATAGACTTACATGAATCGCTAAGTTTACAGAAACAAGCATGGTTTTAACAACAAGAACTCCAATCAAGATCATTAAGCAGGTAGATCAAATAGAGAACATAAATTGAGAACCACTCTTTATTGAATTAAAACAATGTGACACAATATCACAAACGTGAGGATCAACATGGCACAATGCAGTAGATATGAAGTTTGACAGAACATTAGAGAAAACTTAAGACCATGACCTAGTCGGTTTAGTTAGTGTGATAGCTATCATTTAACTTAACAGAGATGGAACACATATAGTATTAACATAAGGCTTAATCTATGAAGACTCAATATGATTTATTAATAGGGATAGTGTTGACTCTATTAGCTAAAGCATGAGAGTTAATGTTAAATATTATATATCAAATAACAATATAAGGCAATATAACTATAGAGAAATGTTATAATTCTTAGAAGAAAAACAAAATAACATAAATAGTAAGACATAATGAAAATGTAATGACCCGATCAGTCATTTTGAGCTTTTGCACTTTGCTCGCTAATTCTCGGGAATGACTAGCCCCGCGTGATGTATTTTGACTTATGTAAATCATTGGTTTTGGTTTTCAGGGCAATCAGAATGAATTTGGAAGAGCAGTTCTCAGTTTGAAGCTTAAAAATTTGAAAGGTTTGACCAACTTTTGACTTGTTAGTATATGATCTCGGATTTGAATTTTTATGATTTGGTTAGCTCCGTTAGGTGAATTGGGACTTAGGAGCGTGATCGGAATGCATTTTGGAGGTCCGTGGAAGGTTTATGCTTGAATTGGCGAAAATGAGATTTTGGCGTTTTCCGGTTGATAGGTGAGATTTTGATATAGGGATCGGAATGGAATTTTGGGAGTTGCAGTAGTTTTGTTGTGTCATTTGGGATGTGCGTGCAAAATTTTAGGTCATTCGGACGTGGTTTGCTTGGGTTTTTTTATTTATCAAAAGCGTAATTTAGAAGATTCTTGAAATTCTTAGGCTTGAATTCGATGCAAATTTGGTATTTTGATGATATTACAGGATATATTGGCATGTTTGGTTGAGGTCCCGAGGGCCTAGGGTGAGTTTTGGGAGGTCAATCGGACCATTTTATGTTGTGAAAAATTGCAGAATTACTGTTGGTGTTGCAGGTTTTTGACCTTCGCGTTCGCGATGCATGTCACGCATTCGCGAAGGGTCAAGGTGTGAGGCTGTGGAGTTGGCCTTCGCATTCGCGAAGAAGGTCCCACGATTGTGAATGTGAGAGGTCTATGTTCATCGTGTTCGTGAGGCTCAGGTCACGTTCGCATAGAGGAAGAGGAGTAGTTGGGTCCCAGTGCATTTGTTCTACGCGTTCGCGTAGTAGGGGTCACGATCGTGAAGTGTAAAGTGTGTTGTGCATCGTATTTGCTAGAGGGTTCTCGCATTCATGTAGAAGAGATTTCAGTCTTTGAAGAGGTGTGCTTCGCGAACGCGAGGGATATGCTGCGTTCGCGAAGAAGCAATACCCGGGGAGTCAGATTATATTTTGAAAAACGAGGGTTTAAGTCCAATTTCATAAAAGCCATTGGAAAACTCGGGAGAAGGTGAAATTTGAGGAGATTTTCATTGGAGCTATTGGGGTAAGTATTCTTCACTCATATTTGGTTTAATTCCATGATTTAGTCTTGAATTTTATCATTTAATTTGAGAAATTAGAGTAAAAATTGGGGAACAATGGAAGAAAGGTTTGAGAATTCTTTCGGGGATTTGAATGAGCAATTGAGGTCGGATTTTGACGAAATTCATATGGGTAGACTTGTGAGTGGATGAGAATTTTATTGATGTGATTTTTATTGGATTCCGAGACGTGGTCCCGGGGGGGGGGGGGGGTTTAAGCAATTTCGAGATTTTTTTATGTAAATTCGATATTTTCGAGTGGGCTTTGTTCCCTTAGCATATTTTAATGGTTATGTACTGATTTTGATTAGATTTGGAGCATCCGGAGGTCGATTCGATAGGGCAAAGACATCACAGTCTAGGGTTTGGACTGGATCGAGGTAAGTAATGATTGTAAATGTTGTCATGAGGGTATGAAAACCCGGATTTCACATGTTGTGCTACTTTGAGGTGATGCACATGCTAGATGACGAGCGTGAAGTCATGCACCGATAGGGATTGTGACTTGGTCCGTCCCGTACGATTGTTAAGTCGCATATTTTATTTGAAATCTTGTGATATTCCATATTTTAGAGATTGATATTATATTTTGGGTTGTATGCCATGTTTGGGGCCTTATGCCGACCTGTTGAGACCCTTTGGGGAATTTTCACTATTTTTCCTCACTCTATTTGTTTTTAAAGCACATCCTCAGTCATGTTTTACCTGTTTATTGTTTAAAACTGGTTTTATCAATTTACTTCTTAAAATGTTAAAACTGTTTGGGCTGAGTTCCCTGTTTTACTGATGGTTCGAGTGATTATGAGGTTGATGACTGAGATAGACCGAGGGTCTGATTGTGAGGTTAATGACTGAGTGAGGCCGAGGGCCTGGTTGTGAGGATTATATATTAATGGATCGGGTTGCACACCGCAACAATATATATATATATATATATATATGGGTCGGTCTGCACGCCGCATCAATATATGGATCGGGCTACATGCCGCAGCGATATAGCGCTTGGGCGGTAGGAGCCCCTCCGGAGTCTGCACACCCCCAGTGAGCGTAGTCGACTATATATATGGATTGGGATGCACATCGCAGCGATATATGGATCAGGTTGCACGCTGCAGTGGTTACTATATGGTACCTAATGAGTGTGAGTGCTGAGTGTGGGCGCTGACCAGTAAGATTGAGTCATGAGTGACTGATAGGCTTGCCCGATGGGCTGTAGATATGCATGTACATGAGTGATGCTTTGCTTGAGGGGCTTGTTTATGAACTTACTATTTTTCACTCCGCCTTAAAGTGAGTTTCTATTGAATATGTTGATTTAAATACTGCTTTCACTCATAGACCGAGCCTATATTGAAAATGTTGAACAAATGCTTTAAACAACTTTCATTTAAACCAAATTTTTTAAGTTATGAAATGGTTATAAATTTCTGTTTTGTCAAGGGGTTGTGTACAAACTATGCTTTTCTCGAGGGGACGATCATGATTTTCATGGCTTTCACTACACATATATATTTCACTAAACCTATATTGAAAAGGTTAGAAACATATTTTCCAAAGGATTTTACTGAAGTTGGAAGTTTAACGAAATGATTTGAATGGTATCCTGTTTTGGAAACATGTTGTAACCATTGTGGTGCTATGACGTGGTTTACGTGATTTCTTACTGCTCAATCTTTATTTACTCTTATTACTTACTGAGTTCAACACCCGCTACCAGGTTCCGGAATATCTGGATCTGCACACAAGGTGCAGGGAGTAATGTGAGTACTCCAAGCTCAGAGGCAGAGTCATCAGAGTTAGCAAGGTGGCTTCACGACGTTCGCAGCATTGCTTTACCTTCCTCTCATTGTCATTACTGTATTAGTACATTTGTAGACTCTTGTTGTACTTAAACCTTAGTAGATGCTCATGACTTGTGACACCCCGATGTCCGGTTGTATCTATTTCCGCACTTGTTCTATTTTACTAAATTTATACTCGTTGGGGATTTATTCTTATAAATGACTTAAATTGACTTATTAAATTTTTAAAAGTGAATTTGGGAATTTTGTCGGCTGGCCTTGTCTTCACGAGAGGCGCCATCACGACCGAGTCCGGTTTGGGGTCGTGACAAGTTGGTATCAGAGCCTAGGTTACATAGGTCTTACGAGTCATGAGCAGTTTTAGTAGAGTCTCGCGGATCGGTACGGAGACGTCTGTACTTATCCTCGGGAGGTTGCAAAACCTTTAGGAAAAACTTTACATTCTTGAATTCTTATCGTGTGTCCTTGATTCAGCTTGGAGTGTAACCCTTTGAATTCCTTCCACGCGTTCGTATGCGCGCATGAGCACTCAGTATCAGATGTACATTGATGGCTTGTGATTCCCTGATCGAGGGGCGAGATGTGATTTGTCTGTGCATTGATGTTGGGGCCAGTCTGGAGGACTTGAGGCCAGGTTTTGCCTGCAGCTTGAGCACCGAGGTGCTGATTATGTGATAAAGTGTTTTTGAACTTATACATTCGGTAGTGCACTTATTAATATATGTGATGGCTGAATGGCTATGTGATGAGTATGTTATGACTGCGAGATGTATCTATATGATTTGGAAGCGACAAGAAGGGTCTGCTGGAGGATAGAAGAACTATTAGGTGCTTGATTTCCATCTCGATCTGAGGTATAGTCCCGAGTTATGGGTGTGTGCAGAATCTTTTCATGTTTTCTAGTTGGGGGAGTGAAATGGATTTCACGTTGTGCTGTGAGTTCAGACTCAGGAAGATTAAGTGACTGTGTATTGTCTATGATGGTGGAAGGGTATAAAGATATGTTAGTTGAGGCGAAACAGGTGGGTTATCTCTTGCAGATTGTTCTAAAGTTTGCGTAATCCCTTATGTCATTTATTGGAAGATCTTTGTTACCAGGGAAATACATGTGTTAAAATTTGAATTTGGATTGCTTAAGAGAGTAGGTTTGACTGCTACGAGAGTGAATGTAAGATTTGTAGAAGATTTAAAGTACCAGATGGTTTGTGTTTCACGAGCTTATGAAGGATTGAGTTTAATCTCACTATGGTTTTATGGCAACAATAGAGTATATGCGTTATAAGTTATTATGTGTGTTTTGGTCTATGGCTTCGAGCCAAGTGGGGGAGTCCGCTATTGATTAGTTGATTGCACGGTTATGTGCTATGTTGGTTCCAGTTTGAGGTGTGCGGGTGAATCAGTTATGGCTTATGGAGATTGAGGCCGAGGATGGCTTGAGTAAAGGAAAATTTTGACAAGGTTATGTCATGCTTCATATGTGTATGAGAATTACAGAGTGTCTTGAGTGGTTATTGGTGAAGGGTGTTCGGTGCATGGGGTATGTAGTTGCTTGGTTGCATTAAGGTGAGGTTACATTCTGCGGCGTTGGAGTGCTAATGAGGCACATGTTGTTCGGTTCATTTGATCAGGCTAATTGCAGTTTAAGTAGAGTGTATGACTCTAGAAAATGGTTCTAATGTGTTCAAGATTGAACGGTCAACGCAAAAAATTTCTCTTCGCGAATATGAAGGTCTCACGCGAAGGCGATGAACAAAAATCATTTGAACATTGTTTTAAATCAAGAATTTTAGTATTTTGAGCATATCTTGAGTTCTAGAGCTCCGTTTGAGGTAATTTTAGCACGTTGTTCTCGTATGAACAAGTGGGTAAATATCTGACCTTTATTGTGATGTTTTCCATGATTATTTTTATTGACTATTATTTTTATCTGTCTTTAGATTGAAGAAATTGGGGTTTTGAGACCCAAAGTTAAGAAATGGTAAATCCCTGATTTGAGGGTCAATTCGTGGATGAAATTGAATGATTTTCTAGATATATACTATATAAGTTAAGAGTAATACTTATTTTCAATAATATTTGGAATCCAGGCACGTAGGCCCAGACATAGACATTATTGACTTTTCGAGTAGAGTTGGAAATTGTTACAAATTATTAAATTACGAGTATTGGAGTATATTTTGATTGGTTTGCATGTTGTTTTATTAGTTTCGTATAGTTTGGCATTGGGTTGAGGAGTTAGTGAGGTGTTGGGCTCCATCACAACCTATAGTGGGTTTGGGGTAATGACAGTTTGATATCAGAGCGCTAGGTTCACTTAGGTCTCACGAGTCATGAGCAAGTTGAGTAAAATCTTGCGGATCGGTATAGAAACATCTGTACTTATCTTCGAGAGGCTACAGAGCTGTTAGGAGAACTCCCCTTCTTGATTTCCTCATCATGAGATTTGATTTCATTGAAGCTTATGTCTTCATTTCCTTCATACTCATTCTTATACGATGTTGACCGCTTGTTATCAATTGGGCATCGAGGAGTTGTAGTGGTGCTACAAATATGGTGCAGGATGTTTTTCCCTATGTATTCGGGTGGAATATTATCAACACTTTGTGGATGGATGTTCTATCATTTCAGCATAGTGTTAGCATTGCCTATAGTTTTGAGGCTATGTATAGTGTATTGTCGCGCAATGCTGGTGTGAATGGTAGGGTGCATATTTATGTGTCACGGTAGTGAATGTCCCAAGAGGAGAATTTCTTGGTTCATGGTTTAGCGATTTGGCATTTACTTCCAGCGGAGGAGAGGCAATCATACTATGGATGTTTAGGCTTTGGTTGATGGAGTAGCGAGATTGGATATTTTCAAATTTGGCGGAATATTTGTTTGTGATGTCATGTCGCCATCCTTATTTGAACGCATTTAGGCTCATCGGTGTGATGGTCTTCATTGATTTGCCTTCGAGGCAGGGTGTTGTGAAATGGTACCTAAGAAGCGGGTATCAAAGATGGCGGTATGTGGCAGCTTCGACTTGAATCGATGTTTCTAGTGTTGATGTCTCGATAAAGATGATCTTTATGAAGGCTTAGAGTTGGTGGCAATTCATTAGTTTGGATGCTACAAAGATGGATTATTATTTGAGGCAGTATTTTAGTAGCGAAGGATGAGGAATGACATGGAGGGTTATGTCTCGTGGTAGATGAGTTGTTAGCAGGTCAAGTGCGAGTAGTAGGGATTGAGTAGTTTGCTTAGGAAGTTTGAATGTGATGGGAAGAGTTTGCTTGGAACATAGAGAGATGTGAAATCTTAATTATCATTTTGGGATGCAACTTGATTTTGAGTTTTAGAACATACTGTAGGATCTTCAATTGATGTTAATGGGATGAACGGACTCCTACATATGGCAAATGAGTATGGACCTAGGATAATCAACTGATTTCATAATGGACGTGGTTACGGCTATGCCATTGGAGGATATTGGTATGGGGTTACGTAGGTGGGCTATCTTCTATAAGAAGGTTAGGGGTGGCATGACTCCCGATGAAATTCCTATAAAGAGTTCTGTCTTCTATCCAATGGGTTGCATGTACTGCGATGTGAGCTTGGATCGCTTGAATAAGATGGTACGACTGTTAGGAGGTCGAGTGTGCGATTGCAGCTGATAATTCGGGATGTGATATGATCAATACAGCAAGAACCTATGAGAAAATTAGTTGAGCAATGGTGTGAGATCATGGTAACTGAGGAAGATGGGTCATTGTGGGTTCTAGATTTGTGTGATTTTGGCTTAAAGCTAAGTGGGGGAGCCGACCGTCTATGATCGGGTCACTTGGTGATGTGCCTTTGTAGTTTTGGCTTATCGGTACGTTGGTGGATTAGTTATTATTAAGAGAAGAAAACATCATGGGGTAATTTGAGTAGGGGAATTGATGGATGTGATGTACAAAGGAAAATATTCATTTGGTTGCTTCATTAGAGTGCTTATGAGCTAACGGAGCACTAGTGGTTTGGTTAAACAATCGGGATTGGACTAGAGTAGGCGACTCTCAATAATGGTTCTAGTTGTTTCCAAATTTAAAGTGCAATGACTAAGGATTTTGTGTTCGTTATATGGCTGAGGATTAGATTTTGTAGTAGAGTGTGAAGGATACTTGGGAAAATTCTACGTTATCATCGGGTCTGCAGTGCAGTATCAGAGAAATGGGAGAAACGACTTCAGATTCACAGAAGATCTTTCAGAACAGGCGTATCAGTTAAAGTTATTACTGAGTGTATGACAAGAGTATGAAATGTCTTATGGATGCTGAGGCGATGTGGTCTTGTGGTTTGGGGTCACTTGAGGTGAGTGTCGATTGAGGTTAGTTATATTCTTGAAAAGAGGCATTACTTTGGAGGCAAGTCAAGAGTAAATCGGAAGAAGTTGAGTTAGTTAGTAGTGGTTTGGATCAGTATGGTTAAGGAGACAATCAATTCCTTTGGTGCAATAAGGCCATACATGTGTTTCGTGGCTAAACTTGCGAGCTTGGCAGTCTCCTTAATTTGACTTATTTAGAGGTATTTGATTCGGATGGTTTTGTTATGTGTAAATGGGCACCGAAAGAGTTATGGTGGTTTAGGCCACAATTCAGGTTTGTGTTCTCTGCGTTTATGGGAAGTTGGTTGTGTTTTGCGATTCTTCTTCTGAAATGAGTTAAATCAAAAATTTCTGGCCGATGAAGTGTTTATTCTACTAGTGTTTTAGAATTTATAATGAAATTCTTGTACCCTCCTGTAATAGAATAATAGGGGAAATGAGCGGTGTGGAATAGTAATTGAAGGATCAAGGTTGCGATTCAATTTGACAAGAATGTCACGGGCTCGGAGGAGCAGGGGATGATTTCAGATGTTCAATGTATGCTGGCTCTACCTTAGTGTTGCTGGGGAATAGTTTTCTGTCAGAGTTTGGTCCAGATTTGATGGTTGATCGTATGAATAGGGTCATTGTGGACCCTTGAAAGGTTATTGGCCCAATATGGATGATCGAAATCGGTTTGAGGTCAGTTGGTAGATCTAATGTGAATATATGCACTACATTAGGTCGTATGTGATCATTCCGCACAACATTGTTTATGGATGAGTCTTTGGGTGTTGGATGTTTTCCGTGTTGTCCGTTATTCTATGTGATACTCTATTATTCCATGTGGGTTGTGGTCCCGTGTATCTTGTGATGTTATATGAGCAATATGCCTCTCGAGATGCAGGGCATTTATTGTACCTTAGTCGTGCTTTGGCCCTTGTAGCTAGAGTAATGCTATGCACTTGGCATACTTGTTGTTGATATACGTGTGTTTCATGGGTACGAGAATTATGGCTTGGTGGGTATTTCCTTATTGATTGTTATATGTGAATCGGGTGGCACGCCGCTACAGGTATCATGTTTGGATCAGGTTACACACTGCAATGGTATCATGTGTGGATCGGGTTGCACGCTGCAATAGTGAGATGTTGAGTACGATTCCTTATATTTATTCTATGTGCCTTATTTTTCATCTTTGAGATAGGTTCATAGGATTGATTTGGTTGTTTTTGTTCGTTGCACAGGCCAGATAGTCTTGTATTCAGGTTCGTTATTCCTTATTGGTGATATTCGAGTTGTGGCTTGTCAGCGCATTAATGGCGTCATATTATATTTTAGATGGTGTTTGAGGTAGCTTATTGCCTGAGCAGCTTGTACTGGGTGAGATGAGGTTGTTGGACCTGGAATTAGTGCAATCAGATTTATATAATGTATATTAGAGGAATATTTTTATTAATCAGTTCAGAATGAGGCAATGGTTCTTGCCAAGCAGAGAGAATCCATGAGTTATTGATTTGGCAGGTAGGTATGAATTTCTACACATCTCTTACATCAATGCAATATTGCGAGGGTTGGAACATAGTTTATATTTGTTATGAGGTATATTACGAGCATCTGCTTAGAGAATTTGCAGCTATTGTGGTTCGAGGATGTTATTATGAGCATACAAAAATTATACGGCACATTGCGTGAATTCAGTGTGGGTGCATGATCATATTTTGGTACAGCGTGTTGAGATTGATACGGCATTCGTATGTTAGAATCAAACTTGGTAGAGAATTTCGGATGTTGGAATTTGGTTCTAAGGATTGTGGGCTAAGGTAGCAGGAAGGATCTTCAGTTTGACTTGAGCTAATGTGCTCATATGGGTTGTGGTGGCACAGGCAGGTGCACGACGTGTTAAACAGTAATTTGGGAAACTCTGGAAATAGTTCTTGGCACGTTCGAGGACGAACGTATCTTTAAGTGGGGGAGAATGTAATGACCCGGCCGGTCGTTTTGAGCTCTAGCATGTCGTTCGGCGGTTCGAGACCTTGTGTATCTTCACTTCATGTATTATGACTTGCACATGTAGTCGAATTAGATTTTCGAGAAGATCAAAGTTGGTTTGGAAGAATAATTCCCAATTCGAAAGCTTTAAGTTGGAAAAGCTGGTTGTGGTTTAAATTTTGGGTAAACGACCTCGGATCGAAGTTTTGACGATTTTATTAGGTCCGGATGATGATTTTGGACTTAGGCGTATGTCCGAATTTGGATTTTGAGGTCCGTAGGTTAATTTGATGCTTATTGGCAAACATTGGAAGATTGAAGGTTTAGAAGGTTGATAGGTTTGACTGAGAGTTAACTTTGTTGATATCAGATCTGGATTATGGTTCCGGAGTTGGTATAGGTCTGTTGTATCATTTGGGACTTGCATGCAAAATTTGAGGTCATCCGGGTTGATTTGGTATAGTTCAGCATGAGTTTTAGAATTTTAAAAGTTCATTAGTTCGTAAGGCTTGAATTGATGTGTGATTCATGGTTTTAATATTGTTTGGTATGATTTGAGGCCTCGAGTAGGTCTGTGTTATGTTTTGGGACCGATTTGTGTGAATGGACGGGGTCCCGGAGGCCTGGATGTGTTTCAGGTGGGTTTAGGTTGTGTCGCGCTCTTATTTGATGTTTCGTTGTCGTTTCTTTGGGCATAAAGGGCACTGTATTGAGAAAACGATCTTTGATTTGTGATTATATTAAACCATTAGATCTGTATCATAATTATGGAACCATAGCAACAAGAATCTTTGAATTTCGAGGTCGTATGAGAGAGTTATACCCATTTCCGTGTTGGGAAAGATTGTTGGTATTAGGTGCGGACTTTTGTTCTTTGCGAGCGCGAGAGAGGTTCTGCAAACGCGAAGAAGGATTTCTGGGTTTACCGGTCAACAGAAAAAATTGCTCTTCGCGAAGGTCTCCCCCGAAGGCGATGAACAAAAATCATCTGGACAATGTTTTAAACCGAGAATTTTAGTATTTTGAGCATATCTTAAATTTCTAGAGCTCCGTTTTGAGGTGAGTTTCACGGCGTTGTTCTCGTTTCAACAAGGTATAAATATTTGACCTTTATTTTGATGTTTTCCCATGATTAGTTTCGTTGTTAATTACTTTTATCCATCTTTAGATTGTAGAAATTGGGGTTTTGAGCCCCAGAGTTGAGAAATGGTTAATCCTTGATTTGATGGTCAATTTGTGGATGAAATTGGATGATTTCTAGATAAATACTATATAAGTTAAGGGTAATACTTATTTTTGATAGTATTTGGAATCCGGGCACGTGGGACCATGCATTGACCTTGTTGACTTTTTGAGCGGAGTTGGAAATTGTTACAAATTATTAAATTACGAGTATTGGATGATATTTTAATTAGTTTGCATGTTGTTTTATTAGTTTTGGATCGTTTGGAATTGGTTTAAGGAGTTAGTGAGGCGTTGGAGCCGGTTATCTAATTTCGGAGCGAGATAAGTCTCTTGTTTAACCTTTTTAAGGGAAATTTACCCCGTAGGTGTTATGTTTATTATGTGCTACATGTTGTGGGAGCTATGCACGTATGAGGTGATGAATGTCTGTGTATATGGTAGAATTCTTGATTATGTCTGGGTAGACTTAGACCCACATCATGCTTTAATTGAACTATTTGAGTTATTCTTGCCTATTTAAATGCTTTAATTTCCATTTAGCCTGAGACTAGACTCACGTATAGTATTAGAATTATGATTTTAGATACTTGACGAGCTACTTAATTAGTTGTGGAAGTTGTACTTTCCTTTACGGATTTTTCCGCGTTGTGCGTATGCATCCGATAGTTTTTCTTGAATTTTATAACTTACATGTATATTTGTGAGTGGGGTCAGTGACCCGTCAAAGTTTCATATTCTAATGGGATCGGGTTGAACGCCTCAGCAATATTCTAATGGGATCGGGTCGTTTGCCTCGGTGGTATCATGTAATACACTCTTATGAGATCGGGTCGTTCGCCTCAGCAGTATCATGTAATACACTCTTATGGGATCGAGTCGTTCGCCTCGACAGTATCATGTAACATACTCTTATGGGATCAGATCTTTCGCCCCGGCAGAGTAACATATTCTTATGGGAACGGGACATTCTCCTCGACAGGATTATGTATCACACTCTTATAGGGTTAGGTCGTTCGCCTTGGCAATTCTATGAAACACTCTTATAGAATCGGGTCGCTCGCCTTGGCAGAATCGTTCAAAATAATTGATAAGGAGTCCATGTACTTATGAGTTTCCTGACTTGAGATGTGACCGTTGGTTTGGTATTGACCATTGCGTATTCCATTTGAGGAGGTGTCCGATAATTGAGGACTTTGTGTTCACTATTTAGCTGTAGACCGTACTATTTGCCTATATCTGTTCTCATTGTTTATTTACCATATTTTATACTTGTTTACATTATTATATTTGATTTACTGGACAACTAGTAAGTATCAATGTCGACCCCTTGTCACTACCTCTTCGGAGTTGGGCTAGATATTTACTGGGTACGTGTTGATTTACGTATTCATACTGCACTTCTGCACTAAATATGCAGGATCTTACAGGTTCATTTGGTGGTCATTTGGGCGCGTAGCGCAGCTATTGAGGGGACTTTATAGTAAGCTGCATTTCATGTTACGATTTGCAGCACACAGAGTTTCCATTATAATTATTTACTTTATCATGTCTATCTTGTATTCCAGACATATGTTGTATTGTTATTGTACTTCCTAATAGATGCTCATGCACTTGTGACACCGGGTTTTAGGATGTTCTAGAATTTGTTTATGGTTTTTCTTACCACAGACACACTTTTATTTTATATTTCATTTAAATTGTACGTATCTATGATTTTTAATGCACCAATTTCCCTATCTAAAAAGATTTATGATTTCAAAAATAATAAAATGAATAATTAAGTCAGTAGACCTCTCGTTCCCTCTGGGACTCTTTCCCTCTCGTTCTTTCTCTGATTTCATCGACACACACACGGGATTTAGGAAGCTAAAGGAAAAATCATAAACACACACGAAATAGATAGAAAGCAAGTCTGAAATTCAAAGATCCAAACAAAAAGTTCAGATTTGAAAATCACAAAACCCCCCAAAACAGAAGGAAAAACTGAATTTCGGAGAAGATTTAAAAGGGGATTTGATTGCTGAAGCTTCAAAGTTCAAATTCCTCCTCTCTGGATCTAAAAGCTGGTTGACTGTTGATATTATTGCTTTATTGCTGAGATTACCGCCGAGCCTCTTTGGATTGATTTTCGATCTTCATTTGGGCTCACTTTAGCGCCATTGCTTTGTTCGATTTAGTGGTAGCGGTGATAACTCCTTCTAGTTTTGGGGTCGTGGTATTTTCTATGTTTTCAGGAATTCTCGGAGTATTGGAGACAAGTTGGGCGCACGAGCACTGACAAAGGAAAGCAACCTGGGCGAATGTCAGCAAAAGGCGGTAGGAAGTGGTGCGTGAGCGTACAACTACATCGAGTACAGCAAATCAGCCACAGATTTTGTTATCGGGAGTTGGTACCTCCTGTTTTACTGTTTCCCTTTTGGTGTTAGCTAAATTACTGTTACTTTACTTCGCAATAGTTAAACATTTCAACTAGGATACTAGTTACCACTTGTTTCCTTCTAGTTTGATTTGTTGTCCGTTGTGCACTAGCGAGTCTTCTCTAGATTGTTGTAGGTGTAGTGGCTGCAGTCTGGGATGATAGAATAAGGGCATGTCCTCGGGTGGGGCAGAGTGTGGGGCTGGGGTCAGGGGGTGGGTCGGGTAGCAGGGGAGGTAGAGGGGGCAAGAGAGCCTATAGGTTGAGAATCGGGTCATGGAACATAGGTTCACTAACGAGTAAATCCATAGAGTTGGCAAAAATCCTGCAGAAGAGGAAGATTAATATAGTGTGTGTTCAGGAGACTAGGTGGGTCAGATCGAGGGCGAAAAACGTGGATGGGTATAAGTTGTGGTACTCAGGTGTCCTGAGGGGTAAGAATGGAGTGGGTATCCTGGTAGATAACCATCTTAGAGAGTCCGTGGTAGAGGTCAGGCGGGTGAATGATAGACTAATGACTATTAAGTTGGTGGTGGGTGAGGGTACTTTAAATATTGTTAGCGTGTACGCACCGCAAGCAGGCTTGGATGAGGATATTAAGAGGCGCTTTTGGGAGTGTTTGGATGAAATTGTTCATAGTATACCGCCTTCTGAGAGGTTATTCATAGGAGGAGATTTCAATGGTCATATTGGGTCATCTGCAGGTGGGTACACTGAGGTGCATGGCGGCTTTGGTTTCGGGGAGCGGAACGGATGGGGCATTTCGCTGTTGGACTTTGTCAAGGCTTTCGATCTAGTCATTGCGAACTCGAGTTTTACGAAGCTGGATGAACATTTGGTTACTTACCAAAGTTCGGTGGCGAAGACTCAGATTGATTATCTCTTCCTCAGGAGATGCGACAGAAGGTTGTGCGAGGACTGCAAAGTTATCCCAGGTGAGACACTCTCAACGCAGCATAGGCTTTTGGTGATGGACATTTGTAAAGAAGAGGTCAGTACAAGGACGCCCCAGGATTAGGTAGGGCGCCTTAACTAAGGATAAAGTTAAGGATTTGGAAGGAAGGTTATCGGTAATGGGAGCTTGGAGAAGTAGTGGGGACGCAAACACAATGTGGTCGACGACGGCAGACTGTATAAGAAAGGCGGCGAGAGAGGTGTTAGGGATATCTACGGGCCACAATGGTGGCCACAAAGGAGATTGGTGGTGGAATGCAGTTATCCAAGGTAAAGTGGAAGCAAAGAAGGCGGCTTACATGAGGTTAGTAGGGAGCACTGACGAGGAGGAGAAGAGAGAGAACAGTCAAAGGTATAAGGTAGCTAGGAAGGAGGCGAAGACGGCAGTGACGGAGGCTAAGACGGCAGCTTTTGCTCGTCTGTATGAGGAACTAAGGAACAAAGGTGGGGAGAAGAAGTTATTCCGACTCGCTAAGGTGAGAGAGAGGACAACTCGGGATCTGGACCAAGTGAGGTGAATAAAAGATGATGACGGCAAAGTTTTGATGGGAGATGACCAGATTAAGAGGAGGTGGCAGACCTACTTTCATAAACTTCTAAGTGAAGAAGGGGATCAGGATATTATACTTGGGAAATTGAGGAATGCCGACAGTAACCATGAATTAAGTAATTGTAGGGACATTGATATCGATGAAGTCATGGAGGCAATGCGTAAGATGAGAAGGGGCAGAGCTACCGGGCCAGACGAAATTCCGGTTGAACTGTGGAGGTGTGTGGGTAAAGCAGGCGTGGAATGGCTTACTGCATTGTTTAGTGTTATATTCAAGACTAATAGGATGCCTGAAGAGTGGAGGTGGAGTACAATGGTCCCGTTATATAAGAACAAAGGTGATGTCCAGATCTGTAACAACTATAGGGGCATCAAATTACTAAGTCATACCATGAAAGTTTGAGAGAGAGTGGTAGAGATGAGAGTGCGAAGGACGGTGTCTATTTCAGACAACCAGTTCGGGTTCATGCCGGGGCGATCTACCACAGAAGCTATGCACCTTATTAGGAGGATGGTGGAGCAGTACAGGGATAGGAAAAAGGATCTCCACATGGTGTTTATTGATCTGGAGAAAGCGTACGATAGGGTTCCTAGGGAGGTCTTATGGAGCTTCTTAGAGGATAAAGGGGTCCCGATTGACTATATTAGGGTGATTAAACACATGTATGCTGGAGCTAAGACTCAGGTTAGGACAGTAGGAGGCAACTCTGAACACTTTCCAGTTATTACGGGGTTGCACCAAGGATCTACGCTCAGCCCATTCCTATTTGCCCTGGTGATGGATGCACTGACTCATCATATTCAAGGAGAGGTTCCATGGTGCATGCTATTTGCTGATGACATTATTCTAATTGACGAGACACGAGGCAGCGTCAACGAGAGGCTAGAGATTTGGAGACATGCTCTTGAGTCTAAAGGTTTCAAGTTGAGCAGGACAAAGACGAAATACCTCGAGTAATGAATAAAGACATGCAATTCATGATTATATGAATATCACACAACTCACCTCTAAGGGAGGTTTGAGTGAAAGTGGTTACATGAATATGTCATTGGTCGCTTACATGTGATATGCCAACTATTATTTTGTCATGCCTTATAAAAGTTATTAAAGGCAAAATAAAAGCAAGAAAATCAAAGAGCAACGTAATTCCCCATTCATCCGAAATAGTATTTTAGTAAAGAAGAGAGGCATTTTGCTTATAATAATTCTGACCATGACAATTTATTATGATATAACTTTCTCCGTGAAGGAGACATTTACCATATGAATGGTATAATAAAAGATCTTGTAGTATAAAAGTTATTAAGAGCTCCGAAAAAACTAATTTGTTACTATCCGGATGAATAAAATTATTCATGACATTGATATTGTAAAGTCTCAAAAGAAACTTTTTAAGTTTCAAATGTATAAGTCAAAGTGGTTGGCATATTGAGACTATAAATGAAAGGAAGATTGAATATCTTCATATTTCTATAATTATACCGGGTAAATATGAAAGGTTACCCGATTTTCTTTCTATTTGTACTACACAAATATAAGCATGATGATGAAATCATATGCCAGAAGTAAACTAGAGGTTTACTAAAACAAATATTAGTTGGCATAACCGGTTGACCATCCTGGTTCAATTATGATGCGAAAAATTAATTGAGAATTACATTGGCATATATTGAAGAATAGAAGATTCTTCAAGAATTCTCTTGTGCTGCTTATTCTCATGATATACCAGTTAAGGTTGGGATTCAATCTCTTGATTTCTGGAACGAATAAAAGGGGATAAATATATGGGCCGAGTCACCTGCCATATGGACCGTTTGCTAATATATGATTTTTAATAGATGCATCTATTCTATGGTCTCATGTGCATTTGTTATCAATTTGCAGTTTGGCTTTTGCAAGATTGCTTGCTCAAATTATTAGAGCACGGTTCCAGAATATAAATTATGATGATTTATCTTGATAATACTGGTTTAAATCCAAGTTGGTTTAGCAGAAATTGTATGCCTTCAATTATAGTTAAATCATTGGTTATGAGAACAAAACTCCCAAAAACAAAATTTGGTATGAAATGTATTATTTACTATACAACAGCACTTGTACGCATCTAGCCAAGTTATAAAAATTTCTCCCTATCGCAATCGGTTCAGGGTCAGGAACCAAATAGTTTCTATATAGAAATATGGATGTACTATATGATTTAATTATGCCACCATAATGCAAAGAGATGGGTTCCCATAGAAGGTTGGGAAATGTGTTGGTGATCCCAACATTAGGGGGAGAAAATGGGTTGCAGAGAAAGTGATACGTGAAATAAATTATTATTAATACATATAGATCCTCGTACAAGAAAATATGAACTTGAAGTTCAAGTGATAATTCATTTACAAATTATTGCCAGACGCATTTGCTGACCAAAGCTAAATGTCATATTTCAGCTGCTAATGCTCCAAATAGAATAAAGTCCATGAGGGACAGAGTCTATGGCACGCATGAAGCGTAACAGACCAATTGGTTCCAAATATAAAACTCCTTGAAGAAGGAGAGGGGCAAATATTCAAAATGATCATAATAAGGAGGCAAGTACCCTAGAAGAGCGCCACGACATAACACTTCATAAGACCTCATGGGAGAGGCTCAGGTACCTGAAAATAATGAGATAAAAAGATCTCAATAAGTTATGTATTTATTAGGTAATAATAGAACCGACATAAAGTGATCATCGACGATATTGTTAATATAATGTAGCGCTCAATATTATTAATATTGATGAGGATCTTGAGCTCAAATCTGTCATGAAATTTGGACAGATAAATGATTGGCCAAAATAAAATAAAAAAATACGCAATCAAGATTGATTTCATCTGAAAAATGTGAAGTTGGACAGATAGTCCAAACACCTTAAAGTATAAAGTCATCGGAGGTATAAATGTGTTCTTGTGCGAAGAAAGACAAGTCGATAGACATAAAAACGACTTGTGTCACAAGAAAATTTGTAAATATCCTGGCATTTCAGGTTTTAATCTGGCAATACATGAAAAACTTGATATGCATATAATGGATATCATTGAAGGATTTAGATTGTTCTGAAACATATTAAGGTTTCCATGAAATTTATTAAATAAAGCTTCAATAATCTTTATGCGGATTGAAACAATCAAGGCGCATGTGGAATAATCCTTCTTCAATTGTGTTTATTTCCCTATCTATTACAAGGCCTTTATATAGGCATAAAAAGTCAAGAAAATATGTCATGGAATGTCATTGAACATACAAAATATGTCATTAAGCATTTGAGATGAATATCGTGGAAGAAGAGTAGACATCCACCATAATGTGATATTTATCATAACACTGCCCCTTGGATGTCCATAGATAATGTGCCTCGTTAAAACCTTACTAGAAAAAAACCCTATGGGAAAAAAATTCTAGTGAAGGAAAAAGAGTACACATGTTTAGAAATACGCCTTTTGGTTGCCTCGTTAAAAACCTTGCAAGGAAAAACCTGGTGGGACAAAACCTTGTAAGGGAAAAAGAGTACAACGCGTATTAATTCTCCCTGATAAGAGCATCAATTCATATCCTTGATCATTCACATCCCAATCTTGTATACTAGTTTCTTAAAGGTTGACGTCGGTAGAGATTTGGTGAACAAATCAGCCATATTATCACTTGAACGAATCTATTGCACATTGATATCACCATTTTTTTGAAGATCATGTATGAAAAATAACTTTGGTGAAATGTGCTTTGTCCTAGCTCCTTTTTATGAATCCTCCCTTCAATTGGGCTATGCATGTTGTATTATCTTCATACAAAATTGTGGGTAATTTTTAACACTTCAAACCACATTTGTATCGAATATTATGTATTATAGACCTCAACCATACACATTCTCAACTTTCTTCATGAATAACAATTATCTCAGCATGATTAGATAAAGTAGCCACGATTGATTAGAACCTGAAATGCCAGGATATTTACAAATTTTCTTGTGACACAAGTCGTCTTTATGTCTATCGACTTGTCTTTCTTCGCACAAGAATACATTTATACCTCCGCTGACTTTATACTTTCAGGTGTTTGGACTATCCGTCCAACTTCACATTTTTCAGATAAAATCAATCTTGATTGCATATTTTTTATTTTTATTTTGGCCAATCATTTATCTGTCCAAATTTCATGACAGATTTGAGCTCAAGATCCACGTTAATATTAATAATATTGAGCGCTACATTATGTTAACAATATCATCGACGATCACTTTACGTCGATTCCATTATTACCTAATAAAGACATAACTTATTGAAATCTCTTTATCTCATTATTTTAGGTACCCGAGCTTCTCTCATGAAGTCTTATGAAGTATTATGTCGTGGTGCTCTTCTAGGGCACTTGCCTCCTTATTATGACCATTTTGAATATTTGCCTCTCTCCTTCTTTAAGGAGTTTTATCTTTGGAACCGATTGGTCTGTTACACTTCATGCATGCCATATACTTTGTCCCTCATGGACTTTATTCTATTTGGAGCATTAGCAGCTGAAATATGACATTTAGCTTTGGGTCAGCAAATGCGTCTGGCAATAAATTGTAAATGAATTATCACTTGAACTTCAAGTTCATATTTTCTTGTATGAGTATCTATATATATTCATAATAATTCATTTCATGTATCACTTTCTCAGCTGCCCATTTTCTCCGGCTAATGTTGGGATCACCAACATATTTCCCAACCTTCTTTGGAAACTCATCTTTGTGCATTTTGATGGTATAATTAAATCATATAGCACATCCATATTTCTAGATAGAAACTATTTGGTTCTTGACCCTGAACCGATTGTGATAGGGAGAAATTTTTATAACTTGGCTAGATGCGTACAAGTGTTGCTGTATATTAAACAATACATCTCATACCAAATTTTGTTTTTGGGAGTTTTATTCTCATAACTAATGGTTTAGCTATAATTGGAGGCATACAGTTTCTGCTAAACCAACTTGGATCTAAATCAGTATTATTAAGATAAATCATTATAATTTATATTTCTGTGCTATAATAACTTGAGCAAGCAATCTTGCAAAAGCCAAACAACAAGTTGATAAAATGCACATGTGACCATAGAATAGATGCATCTATTAAAATCATATAATAGTAAATGGTCCACATGGCAAGTGACTGAGCCCATATATTTATCACCTTTTATTTGTTCCAGAAATAAAGGGATTCAATCCCAACCTTAACTGGTATATCATGAGAATAAGCAGCACAAGATAATTCTTGAAGAGTCTTCTATTCTTCAATATATGCCAATGTAATTCTCAATTAAATTTTCGCATCATAATTGAACCAGGATGGTCAACCGGTTATGCCAACTAATATTTATTTTAGTAAACTTCTAGTTTACTTGTGGTATATGATTCCATCATTATGCTTATATTTGTGTAGTACAAATAGAAAGAAAATCGGCTAACCTTTCCTATTTACCTGGTATGATTATAGAAATATGAAGATATTCAATCTTCCTTTCATTTATAGTCTCAATATGCCAAGCACTTTGACTTATACATTTGAAACTCAAAAAGTTTCTTTTCAAACTTTACAATATCAATGTCATGAAAATTTTTATTCATCCGGATAGTAACAAATTAGTTTTTCCGGAGCTCTTAATAACTTTTGTACTACAAGATCTTTTATCATACCATTCATATGGTAAATGTCTCTTTCACGGAGAAACTTATATCATAATAAATTGTCATGGTCAGAATTATCATAAGCAAAATCATTTCTTGCTTTAATTTTGCTTTTAATAACTTTTATAAGGCATGACAAAATAATAGTTGGCGTATCACATGTACGCGACCAATGACATATTCCTGTACCCACTTTCACTCAAACCTCCCTTAGAGGTGAGTTGTGTGATATTTATATAATCATGAATTGCATGTCTTTATTTATTACTTTTATCACATATTGCCACATTCAACTTTAAGAGTGGGTTTGCATTCTCAATGCTTATCATAATTCACATTCTCTTCAAGGAATGGATCATAATCAGCGACGTGCTTTGTTATTTTCATACCAATTTGATGGTAAACATTGCCTTCACATTTTGAAGGACTATTTTGAGAACCCTTATTGTTCTCATTTTATAATCATAGTGATGATTATTATTATTTTGATCTTTGGAACGCCCACGTTCGTTGTTCAACCACTTGTCTTCATTTAAACTTATTATGCACTGCTACCACATTCACTTCAAGAATGAAGCAAATTAAGTGGGACAATCTTCATGCCTTTAATGAAAAATATATTATTTTTCTTTAGTCATTAGATATCATCAATTGGTACAGTGGAACTCAAACCCAATATCTTACCCATATAAAGCATGTTTGGCCATAATGAATTGGGACTTAAACCCAACTCTTATCATCATGGAGCATCAGGACTTAAACTCGATGTCTTATCCTTATGGTGCGTTGGGACTTAAACCCATCGTCTTACCCTCATATAATATTTATCACAAATTATCTCATTCACTTTTAGGAATGGAACATAATTTTATGTAGCCACAAATAAGTAAATAGAAATGATAGGAACTATTATCAACAAAAATATGATGGAGTACAAACTCGTGTATTAGTATCTTACAGGTAAACATTTCGAAACAGAAAGTCACCATGTAGCGTTATTACTATATGATGTGTTACTGCAAATTAATGCATGATGATTACATAAAATGTACACAAGAATTGAAATACATAACTAAATATACAATTTCAGAAAGCAAATAATCATGAGTAATAACTATTGCTAACATATTATGTTTTTATACAGAAGATGTCAAAATAGACTAGTAAAACATAATGATATCACTTTGCCAACTATCAACATAAAAAAATATGTTGCATTTAATTAGATTAGTGTTGCGACCAAAACACTCACGCAAGTGTACGCGATCGACAAGTAATATAGTAGTAAGTAAAGTATCGTTCCCACGAGGAATTGTGATCAACTTATCGACTGATGTAGACTCAAACAATTATCAATTCAAGCTAAATTATCACAAAATATATAAAGAACCAATTTACAACTTACTTAATAATTGCACAATAATTCAACACAAAATTACTACACCAATTTCACAATATGTTTATAACAATTTGGATAAATATATTCCCGGGTCATGGACTTGCTAGAAATTATGCTACTATTTTAGCTTAAAATGGATTTATTGAATTATCCGGGTTATTGATTATAGGGTTAATAATATTCATAAGAATCTTTCGAGTTCTTATGCATCTATTCAAGTTAAACTAATACCTATATGTCTATGGTATTAATATTAGCAAGAATGCATTTACAACTCCTATTTTTCAACCAAGCAAGGCAATTAAGTATAGTTCTATCTTAATTGCGAATCTTTCACCCGATGCCCAGGATCCAGCGCTAGTGGGGTTTTCTCTTGTTAAGATGTTGCTGCTCAACTTTTCGTCATTTGACTTCATTTTTCACTTGATTACCATCATAAATCCTCATTTGTTTATTGAACTCTTGTGAGACATTAAAGTCATGATTAGAGCCAATTTTTGCATTATTTGAACATTTACAATAGTAAACCATCCTTAAGTTGAGCTAAAACATAGGCTATATTAAACAATTTAGCCTATTATCAATTAGTATGGATCATAATATAATTGACATTATTTTTCCTGTGCCTAAAGCAGAAGATTAACGAAATACATTGCCTTTACCAAAATAGAAATCTAAGCATACAGTTTTTCACTCGCAAAATTTTTTCTTTCTCAAAGAAGCAATAGAACCACATCATGAAGCCAAACAAAATCGGAATAAAATCTCAACATAATATTGCTAACATATTAAAATCCTTGAAGTAATATGACCATTCCTACAACATGATCATGTGACATAACTATTGTGAGTAAGAAAATCACCTTTTCCGGATTAACAGTATTTAGCTCTAACATGCTTGAAATTTAGTTTCATGGGACCTCTAGGATATAGTAATAATTATTATCTACCTAATATACATGTCTAACTTTTGTAGTAATAATGTTATAATTTATAGAACCACTAAAAGGCTATGTAACTGACCAACTATTAGCATCTGATGGTCTTGCCTTGTTTCATCCGCTCCAAACTAACATATAACTCCTTTTCATTTTCATGGCGAGATATGGAAAAACCATACGAAATTTTGCTGCAACACTTCAACTTTTATGCCTAATTTCGTGTTGATAACGTGTTAAGAATTGTAGCTCAAAAATAACAATATAGAACAAGGAAAAACAAGTTAAGAGATACAGAGAGAAAGAGAGAAGGAAGAGATTTTCTTCTTCAATTGTGTGTATTTCCTTATCTATTACAAGACCTTTATATATGTATAAAAAGTAAAGAAAATATGTCATGGAATATGTCATTGAACATACAAAATATCTCATTGAATATGTCATTAAGCATTTGAGATGAAGATCGTGAAAAAAGAGTAGACATCTACCATAATGTGATATTATCATAACATTCATATGCTTATGAGAAAAAGTCAAAATTGACAGCATGAATTACTAAAAAGATGGTATTTGAACTATTAAACTGTAATTCCAAGAAAGTATGATGTTTTATGCAACTTTCCAAACATTTGATATACTAATTAGAGTCAGATCCAACATTTTGGCACTTCCGTACTACTATTTTATTAAACCTAAAAACTCTTTTATTGTAGTCTTTGGAGAGTTATTTTGCATTTTGTTTCTTTTATAGTTGCATCAATTGACCAATGTTTTATTCCCTGGAAAAAGGTGTTTAACATGGTTCTGTTTAATCAAAATACATAAGCAAAGTAAAAACTATTAATTAGATTAGTTCATCTTGTAATTGTTTATTTCTTGTATCCCTTCTTAATACTCTCTCCGGTCCACAATAAGTGACTAATTTGCTTTTTTATTTTGGTCCAAAATAAGTATCCATTTATATAATCAAGAAAGAATTCAATTTGTTTTTACAAAATTACCCTTATGTACATATCCCTAAAAAGTTTTCTTACTCCTCACATTAAATATTTAATTAAGGGTAGTTTAGTCATACTAGGTATTTTTGTATAGAATTTAGTATTTTCCTAATGGGCGTCCCAAAAGCAAATTGGTCACTTATTGTGGACCGGATGGAGTACATTTCAAATTGGTGTCTTCGAAAATAAGATATGCTCCGGATGTTATCTTATTTAAAAGTTACAAGTAGAGGCGCAACCAAAATCTTAAGTTTTTGGGTTTAGGATTTTAGCCCTTTTAACTTACTGAATTCTAAATTAATAATTTGAACATATTAAATTATTTTTTAAGATAAATATACAGTTTGGAGTAGGTATACGATATAAAAGAAAATCGTATTCTTTCCCTCATCATACTCATGAGGGTGAATGCATTTGTTTTTGGTTATAAATACGAACATCAATATCTTAATCTTTTAAACTGAAAATTACATATTTAAAAATTATTACACATTTTGAATTCTGATAGTCTTTAAAAGATAGTTTGATATGATAGATAGTAATATTATCATATAAAATGAGATAAAGTATTATTGATAAAAAGAGAATTGAGCGGTAAATAAGTAGTATACTTATTGCAGTACATCTTACATGTGTAATATTTAGGTCCCGTTTGTCTATAAAAAGTTTTTCCTTTTTTTGAATTTTTTCTTTAAAACGAATTTGTCCATAAAAATTTGTAAGTTTTGAAAAAAAAAATCGAAAATGAGTTTTTCAAAAATCAAAAAGTGGTTTTGGCCACTTTTTCATAATTTTCAAACAAAACTTTTTCCGTGCTCACAATTGCAACTTTTTCCCCCACTTTTTTAAAATTGCAATAACTTTTCAGTGAAATGTATGTTCAAACATAATTTTAAATTTCAAATACTATTTTTTTCATAAATTATATTTTTATGTCCAAAGGCCTACTTAATTTCTACCAAATCCCCGGCCTTTTCTCTTTTTCTGGTGGGTGTCAATGTCTGATTCAATCAGTTACTTCAAATAAAATCATATTATACCAAAAAATTAGTTTATTTATTTATTATATATAATCAGCCCAATCATTTCAATTTCTCTTTAATTTCAGTTCGATTCAATTAATTTTAATATATTATTAAATAACAATGATAATATTACTAAGATACCCATTTGTTGCCCGAAAATAGCAATCTTCGATATATCATAAAAATTATACTATATAATAGATCTTAGCAATGTTGATCATTTTGATTAAGCCTTTTCTCATTTTAATATATTATTAAATAACAATGATAATATTACTAAGATACCCATTTGTTGCCCGAAAATAGCAATCTTCGATATATCATAAAAATTATACTATATAATAGATCTTAGCAATGTTGATCATTTTGATTAAGCCTTTTCTCATTTTACTAAAAAATATATGGAGAAACTAAAAATGCAAAACGTGTATTAGTGTAGAGGCAAAAAAATAAAAATATTGTAAAGTTACAAATTTTATTTGGAATAATTCTGTACTATTTGTTGCACTTCTTTCTTTTGGTAATTTGTTACACTTTAAAAATAACAAAAATGGGAAAAATTAATTTAAGGGAAAGAAGTAAATGAATAATCTAAAAGAAAAAGAGTGGCTGGCGCTTACTGCTGGAGTCTGGACTACTCTCTAATTCGTGCAACTTCTATGACTCTCCCATTTTAATTCAGAGAAATACGAATTTTGCTTAATTGCTTTTCTTGCATCATTGTCATCTTTTGTCTCATTCATTACGTTTTACTGTAACATAAAGGGTACTTTGATTATTGACTCATGAAAACTAAAAGCAAACAAATGGATGCAAAGATCAAATTCTTACTAGTCTTAAGTAAGATGGAATTAAAGCTAGAATTTTTTTAGTTTTTTATCTTGTCTCGTCCAAATGATTTGGTATATATATGAATTTCAGAGGATAAATTAGCCTCAGTCAACATAGCATAGATACTTATAAAAATGGAGCTTGTTGTAATTTTCCTCAAGCTTGAAGTTAGTCCAAACATCAACTAGAAACATGCTTGAAAGCAGAAATTACAATGTTCTTGAACATATGAATTCAACATTTCATTACTCTAGAATCTATGCATTTTTGCTTGTTGTTTATGCTCGCCCGTGGAGGTGGAGTATGCTTGATAATCACCTTTCATAGAGTCAGGGGCGGAGCTAGCATAGGACTTACGGAGGTTTGGCCGAACCCATTAACACTACTAGAAATTCGGGAAAAAACGACCGCAAAAAGCGACCAGAGTTGGTCGCTATTGGGCTAAAAAGCGACCAAAAGGGTCTGGTAACTATATTGATGGTCCCTTTTATTTAGGGACCAAAGTTGGTCGCTAATTAACGACCAACTTTGGTCTCTAAGCTAAATGGACCAATTTTTCCGGATATTGACTATAGAGACCAACTTTGGTCGTTTTATTAATTTAATAATATAAATTTGGCGACCAAAGTTGGTCTCTAAACATAAAATACATTATTTATTTATTTATTATTAATCATTAAAAAGCGACCAACTTTGGTCTCTAATCCAAATATTATATTTTAAAATCTGGAAACTAGAGACCAAGGTTGGTCGCTTTTTTATTCAATTATTTATTTATTCTATTAAACTAGCGACTAACTTTGGTCCCTAAATACATGAATTTAATTTATTTTTTAAATATTAGCGACCAACTTTGGTCGCTATATCACCAGAAATTTTATTTTATTTAATGAAATAGCGACCAAGTTTGGTCACTTTTTGTAGAAATCTGGGTAAATAGCGACCAACGTTGGTCGCTATTCTCCAGAAAATTATTTTTTTTAACATGAAAAGCGACCAAATAGAGACCAACTTTGGTCACTTTTCTGTGTATTATCTTGGCAGAAACTGCCTGTTTTGTCAGCTACACCACCTGTCAGTCATACCAAAACCCTAACAAGCAACAACAACAACAATTCAAACAACAATTCCAATAACAATACCAAACAACAACCCAACAACAGCAACAACACAAAAACAACATTAAAAAGCTACATTAAAACCAAGAAAGTGTAAATTTCAATAGAGCTACCAAACTAAGTTAACTCTTATTACAACCCAATGGAAAACAAATTGTATTTGTCTAGTTCAAATTGTCTAAAATTCATTCATTGTTTGGTACATCATTATCATCACCGTCTGATGAAGTTTTATCATCATCACGGTATTGAGAAGGGTCTACTTGTCGATGACGGGAAGAATGATCACGGGGAGGACGGGAGGAACGACCACTTGGAGGACGGGACGAACGAGCACGGGGACGGGCAGCCTCTGGCGATGACGGCCGAGACCGGGGAATCGAAAAAGATCCAGCTAGGAGATTTTTTATCTGCTCTTGCATGCTCTGGCACTGAGCGACCACGCCAATATACTGAGCATCTCTAAGCTTTTATCTTTCCTTGGACGCTTCTAGCTCGGATGTGAGCTTTGTCACAGTCTCCCACATAGCGGAGAGGCTCTCCCCATCAAGTTGCTCGGCTTGCGAGGAAGTCCCTATTCCTTGCATTCCACACCTATAGCGATGGAATGTCTTAGTAGGAAGGCCGTATACCTTCCCCCATTTTGGACCGCCTGCAGCCCGCGTCCATAGTCTTTCAACATCCTTGGCCGAAAGTTGGAATGACGCGCCCGACTCATTAGGTGGTTGGCTGCGTATGAATTCCTCAGCTTCAACTCTGAAGCGATCCTATAATAAAAAGTAAATTGAATTAGTATTTCAAAATTTATATAAAAGTAAATGAAAATACTTAATGAAAAGTGAAAACTTACATGTACAGTCGAGGCACGTCCCTCGACCCACCTTTCTTGATCCGTCTCTTTCTTCTTCTTCACAATATGAGTCTCCCTGAATAGCTCATCTTGGTTCATCGGACAACCCAACTTCTTTTCCTGAAAACTCATAAATTTTAATTAATAAATAAAATATATATACTTTGAAAATTAAAATAAATTAAGCAATTACGTACCATTCTTCTTTTTATTGTCCCCTGGCTGACCACACCTCCAGTGTGCAATGTTCCTCCCTTCTCAGATGCGCGAGCTTTCTTTCCCTTTTCGCTCTTCTATAAGAACTCTGCAGTAAGCCATTGCCTTTGCAAATCATCCTAAAACTCCTGAAGCAACCAGCCAGGCTTCTGGTTCAGCTGTCTAGATATGGAGAAAGAATGCGACAACCGCTTGCGAGCTTTGAGATTAAAATTTGCAGCCACGTCCGTGCTATACTGGTGTTCCCATACACACTTGCTCTGTATTTCAAAAGTTAAATATTATATGGAAATATCATAAATATAAATAATTATACTGCTTAAAAGAACATTTATACCTTAAATTCATTGAAAATTGCCTCCTTCAGTGAGAATGGGAATTCACGCCAAGACGCATAAGGGGCATCATAAAGCTTTCTGGTTGCTTTGGTGATTATCCTCGTAGTAATATTACTCGGGAGGAACCTGCAATTTAATAAATAAAACAAATTAATATCTTAGTAAAAACTGTATAAAAAATAAACATAAAAATAACAAATAACTCTTACCCATCACCCTCAGGGACTATGATGATCCTGCCATACTGATCATAATGCACCTCCTCGTCAGAAGCAGTAGCACCATCAGCATCATCGTCCGAAACATGTGTATCAGAGGCATGTGTGGAAGGAGTAGGGGGTCAGAGCTACTATCCCGCAAGCGAAGGCCTCCAATAGGTGGAGTCGCTGATGACGATAGATGTGATCCCTGTGACTGCGACATAGCTGCACGGATCGCAAGTGGCTGTGATACTGACTGCTGTGACCCGAGTGGCTGTGACCTGACTGGCTGTGATCCATGTGGCTGTGACATGGATCGATGCATGGATCGATGCGATCCATGTGATGCTGCTAGGTGGGATCCACGCGGTAGTGAGGCAGGTGGACTGTATGTCGGACGCACAGTCCGATGGCCTTGTGAAGAAACACCCAGGGTCTGCATGAAGGTGTAGGGCTAGTGATGTTGTGGCAACTCAGTATAGCCATGGGGTAGAGGCTATGGCATAGTGATAGGCAAATCAGAAGATGGTGGAAAAGATTGATGAGTAGTATCTTCTACCCTCCTCTTTTGCTTCCTAGCCTTACCTCGACCCCGAGAACCACTACATTCATTGTTACCTCGACCCTTATCTGTCATCTGCATAATATAATACATATTTAGATTGAAACATATAAGGAAACTATCTATAAACGAGAGTTATCGAAGAAATCAACTTTTTAAAGCTCATCGACGTATTCTTCCTCGTCAGAGAATTCTTCTTCCTCACTAGTTTGAGCTTCATCAGTTGATTCTTCTTCCTCGTTTTCTATAATTCTTACTTTATTTATATCAACTTCTTCCAATATGTGTTCAGGATGTTCCAAATCATTTTCTAAAAGTTCGTCCACTATTTCGTGAACACTGGAGATATCATTTTGATATGCAACATCCAACACATTCTCGAATTCGACCCTACCTACAGGCTTAGTTTTGATTACAACCCACCAATCGGACTTATTCCGCCGAAATGGATAAGGAGCATAATACACTTGCTTAACATTATGTGCAATTATGAAAGGATCATAGCGATCATACTCCCTCATATGATTAACCTCAATTATGTTGTATTGATTGTGTACTCTCGTACCTCTTGTTGGATTTGGGTCAAACCACTTGCATCTAAAGAGAATAATTTTCTTAAATGACCTACCTGAATATTCTAATTCTATTATTTCTTTGAGCACACCATAATAATCAATATCTCCAACTTGGTTGCCATCACCACCTTGAACCCACACCCCACTGTTGTTGCTTTTTTATTTTTAGAGCAACCCTCTGTATGAAACTTATAACCATTCACAACGTACTTGGAATATGTTGTGACCTCAACCCCAGGTCCCCAAGATATATCTTTCAAAAATTAATTTACACCATTATTTGGATCATTTACCTACATATTGTTAACAAAATTCATAAGTTAGTATAACTTCCAAACATTGTTTACCTACATAGTGTTAGAATATTTTAAGGATATACTTACAAATTGTTTGAACCACCTATGAAATGCCGTATATACAACATCTTGACCAAATTGACCCACGAAGTGACTGTGACACATCAAATATTTTTAGTAGTTGCATTGAGATGTAATCACAGTAAATTTTATATTTTGATAACTATTAAATCAATACTTACTTGAGAAATGGTACTACTTTGGATAATTTAGCAACACATGAAGTGTAGCTGACTTGAACTCCATATCACTCAATTTTCTCTTTCTACCATCCTTAGAACATCGGCCTGGTTGATTGAATATGGACATAGGCGGATATAATGGATCATTCGTAAGGTCAACCGTGTGCCTGTTGGGCCTTTCTAACTGTTCATAAAAATGTCTTGCTTCATCATTAGGAGTTTGTTCAACATTTTCGTTGGGCTCACCCCCAAAGTGCATTCCAAAAGCATTCGCAACCATATCATGAATTCTGGAATCACTATTTCTATTCTCCCTCGACCTACTACTTTCACCAACAACCACGTTATGAAATATCCCATGGCTACCATCCATCTCTCCATGATTAGTCCACACAAAGTAATTCGCTATAAACCCCACCATATAAAGATGAACCTTAACTTCCTCCGATTTTCCAAACTTCATACAGTCGCACTTAACACAAGGGAACCTAATTACTCCTTCTTTTATGTATGACGGAAGTAACATTGCATGTCTAATAAAGTCCTCAACCCCTTCTACAAAATCCTCCCGCAATCCCCGCCGATTAGGATAATTCCTATTGTACATCCAAGAACGATGTTCCATCTATTTAAATAAAGCAAGAACAAATTAAATTAGTTAATTCATAGCCTAATCTTTTTTTAGTTAACTAAAAGTCCAATTCATATCTTATTATTGTTGCTTCATAAAATGAAATTTAGCCCCATATATAAATTAGTCTACCTAAATAGTTAATTTATTTGAACCCTAAAAGTATTAATAAGAACCCTAAAAAATTGCAAATAATATATAACATGGAGAAATTGAACCCTAACATGGAGACTAACCTTGGGAGTGGAGGTCGCCGGAATTTGTTGCTGCCGTCAGGGGTCGCTGGTAGCGGGGGCGTCGCTGCTGCTGGAAGTCGGAGGGGGGAAGGGGTTTTGAGTGTTAGAGGAGAAAGATTTTAATTTGGGGAATAATTTTGAAAGAATGGACCTGAAACCCGTTTTGGCTCCTGTTAAAAAAAATAGCGACCAAACTTGGTCGCTATTTTGGTAGCCAAATTATTTTTGACCGTTTGACCAAAATGGCGACTAACTTTGGTCGCTATATTTGAAAATAAATAAATAAAATAATTATTTTCCTCTTATATATATATATATATATATATATATATATATATATATATATCCTACAAAAGCGACCAACTTTGGTCGCCTTTTGGTCAAACGGTCAAAAATGGCGACCAACGTTGGTCGCTATTTTGGTCAAACAGTCTATACTTAGTGCATAGTATAGCGTAAGTATATATATATTATATATATAAGCTATATTCGATACAGTATTATCTAATACACTTATACTTAGTGCATAGTATAGCGTAAGTACATATATTATATATATATATATATAAGCTATATTCGATACAGTATTACCTAATACACTTATACTTAGTGCATAGTATAGCGTAAATACATATATTATATATATATATATATATATATATATATATATATATATAAGCTGTATTCGATATAGTATTACCTAATACACTTATACTTAGTGCATAGTATAGCGTAAGTACATATATTATATATATATAAGCTATATTCGATACAGTATTACCTAATACACTTATACTTAGTGCATAGTATAGCGTAAGTACATATATTATATATATAAGCTATATTCGATACAGTATTACCTAATACACTTATACTTAGTGCATAGTATATAGCGTAAGTATATTATACTTAGTGCATAGTATAGCGTAAGTATATATATTATATATATATAAGTTGTATTCGATACAATATTAGCTAATACACTAATACTTAGTGCATAGTATAGCGTAAATACATATATTATATATATATAAGCTGTATTCGATATAGTATTACCTAATACACTTATACTTAGTGCATAGTATAGCGTAAGTACATATATTATATATATATGTATTCGATACAGTATTACCTAATACACTTATATTTAGTGCATAGTATAGATTATATATATAAGTTGTATTCGATACAGTATTACCTAATACACTTATACTTAGTGTATGGTATAGCGTAAGTACATATATTATATATATATAAGCTGTATTCGATACAGTATTACCTAATACACTTATACTTAGTGCATAGTATAGCGTAAGTACATATATTATATATATAAGCTATATTCGATACAGTATTACCTAATACACTTATACTTAGTGCATAGTATAGCGTAAGTACATATATTATATATATATATATATAAGCTATATTCGATACGGTATTACCTAATACATTATACTTAGTGCATAGTATATAGCGTAAGTATATATATTATATATATAGACACACACGCCCGCTTCGTAGTACTATTCATCCCTTGTATTACAAAAGTGTTAACGACTTACATTTATATTATTTACATAGTAAATACAAAAGTAATTTTTAATTTTGACCATATTGAGACCAACTTTGGTCGCTAACTGTAAATGAATTTAATTTAGCGACCAAAGTTGGTCACTAATAGTACATGAATTTAATTTAGCGACCAAATTTGGTCACTAAATTTTAATCAGATTTATTTATATTTTATATAATATTTAAATTAATAATAAAAATTGTTAAACGTTAGAACTGGGTCCCACATTGGCGACCAACGTTGGTCTCTATTTCATTAAGCGACCAACTTTGGTCGCTAGCTTTTGAATTATATTTATTTATATTTTAATTTTTTTTAAATAAATATATATTTATTAAAATATTATAACTGGGTCCCATGTTAGCGACCAATGTTGGTCGCTATCAACTTATCCTTCAATTAGTGACCAACGTTGGTCGCAAGTTTTAAATTATATATATTTATATTTTATAAGTTTTATAAAATAATAATAAAATTATTAACAAATTTAATGTGGGTCCCACTTTAGCGACCAATATTGGTCGCTAATCTCAGTATATATTTGACCAAGCAAGTCTGACCAGTCCAGTCAACAATTTGACTAAATTTGCGGCCAAATAGAGACCAACTTTGGTCGCTAATATATTTCAAATATTTTTTTATTATTTTCGGCAGTTTGGCGACCAACTTTGGTCGCTTTTCTTGACAGACCAAATTTGGTCGCTAAGTTTTGGTCGCTTTTTCCCGAATTTCTAGTAGTGTAACTTGGGTCCAAAACTTGTATTTGTCTTAAAAAATTCATTGAATATGTATAAATTGTAGAACCCAATAACATAAATGAACTAGAATCCCAAACCCACAAGCTTCAAATCCTGGCTCCGCCTTTGCATATAGTGTTGGTTCAACATGGATTATCTTATGATGCATTTTCCAATGCAAACTAGTTGGTTTTTCTTGTAAATGTAATTAATTGTCAGTTCAGTACTTCTGATGTGGTAATTCTGTACCTTTATATCGGTTATTCAATTTGTGGTTACGCTGAGGCTCAGCTTCTTTTCATTTTATTCTTTCGGAATTATTAAATTTTTTGAACAATCTATATCTCAAATTATCTTCATTTTTACATCTCTCATTGTTACTTTTATTGATTTGTCTCAGATGTTGGACTACAATGTACCTGGAGGCTGGAGGTAGGACTGAATTGCTCCATTTGAATATTCTAAAATTTTCTACTTCATTTACAATCTTTGATAGCTTAAGAATTTCTTCCAGCGGCTTTATGATAGCATATTGTCTGTGCAGGGAAGCTTTATCGGGGGCTCTCCGTTATTGACAGCTACAGTTTGTTGAATGATGGGAGAGAACTAACCAGTGAGGAAATCTTTCAAGCATCTGCCCTTGGCTGGTGCATTGAATGGGTATGCAAAATAAATACTCTTAAATCTGTGCCTTAGTCTGAATTCTTTGGTGACCCCAATAAATTTAGTTTTAGTTCCGATTTTCTTCTTTTCAAGCGAGTGACTGGTGCAATGCGTGTTGCAGCTTCAAGCATATTTCCTTGTTCTTGATGATACAATGGATAACTCTCATACACGTCGAGGTCGGCCATGCTGGTACAAATTACCTAAGGTGTGGGCCTACACAAAGAAATTACTTGTTTGTTACTCTTTTCTTTCATGTGCAATATCTAATCGTCATATTTTTTCTTTTCAGTTGGTGATTTTTTGTTTCAATATTTCTTATAGGTTGGCATGATTGCTGTTAATGATGGCATACTTCTTCGCAACCACATCACGAGAATTCTGTAGAACCACTTCAGAGCAAAGCCTTATTATGTTGATCTTCTCGATTTGTTTAATGAGGTAGGATTCTTTGCACACCAAAAGGCCTTTGAATTAAATCATTTTGCTTTCTCTCTTTTGCTTTGGGGACGTATCCTGACAGGTTGAGTTCCAGACTGCCTCTGGACAAATGATAGATTTGATCACAACACTTGTTGGAGAGAAAGATTTATCAAAGTACTCATTGCCAATGTAAGGAGACATCTTCAAGACTTGTGCAATTTTTCTGCTTTCAGTCTTTCTTGCGCGATTTAACTTTGATAATGATGTGATTACATGCAGTCATCGCCGGATTGTCCAGTATAAAACTGCTTATTATTCATTCTACCTCCCGGTGAGTATAAATCTTCCTTTCTATTGCGTTCCCAGCTTTTTGTGCTATTTTAGAATGATTCCATGTCTATTATGTTTCTAAACACTTGCTTCGTAGTTCTTTGAAAATGGGGAACCATTGTGTTTGTTGATTTGAGGTTGATGTAGAACATACTTATTGAAATGGGAATCTATTTTCAAGTTCAGGTGATAATTATAACTACTTCCTGATAACTTCCTCTGCATTTAAAGTTCTGTATTTTATATTCGAAGAGTCATATTCAATTGGAAATTGACCTTAGATGAACAAAGTTAGACATACACCATGAACAGAAGGATAATTTACTTCTTTTTTCTTAATCTGGATTATGCTTTTGAAGTTTCATGGCTGTAGTCTTGACCTTGCATCTCATTGGGGAAAAGGAAGGGAAAAAAGTCCAAATAAAAACGGAAAAGATGTTGCTTTAAATATGGCCTAAATTCAAATCACAAAAGAATGTAGTCTGTTTTCTGAAAAAGCTTGAGAAACATGGAGTGCCATCACCATGTGGTCAAAACTGTGAAAAGAAATTTGTACGTGGTCAGATTTATGAATGTGATTTCCAACACAGTGGCCTTGTGAAATATACATATGATTAGTTTCCAATATACCAAAGACCTCATTGGCAAAACTCAGTTTCAGCCTTTCAGGACATCTATGCTTTCGTGCTACCAATCCTGACTAGTAGCTTTCTTGACTTTGTAGGATGATTATCTGGACTGTTTTGCAGACCCAGAGGTGCTGGGTAAGGTATGTTGTAAAGGAAGCTCATAGAAAAAAACTCCTTTAAAAATATTCAGAAAGCTATTTTAATTTGAAAAAAATAGAAATCTTATGATGACCTCCTTTTGCTATCAGATTGGCACCGATATTCAGTGCTCTTGGTTGGTCGTGAAAGCTCTAGAAGTCTGCAACGAGGAGCAAAAGAAATTATTATATGTAAGCTCATAACTTCTTTTCCCTTTGTTTGTTTCTATCACCACTTAGTTCTATTTGGAAATGCTAATTAGAAGAGCTTGTTTTGCAGGAGAACTATGGAAAAGACGACCCTGAATGTATTGCTAAAATAAAGGCGCTTTATAATGATCTCAAACTTGAGGTATTCCACCTTTTTCCCTAGCTTCATAGTTTCGATTTCTCTCTGCTCGATTTCTCCCTACCTTTTTCCCTAGCGTTCTTCTCTTAGCAAGTGGTCAATCTCACTTGACGAGGAGGAGTTGAAACATAGTACTTCAGCTTTTAATCATACTCTTTGGAATCTTGTAGGAAGTATTCCTGGAATACGAGAAGAAATCGTATGAAAAGCTGACAAGCTCCATTGCAGCTCATCCAAGCAAAGCAGTGCAAGCAGTGCTACACTCATTCTTGGGAAAGATATATAAGAGGCAGAAGTAGGAAATAGTGAATTTCAAGAGTCTATTGTTTACAAGTATTTGTGTTCTCCCAAGGCCCAAGGGGATGACATGTCTGTATTTCATGCTATTTTCTGCTTTAGCCGGTTCAAACGGGCCAAACGGGCCCGAGACTGCGTGCCAAACGGGCCGGTCTCTAGTGGTGCAAAAAACCCACAGTGGGCCGGTCCTTACCAAAAAGCCCGTGAGCCCAGGACCATTTAGCCTGGGACGGCAAGCGGGCTTGGGCCGATTCAAACGGGCCCAACGGCTATTTTTTATTAGATATAGATATAGTATATATAATATATATAAGCTATATATTATATAAGGCAATATATAATTATATATACATACTATATATACTATATATATTTATATAGCTATATATAAGCAATTTATATTAGTATATACATATATAGTTTACAAGAAATTGTCTTAGATAAAAAAAATAAAAAATAAATAGCTCGGAGCGAAAAAGCCCGTGGGCCCGGCCCATTTATCCCGAAACCATGTGGGCTTAGGACCACAGTGGACCGGTTCCACCCATTGGGAACGTTTGGCCCGTTTAGACCCGGACCACACTACAGCCTTATTCTTTTATGGCTTTCTGGTCTCCTATTTCTTATTTTGACAGATTGATGATGAATTATGATTTTCCAAGAAATGCACACTCTACCCTTTTTCACATTCAATTATTACTACACATTAGGCGAAATAGTCCAATGAAATCTTTCACTACTCTGCTTTGTCATTGTTGCGTGACTGCCCTTAGCATCATTGCTTAGATGTAGCCAATGTTCTCATTAAAATTAGAAGTATTATAAGTTTGGAATTATCTCTTGTTATTTGTTTTCCATATTGTTCTTAAGAAGAAAAAATAAAAAAGATAAACCAACTCTTAGACCCAGAACATATTAAGAAACAAACTTAACGACAGTTTACAAAAGAAAGTCTAATCCTTTAAAAGAATCCTACACAACTGGTAGATGGCGCATGTCAGGTTGATTAAACTCATCCATTAGAAAAACCCACGCTCCATCTTGATATTTCTTTGATAACCTTGTTGGAACTGTCTACCCTAATCCTTGACCTCCACATCCTTTTATGCAGGGTCATGTCCTCAGTAAGTTGGAGATGTACCATATCTTGTCTAATAACTTATCCCCAATACTTCTTTGGTTCCTCTACCTCTCCTTAGATCCACAATAGCCAACCTTTCAGTCTCGCTTCCCTCATCTTGTCAACCACGGAAGCCACTCCCACCTTGTCCCAAATATCTTCGTTCTTAATTTTATCTCTCCTAGTATGTCCACACATCCATCCCAGCATCTTCATTTCTGCTAGTTTTATCTTCTAAACGTTAGAGTTATTGACTAGCCAATACTCCGCTCATACAACATGGCTGGTCTAACAACCATTCTGTAGAACTTTCTTTAATTCTTGGTGACCCCTTCTTATCACACAAAACACCGGATGCAGTCTTCTATTTCATCTACCCCACTCCAGTACGATGTGTTACATCATCATTAATCTTCCCAGTTTCATGGATTATTAAGCCCAGATACTTGAAGCTTCCTCTCTTGGGGATGACTTGTGTACCAATTCTCACTTTCTCATCCGCCTTATGAGGTGCGTCACTGAATTGCACTCTAAGTACTCCATCTTGGTCCTGCTCAACATGAAACATTCAGACTCTAGGTTCTGTCTCCAAATCTCTAGCCTAGCGTTAACTCAGTCGCGTGTCTCGTTAATCAATACTATGTCATCTGCAAATAGCATACACCATGGAACCTCTCATTGGACATGCTGTATCAATTTATCCATCACCAAAGTAAATAAAAACGGGCTAAGAACTGATCCGTGGTGTAACCCCATCACAATTGGGAAGTGTTTTGAGTCTTCTCCAACTGCTCTTATCCAGGTCTTGGCTCCATCATACATGTCATTCATCACCCTAATGTATGCCACATGTATACTTCTAGTCTCCTAATATCTCTATAGAACCTCTATCGGGATTTTGTCGTATGCTTTTTCTAGGTCAATGAATACTATATATAGGTTCCTCTTCCTCTCCATATACTACTCTACCAATCTCCTAACAAGAAGAATGGATTTTGTTGTAGATTGCCCCGGCATGAATCCGAATTAGTTCTCAAAAATATACATCCCCCTCCTTACCCTCATCTCTATTGCCCTCTCCCAAATTCTCATTGTTTGGCTAATCAACTTGATATCCCTATAGTTGTTGCAATTTTGAATATCACTCTTGTACAACAAAATTATGGTACCCCCCTCATTCTTTCTGCATTCTCGACATCCTAAAAATGATATTAAATAAATTAATCAGCCACTTCATACCCGCCTTGCCTATGCTCTTTCAAATTTCAATGGGTATCTTGTCTGGACCGATCGCTCTTCCCCTTCCCATCTTATGCATAGCGCCCTCAACCTCCTGCAACTTTATATGCCTATAATACCTAAATCAGATGGCTCTCGGAGTGCTCTAGATTACCCAACACCAATAGTCTTTTCCCCCTCTTCATTCAAGAGTCTATGAAAGTAAGTATGTTATCTCCGTCTAATTTATGCCTTTTCGATCAGTACTTTGTCGCCCTCGTCTTTGATGCACTTCACTTGGTCCAGGTCTTTGGTCCTTGATGGGATTAAGGTCTCTTAGTCTATATTTTGATGATCTAACAAACTTTCTGTATAGAACCAGATAAAGGACCTAATACATGCTTGGTACAATCATTCAGCAATGGAATCAAGATAATCTAGGCAGTGTGCCTTTGGAGTCACAAGAACCAGTTTAGGGACCTGATCCATTAGTGTTTCCCTGACAGAAGTATAAATCAACTCTACAATTGGAAAGAAACTGCAGTAAGTGACTGTCTGCAACTTTGCACGCTACAATGCAGCAGTCACTTCCCATTGGAAAGGGGCGTGTACCAACCAAGAATAGACATCATCCTTGGGATGTCTTTTGAAGTATAAGAACATTGTGTAAGGCATAAGATATTCACTTGAGAATTTAATGATATTCTCTCGAGCATTGAAGGTCTCATCCAGCATTGAAGTCACAAGTGTGTCAAAAACAAGAAGATAACTCCACTACAGACCAGTTTCACTAGGAGTCTATGTGTGTCCTTAGTTGAGCTGTAATCTTGTGTTTTGTTCTTCATTGTAACTCCTATCTTGCTTTCTTAGAAGCTTTATTTTAGGAAACTCAAAATTATAAACCATCTGAGTTTGTGTTGTGACTAGAGTTAGTCATAGGTTGAAGTCTTTGTAACTAATGAGTGACAAAGTGGCTTGTGATAAGTGTATTACAAGTTAGAGTGATTAAAGTCTTTGCAATAGAGTCATTACAAAGTGGCTTGTAATAGTTTAGTTACAAGTTAGTGAAGTTGAAATCCTACCAGTGTAGGTCGTGGTTTTTGTCTCCTTGAGTTGGGATTTTTCCACGTAAAATATTCTGTATCTTATTTACATACTGTTTCAGTAGTTAGCACTGGGGGAACTGATATAGAACCAGGTCTCTATACAGTTGGTGGACTCATATAAACTATCAATTGGTATCAGAGCAGGTTCTTTCTAAAATGTTAACACCTAGAAAGGATCTCAATGGCTGCTCCACCTAACTTTGAGGAGGGACAATCAACCTACAGACCTTCTAGATTCAATGGTCAATATTACAGCTGGTGGAAGACTCGTATACATGATTTTATAATGGGAGAAGACTCCGAGATGTGGGACGTCATCTGTGATGGTCCACATGTTTCTATGAATAAGGTTGGAGAATCTGGACCAATGGTGCCGAAAACCAGAAAAGAATACAGCGATATTGACAGAAAAGTTGTTGAGAAGAACTTTCGTGCCAAGAAAATCTTAGTATGTGGTATAGGACCTGATGAGTACAATAGAATCTCAGCCTGTGAATCTGCCAAGGAAATATGGGAAGCATTGCAAACGACATATGAAGGAACTATTCAGGTTAAACAGTCCAAGATTGACATGCTCACCACCGAGTATGAGCTCGTCAGGATAAAAGATGATGAGTCTATACAAGACATGCACACTAGATTCACATCTATTATTGTAGACATGTGATTTTTGATCCTCCCCAAGTTTTTATATATTTTAGCATGTAAATATTTAATTTAGGCGTAATATCGTTATTTCAACTAATTTTGACTCTTTTACTTTATTTTATTACAAGAAAAATAAAAATTACAAAAATATTTTAGTTTATGTATCTTTCATAAATTTTAAAAAAATACGAAATAGTACCTTATTTTTATCTTTATATAATTTTGAAAATACAAAAAATATATATAATAGTTTCATATTAGCTCTTGCATTGTATAATATTTTTATCTTACTTTAAAAGGAGTCAATTAAGGTGTTGGATCACAATTTTGAGAGTTTTAGAGCCCAATTCTTGACCCAATTTGGATTGGCCCATTAAGCCCAATACCTAATTCCCATTAAGCTAACCCTAGGGACCCCCCCCCCCAATCGGTTTTCTCTTCTTCTTGACAGATTTGAAGAAAGCTTCAGCGACTTTCTGAGCTTCAGCAGCCATAAACGACCCCTCCTGAAGCTTCTTCTTCTTCGAACTAGCAGACCCCATCGTCGGACCTCCCATCAGCGGCACCCCTGACTTCACCTTCTTCAACCATCAACACACCCATCGTCGCCTTTATCCCAACCCGCTGAAAACCAGCTCCACTCTTTATAATCTCAACGCTGAAAGACATCGGATATCCCTTTCTTCTTTGTCACTTCTCATCTGCTTTTAAGACCAACTTCATACCAAAGAGTTATAGCCGTGTTTCTACCATTTCACACTTGAAAACAAGAAAAAGAAGATTGAAGAGTTTTCATTTGATAAAAACAAAAAAACAGAGTGATAGGTTATGTTCATGTCTTTCGACATTTTGGCTCCTTTTTCTGAATTTGCGATTCCTATCATGGATTATGATGGAGTTTGATCGAGTTTGATTCCGGTGCGAGTTCGAGTTTCTGTTCATGTCTTTATCTATTATTCGAGCTTCAAAACAGTTTTGTAAAGCTTCATGATGCTGATTTGAATTCCGGTTGAGGTCGCCGGTGTACTTCCCTATCCGGTCAGTTGGTTCCAGCTTCATTTTTCCGTCCGCGTTTCAACTTGTTCGATTTTTTGATCTGAAAACAGTGCATATGTTTGATTTGTTTATTTGGTTTTCTCCTATTTTACTGTTGTTTATGAAATTATAGAATTGTGTTGTTTCTATGATGGTCCAAAAATCAGTGGGACTTGTTAGCTTTCAATCCGTTTTTCCATACATTGAGCATCTTATTGCTACTATGTAGTGCAATATATCTATATATGTGAATGATAATCTTTTATTAGCCTTTTTCCCTTTTATGATAAGTAAACAATTGTTTTCGTTAGCCTATCTAAGGACATTTCTGCAGCTTTGTGCAAATTTAACTCCCAAATCTATTGCAAATTCAGCTGATTAACTGCTACTTGAAAATCCTACAGTACTATATAATTAATACAGCGATTATGATACATAGATTTAAAAATAGCACTTTCCAGTTATTACACCAAGGGTCTGCGCTCAGCCCATTCCTATTTGCCCTGGTGATGGATGCACTGACTCATCATATTCAAGGGGAGGTGCCATGGTGCATACTATTTGCTGATGACATTATTCTAATTGACGAGACACGAGGTGGCGTCAACGAGAGGCTAGAGATTTGGAGACATGCTCTTGAGTCTAAAGGTTTCAAGTTGAGCAGGACAAAGACGGAATACCTCGAGTGTAAATTTGGAGTTGTGCCGACGGAAGCGGGAGTTGAAGTGAGGCTTGACTCTTTAGTCATTCCCAAGAGGGATAGTTTCAAGTACCTTGGATCGGTTATTCAGGGGATCGGGGAGATTGACGAGGATGTCACACACTGTATAGGGGTGGGGTGGATGAAGTGGAGGTTAGCGTCGGGAGTCTTGTGTGACAAGAAATTACCACCGTTACTAAAAGGTAAGTTTTATAGAGCAGTGGTTAGGCCTGCCATGTTATATGGAATTGAATGTTGGCCGGTAAAGAACTCACACATCCAAAAGATGAAAGTAGCAGAGATGAGGATGTTGAGGTGGATGTGCGGGCATACAAGGATGGATAAGATTAGGAATGAAGATATTCGAGAGAAGGTGGGCGTGGCCCCCATGGAGGACAAGATGCGGGAAGTAAGACTCAGACGGTTCGGGCACATTCAGAGGAGGAGCACTGATGCACCGATGAAGAGGTGTGAGTGACTGGCTATAGTGGGAACGCGGAGAGGTAGAGGGCGACCTAAGAAGTATTGGGGAGAGGTGATCAGACAGGACATGGCACGACTTAGGATTACTGAGGACATGGCCCTTGACAGGGAATTATGGAGGTCGAGCATTAAGGTTGTAGGTTAGGGGAAAGTTGCGAATATTTCTACAGCACAATAGAGTGAGACTAGCTAGTTAGGAGTTAGACTAAGAATGTCATTGGTCGTCTATTGATGCAGGGCTTTACCTGCTAGTTTTTACTATACCAGCCATTTATTTCGTATTTCGTATTCTGTATTTCATATCTCTTATATTGCTGTTATTGTATTATGCATTTTTTATGGTACTAATATATCGGCTCCTGTTGCATTTTTTGAGCCGAGGGTCTCCTGGAAACAGCCTCTCTACCCTTCAGGGTAGGGGTAAGGTCTGCGTACATATTACCCTCCCCAGACCCCACTTGTGGGATTATACTGGGTCGTTGTTGTTGTTGTTGTTGTAGATTTAAAAATAGCATAAAGCAGTTGTTCGTGGAATTCTATTTTGTGATTTCCTTCGCATCTCTTCAAACAAATAGATTATGGTTACACTTAGTTTGAGTCGGGTGTGCATTTCATGTGACCCGGGTCTAATTTCCAACAAGGTTAGATAGAACGTGTCGTGAACCGCGGGTGCATTTCATGTAGCGCGGCTTGCGATATTTTTAAATAACCTTGATTTTTTCTTAAATAAATAAAAACGGTTTAAAAGTTAAAAATGTACATAGGTTTAAAAGTGTTTTAAATCAGATAATTAGGCCAATAATAATAGTTGAGCAGCCGTGCTAAAACCACGGAACCCGGGAATGCCTAACATCTTCTCCCGGATTAACAGAATTCCTTACCCGGATTTCTGTGTTCGCGGACTATAAAAATAGAGTCAATCTTTCCTCAATTCGGGATTTGAAACCGGTGAATTGGGACACCATAAATTATCCCAAGTAGCGACTCTAATCTTAAATAATGATCTCGTTTCAATTGTCACTTAAATTGAAAAAAACTCCCTTATACTCCCTTTCAGGGATAGTAAAAAGGAGGTGTGACAGCTTTGGTGACTCTACTGGGGATAAGAACTCAGAACTTCTAGTTCAGGGTTCAGAATTCGAGCTTAGAATATCTGTTATAATTGGCTTTATTTATTATCTGATTTTTTATATGTTTGAACCTAATGTGCTAATGCCGATCTTTTATCGCTTTGATATTGCTGAACTGTATATAAATTATTGCGAAATCCTCCTCTCTCCGAGTTTTCTAAATCATCTGGGAAGTGTGCACTTCATGTGACTTCTTTTCTGTTAGAGTCATTCCAATTTAGAACGAGGTTCGAACAAGTTGCAAAGCCGGTGAAGATTCTGTATTCTCGGTACGCTGCCCCCCCTCGGCTCGAGCTATCCGCTCGGGTAAGCCAGGTCTAGAACAAATACACCCAGGATTTTAAACCTAGAATAACATAGCCTCATGCCGGATCCCTAGTAGGAATGTTTGTTGCATCACGTGCACTTGACTTAGGGGGCTCAACACAGGGGTTGGGTCCGTCTAGGACAAGTGTACCCAAAATAACAGACCATCTTGATGCATCCTATGTGCTACATGTTGTATTTATTCAAGGGTAAAATAGTCATTTGGAGGACTAATGATAGTTGAGGGCAAATGAAAAAAAAAGAGAAGGTGAAGTGTGAAGATGAAGCGAGCGGGGCCCAATTATGTTTTCAGTCACATTTTTCTTAAGAAAAAAAAAGAGCTTGAAAATTCAAAAAAAAAAAGAGGTTTTGCATTTTTTCATCATTTTCCGAAAATCAAAAATCAAAAGAAAAGGAACAAAAATCCAAAAAGAGTCTACATGTTTCATCATTTTTTTTTTAAAAAAAAGATAAAAAACATATTTTCTCTAAATTAGTTGTTTCTTTTTAATTCTCGCCCTTATCCAATCTGCCCAAACTACACATGTCTGATTCTCGTCTTTCGGGGCGTGATATGTAGGCAACCCACATAGGGTCCGGTCTTCCTAGTAAATCTTAGGTTCTTGGCTTTGCGGGATCTTAGCCAAATTTTGCACTTCTAGCCACCTTTTGGCCACATAAGTCATTTTGCAAAAATAGCCTCAACCATGTCTTGCATGTGTCTAGTAGGAAATGTTATTGTCTCAAATAGTGTTGGTTTCAGTTTTCTCATACAGGTGTGGATCCACTTGCCGGAGTTTGAGCATGACAGATACCCAGGACCACTACATTCAGGAACTGCCTGAAGAGTTTTTTTTTGAGTCTATTGTTCATTTCAGTCATTTAGTTGATCTTTGAGTCTGTCATAGTTTAGTTAAGTTTGACAGTCTTGTTATTATTTCCTATTTTATATTTGGAAAATGTATTATAAATCAAAAATCCAAAAAAAGATATTTTGTGTCTTTATATTTCCGTTAGAATTTTCTTTAGAAATACTATTCCTAAAAATTGAAAAAAAATCATTTGAGGTGGTTTTTCCTTTAGAAAATTAATATCTAGAACTCAAAAACAAAAAAAAAAATTGCTTTTATATTTCCTTTAGGATACTAGGACTAAAAACTCAAAAAATGGGATTTTTCTCTTTTTTGATATGTCTTTACAAGTTTTCTTAATTCCAAAAGCCAAAAAGATTTTCCTTTGAGGTTCTTCTTTCGGAAATTAATAAAACAAAAAAAAATATATTCTTTCTATTTTTCACTAGAATTTTAGGGCATTGTACATAGAATTTCTATTTCTCCTTTAGGCAATCAAAATTGAAATCCAAAAATATTTTGTTTTATCTTTTTCAGTACTTATTTCAAAATCTTGCGTCAGGGTATCAAATGAAAATTCAAAATATTTTTCTATGGTTTATTCTTTTGATTTCCTTCCTAAAAAAGAAAGAACCAAAAAAATATTTTTCTCTTCTAAGGTTTTTCCTTAATGATTTCGCATGGAGTATTGGTTTAAAAAAAAAGATATATGCTCGTTTAAGCTTGAGTTTAGAATAGGTTATACAACATTAAGTCTATAAAATTCAAAAAAAAAGAAATTTGCTTCTTTTATTTCTCTTTTCTCATCAGAGTAGTCATTAAGGTAAAAAAGAAAAGAAAAAAAGTGAAAAGAAACTGAGAACGTTAGTTTGTTTACTTTATTCCCGATCTTCCTGAACTACGCAAAGATCTGATTCATGCGGCGTCATGATATGTAGGCAACCTACATAGGGTTCGATCGAATCATTTTTTTATTTATTAAAAGAAAAAAAATAAAAAAAATCAAAACAAAAAAAAACAACAAAAAAAAAAGAAAAGAAAAAAAGGGTGAAGTCGTGGGACATGAGAAATGAGAGGAAAGAAAAGAGCGATAATTAGAAAAAAAGAGGAAGGAAAATGAGCAAGCCAAGAAGTGCCAGAAAAGAAAATAAAAGAGAAGATTGAAATGAACAAATTGGGATGATGCCAAGTGACCTTGTGGCCCTCGAAGTTATTTTTGAACTGTTAATTGTTGCTAGGTGCATTGCACACAATGTGATATTTGCAGCTGTTAAATGCCCTAACGCTAACGTGATGACCACATTTTGTTCCTTTTTGTTATCTCCATTGAGCAGAAGAGTGGTTGGTTTGTGGTTCTTAAGATAACTCATTCATACAACACAAAGTCAAAGAGCAAGGTAACCATGAGTAGCAAAGACCTGGACACAAGAGTTGTTGACCCGTCGAGGGAGTTTGTGGAGTCAGAGTCTAAATTGAAATGGGAGGTCCAAATGTTGAAACAGCAGATGGTAGAAATGTATCAGTCTTGGATCAAGGGGCATCCTCCACCTTCATTCCCTGCTAACTACACTGAAAACCCTGCAACTATCCCACCACTATCACAAATCCACACTCCCGATGCTGCTGATATCTCCCCACAACCTTTTCACACTCTACCCGCTAAAAGCACATCATATCCCGCTCCTTTGGCCATTCATACTCTTGCAGCTCCTCCACCAGCTATTTTTCCTCGATCCTCTAACGAGACTGTGTTCAAAGTTCCCGATGCCCAACACTGTGCTGCAGAACCAACTTTCAAAGTCTCGGATCCATATTCTCACATTCCTCATTTTGAGCTCCCGGTGAAACTGAAAAGCCTGCTAAGACAGTGGAGCAAGATGAGATATCCAGGAAGGTGAGAATCTTAGAGCAGTCTTTAAGAAACATACAAGGGATAGGGAGTTAGATGAGCGTGGCTTACAAAGACTTGTGCTTGTTTCCTGACATCCAACTGCTTGCTGGGTTCAAGATGTCGAAGTTTGATTTGTATGACGGACATAGAGATCCCGTGGCCCATTTGAGCGGTAAGATGAGAGGCGTCGGTGGGAAGGACATATTATTGATGGAATATTTCAGTCACAGTCTGAGTGGGGTAGCTTTAGAGTGGTACACCGGCGAAGATGCTAGCAGGTGGAACACATGGGATGATATGGCTCAGGCCTTTGCCAGGCACTTTCAGTACAATATAGAAATTGTCCCAGATCGCATGTCCCTCACCAAGATGGAAAAGAAGCCTAATGAAAGCTTTAGGGAATACGGGCTTAGATGGAGAGAGCAAGCTGCCAGAGTCAATCCTCCGATGGAAGAAAAAGAGATGGTCGGTACTTTCTTCAAGCTCAAGAACCAACTTACTTTGGGCATTTGATCACGGCTGTGGGTAGGTCTTTTAATGATGTGGTAAAAATGGGAGAAATGGTAGAAGATGGGCTAAAGTGTAGCAAGATCATGAGTTATTCTTCTTTAAAAGCCACAACACAAGCAATTCAGAACGACACAGGAAGCTTGCTGGGTCAGAAGGAACATGATGATTTTTCCATGGTTGTTTCAAAGTCACAAC